>NC_072021.1:610000-910000 GCF_027791375.1 Indicator indicator
CTGCCCTGGAATTAGGCTACTAAACAGTTGCTGCTACAGGGAATGGTAGTTCAACAGATTTAAAACAGCAAAGTTCTATTACCTTCAACACAGCAACTGAGAGTACGTTGGGGTTCACACACCTCTTATCTGGAGCACTGGCTTTATTCCTATCTGGAATCTGAACCAGATCACTTAAGTTTTATTTCCTGAAGTGTTTAATAGATAATGTACTTCCAAATTTTGTGATGCTTAACTATTTTTGTAAAGCTCATTCTAAGATTAATCTTTTTCTTTTCATTATTTGATATTGCTACTGGTAGATCAGGAGATAAACTTTGAGTCCTTTCTGCATGGGATACCATTAGCAGCAAGTCCGATGGAAACTGAGGAGTGAGGGAGTTAAATAGAACAGAGAAAGGTGGTTCCATGAGCCTAGAATGGTATCTTATGTTTTTCTATCTTATTTCTTTTCCTATTAACTTATTTTTTTCCCACTTAAGATGTCAATAATGTTGCTGTTCCTTGACCAAATTCTGACTGTCTTTCTACTGACAAAGTCAATGGGTAATGGCTGAATTCTAGCCACCCTTCTTCAATGCACATTGACTTGAGTCTTTCTCCTTGTATGAGGATGCTAATTTTTACACAGCTTGCTGGAATTTAACTATTTTAATATTTATACACCTATGAAATCAGTCTCCTCAAGCATGTTAATCATGACAGTAGATGGTGGTATGGACAGAAGTTCTTGCCTTAAATTCTGGAATTCAGACTAGAAGGGGAGTACAGATTACTATTAAACAGTTAAGTGTGAGGAAGGCAAAGACAGACATTAGAAAGAATGAATATGAATGGAGTGCCTCAAAAATGAAACTAAGGAAACAGGGAAATGTGGAAGATACTGAGGTAAAAATGCAAGGAAGAAAACCCAATATTTGATGGTTGAACACAAGGATGAATTTACTTTCTTTCATGTTACTGTACTTTGTTAGTGGATATTTTCTGTAACAAGGTTTTGTCTCTTAGCTGGAATTTCAGTATCTTCCATCATAGACCTGTGACCTGACTACCAGGGAATAAAATCAGTATCACTTTTCCATTCCCAATGAATGTTTAACTCAGTGAATTAAATAGTTCTTTCAATATTTAATTGTTTTACGGGAGAGAGAGACCAGCCTCAACAGCAAAGACAAATTCCCTTTGGAATAACCAAGAAGGTGTTGATGAGGATTCTGTGGGCATACTTGAGGAAGCCAGAAGAGAAACTTGGAACTCAGTTTTTGATGTCCCCAGACTCTGTTCTCCCTGCCAGACTTCCTGCCATAAAAAGAAGGCTGTGCTTTGAATGACTGCTCAGGCACCAGCTCAAGAAGAGGATTTGTTAATACAGTGCATGGACAGAGGCTGATGCTTCCCTGCAGCCTGGATTTAGGTACTTTTATCCTTTTTGGGATTGGGTTTTTATCTGCATCCCTCTCTATTATTTCTTATCCTAGATATTCAGGATGCTGGCTTCTGTGGCTCCTACTTCTACGTGATTAATTTTAGAGTTGTAGATTGTGCCTTAATTTGCTAAACTTCTCTTGCAAAACTCAACCTTTGGACATTGATGTGGTGAAATAGAAATGAACGTGTGCCTCATCCCAAAAGAAAAGTCTGGATTCATTTCACTCAACAGCAAAGTGATGTGTCCATCCTTGAACTTAATTGAAGTTAGTCCTCTAGAGTCATGCCTCACCTTGGAGCAGCAGTTTGCTAATCTGACCCAAAATGAGTAGTCTTATAACTGGTACTAACATGGCACCATCCAAGGTACAAGTCCACTGTTACCTTCCCTGTCTGAAAAGCATTTCAGAGACTTTCCCTTTTCACAATGACAATACTTAAACAATGCCTTTGTAAGGGCATTGTATGCTACCATCATACAACGGTAGCAGCATTACAGGTTTTTATGTGCTATTAACCAGGGAGTTTTATTTAGTGTCTAGATGAAAAAAAATACTAAAAAATAGAGGCTTGACTTTCAGTACATTTTAAAAAAGACCCACTCTTGCCCCCAAACTCCAAGTGATTCATCTCTCCCATTTTATTCTGTGATTCCATCAAACTATGCTTATGTAATATCTAGTAAATGAGAATGGAATTGAATCCAAAATTATGCAGGATAGTACCTTTTATCAGAGAACAATTTTTGGCTTATGAGCTGTAATGTATAGCTTGAAGGAGGTTGCATGACTTTTCATTGCTTGAGCTACAGCTTTCTGTGAAATGCCTTTCCTGTATAGCTTTAAGTAGTGATGGCTGTAAGTAATGATTCAGATAATGTATTTGTACATATTGCCAGCTTTCTTTGTACAATAGATTTATCTTGAGAGCTTTCTGAATTCTGAAAACAGAACTCAAAGAATTTTAATTTATACTTGAAATGGAAAGGTTTTATATACATTGAAACTATCCATATATACTTGGGAGTTTTCTGGAATAACTTTTCTTCCAAACTACTTGTAGCTGGGAGGGGGGTAGTGGTGGTGGTTTATTAAGATTCAGCTTGGCTAGAGAGATTGGTACTTGTATGGGTATCAGTGTAGCCTGGCTTCATGAATCCAGTGATGCTTTTGCAGGCTTGTCTTTCCATTTTGAAACTGCTGCCTGTCATGCCAGGTAGTTGCTTAGACTATCTGGTACTCATTTTTCCCATTCTCTGCATCATCTTAAAGAGGTTTGGGCTCTTGTCTACGAAATCCTTTCTAAAAGTGCTATGAACTTTAGTGTTATGAAACTGTAATCAGCAAGAGAGAGTGTGTGTGTATGTGTGTATATATATATATATATATATATATATGCAAGTATAAACACACAAAATACCATAATAAAAATCACTGTTAAAATGATTTGAATCAGGTTGTCAGATGTTAGGAAGTGCCAGGATCAGAAGTGCTTGAGTAGAGTTTAAGTAGTGTTAGGCTTACCTGGTTGAAGTACACAATTAGTGGCATTTTGAAAAATGAAGCCTAGGCATGTAAGACCTCTTTGTCTTCTAATATGGGTGTTGGAGGATGTAGAGGGAGTGATCTAAAGAAAAGGAAATTTTGAGCATAAGGGAACATAAATTCCTGTCTCTTGGAGAATTCTTCCATGAGGCTTTTAACCTGTAAACGCTGAGGGTATAATTTCTTAAATCTTAAAAATGACACTAAATTGCTCTGTCCTTCACCACAGGAAATCTCTTAATGTGAAAAACACTGAGCTGTAGATCAGTAGCTCACTGGCAGGACTGACAGAAAGAAACCTTGTACCTTCACTGTTTTGTTCTCAAGCAATATTAGTCTACAGGAAATAGATTTTCAATGTGGTTCCGCAGATGACTTTTGATTGTCAGTTCCATTTTGGTTCTGAAAGGATGGGTACTTCAGTGGGCACAGCCTGCTCTGCTCATGCTCCTTTGTTCTATCTCCATCTACTTGCTAAGCTTCTTTTCTTTCTTGATTCTGCTCAGCTCAAATGATTACATGGAGGTAACTGAGAAAAGACCTTAGTAATAAGTCTACTTGAGAGGGACAACACAATGTTATAGGCCACATAGCAAATATGGGAAGGAATTGTCCATTAGCTAATGGGTCACTTGGAGAGCAATAGAATGGTCAGAAAAGAAAGGCAATTCTGTTGTGTTTGTCCCATTTATTTTTTTTAATAAGAAAATCATATTTCTAATCAACAGGAAGTTCAATCTTGATGAAAATTCTAGGTATAAAAAAAAAGCATTTGCAAAAAACCTGCTGAGTTCCCTGCTAGTAACAACTATAGAGTATTTGCCTTAAAACTACCCTTTTACATTTATCTTTTCTGCATTAAAGGTTTTAATTACCTGACTATCTGCATGAATAGTCTTCATTCCTTACAGCAGAATTAAATGAAAAAATTAGACTTTTAAAATCTGTATCTCACTTTGTCAGTAGTTTTATTACAATTTTACAGGGGAAAAAATGATGTCATAACTCCCATTTTAAGTATCTGAAAACAAAGACACAGAAAGGTGAATGTCCAATGTTCAGACCTCGGTTACAGCTACAGGAACATTGTGGCTTTGAGTGTTCACAAGGTACACAAGAAAATGGTGATGTAATTGAAGCATAGGATAAAATATTGGTCTTGTTCCTGCCCTAGGGCAATGTTGGATCTGGACTGTAAAGTGGTGCATATAAGAATAATAATTATTTTAATAACTTGTAACATTTTAAGAGGATGATTCTGTTTCTACCCCGAAAATGTCTTCTTGATGGAATGTCTGTAAAGGCAAACTTCCTTATATATAAACATCAATTCTCTGTAATGGAGGCAAGGTGATTACCAAATATTAGCTTTTCACTTTTATTATGGCAGGTTAGCCATAAATACTCATTAACTTCTACTTCAGGATCTCACCAGTTACCACCTCCTGCCATACTCATAGCTTACTTTTTACCACAAGCAGTAATCCATTTTTCAAGTACAAATGTTTCCATAATGCATAGTGTGCTATAGTTAATAAAAACAAATACTGAAAACTATTTTGTGTAGCACTTTGTAGGCTTTCATATGAGTTTTGGGAACAGTCTTATTAGCATATATTGTTTCAATTAGTTTTACTATTTTTTTCCTAGTGTTTGACATATGTGTTAGTATTGAGTCTTCTGTATCTTTTACAGGGCTTGGAGATGAATTTATTCCTTTTTAATTTTTTTGTTGTTGTTGTTTCTGTTTGAAAATATGAATTATAGCTGCCATCCTTCTGGCCAGAGAAGCCTGGATGGGTACTCCCTTCTGAACACATCAATACAACATTTTAATTAGCTGGAAGGTTGCTTATTCTCATATCTTTTGGGATTAAAATCACTTTCAGTGGAAGAGCTTTAATAATGGCCCTTATTTTATGTTGGTTTATTTGGAGATTTTGTAATTAGTGCTAAGATGTTAAAAGCTGTGGATAGAAAATGAGATATTAGAAGGAAAATCTTTTTAATTGCTATTTTTCAATTTGGCAGTGGTAGGGTACACTCTGATTGTTATGTAATGCCATCCTCTGGCACATGCATGGAACAAGAAGGTGAAAAACGTGGTTTGTAGTGAGGGATACTTATTTTCTGTACACTTAATGGCATTCACTCTGCATATTATGCTGCAAAACCTCGCTTTTGTATGCTAGATGATTGATTCTGCTTCTTGCTCATAGAATTCCTATCCTATATATACAGGAGACATGAGCTTCTAAGTGGGTTTGCCTCAAAGCAGACAGGTATGAAGCACCTAAAGAAATAACTGATTTTGCTCAGAGCTATCATGGCTGATTCTGTGCAATAAACTTTTTTAAAAGGCTGATGACTTCTTATTTCAAATGCATCTCTAATCCAGCCATTCCTTTTAAGTGAGTGTGGAAGTTTACATTGCTTTGATGCTGTATGTGAAGTGCCTAAGGAAGTAGCTACATGTGGGAATGTGTAGTGTTTGCTTTGGTCATGTATTGAGATTACATTTAAATGTTTGCACTGAAAACCTCTTCTCTTGTGTCAGGCATGGTATAGTTTCTCAGATATGAGCTGAAAGGTCTATTGTCACAGCCTCAGTGCTTACATGTTATTTGTTATGTGAGGAATATTTTTAGAGTGGTCCTTTCTTGTAGAGCTGCCTTTACATTAAAAAGACCTACGTATATGGTCACCGATGTTAGTCACTTTTACAGGGGAGGGAAGGAGGAGGGGAAGATGCAGAAATCCTCCTCCTCTTAGACAGTAGTAACAGTGTGAGGATGCCTTGCCCTCATTTTTTTTTTTCTTTACTTCTGAGATTTTATTGCTGGCAGCCAGATGTGCTGAAACTCCTGACGACAGCATCTATTCACTGCGTGTTTTTAATAGGCTTAGAGAAATATGAGTAGAGTACATGAAAGCAGCTCAGCTTCACACTTCAGCTGGGAATGCCCAAAAAGCTTACTGCTGGTTAGAATTCTTGCCTCAGTCAGGAGAGAGCTGCACGGGTGCTAAATCTTCTACGACTGAATTAGAAGAATAATGACTGTACAATTAACTATCAGTCCCTGCTCATTTAGTCACAGTTTTTACAGAGATCAGGAGAAATATGGAACTTGATTGGCATGTTTGCATTTGATGGTGTGTGCAAAATAGATGACTTTTAAGACAGGTGGCGAAGAAAAATAGAAGGGAAAGGAAAGAGAGAAAAATGCAATTTGAGACGCTGCGCCAGGTCTGCAATTCTGTTTTATCTCATTTCCATGGGGTTTTCTCATCCCCCCCAAATATTTTACAAAATGATCTTTTTGGACAAACGTTGAACAACACTAGGTGAGTAGAAATGAAATGTTTTTGCCTTGCCGTTTCTCTGCTTGTGCCGAGAGGAATCTATTTGCATGTATTTCAGTGGTGTACTTTGATAACTGCACTCTCTGATATGAATATTGGTGTGGGAGCAGTGAGGCTCTTCTGTTGGTGCCTTTCTGTTTTATGTAAGGATTTACATGAGAACTCAGTCTGCAGAAATAAAGGCAGCAAAGGTAGAATAAAATATTTAAGATGGTTATGTACCTTTCAAATACATTAGCTACCATTAGAAGCTGGCATTACTAGCTGTAATCCTTAGAGCATATGAAATATTCATAAACAAATTTGTCTGGGAAAATGATTTCTGTGTGGCTGTGGCAGTGAAAGGATTAAATGCTCAAAGATGTGTATGTTTAACTGTACATAATTTGCTGGGAGATGTAAATTAGTAGTCCTGCATACCTTTGGCAAAATAGGCAGAAAGCTGTTTCTTGGTTTTAGAAGACTTAGGTTCTGCCTGTGATGATCTTTTTAACTGGCCAAATTACAGCTGATCAGTGGACGCTTTGCAGCAGCTCAGTCAGCTCTGTAGGCTGACTGTGAGCAGCTATTGTTTTGTGGGGATTAAAAAATGATAGGGAGAAGTTGTTTATTGGTGTGAGACAGATATTTAATTGGTTTCTTAGGATTTTTGATTTTGGGGAGGCATGCTATCATACTGATGTTTTCAACTTTTTGATGCTGCTGTTAAATATTAACAGTAACAAAGATAAAGAATTTTGTCTAGAAGAGTGGGAGTACAGATCAGGGAGAAAAAAGAAAACCTTGTAGCTCTTTTCACAAAGAGGGTGCACTGATGGAAACATTCTGGAAAAAGGGTGGAAGTAATATTGCAGAGACTATATCCAGCATTCTAATCTTCTTCTCTGTATCTGTGGGAGAAATCCATTTTAAATGGGATATTATTTCTTAAACACAGTGATATTTGCACTTAATACTTCACAAAACCTTGATCATTTTATTTCACAGAACACTGTAAGAATTCTCTCCCTTACTGCTGGTGTTTCCTTTATATATTTTAACATTTATTTAATGCTACTGTTTCCAAGTTTTGGTATCTTGGTTCAGAATTTCTAATTAGGTGTGCACAATTATGGAGGTAGCTTTAATAATCATGACTGGTTTAGATAAAAATGAAATCTGGAGTCAATGAGGTTTTGGTTTTTTTTTTCCTTGCATCCCTTTGCTGTACTGTGGAATCTTTGAAGCTCTACAAAATGGAGCAATAATTTATGTATTACCAGCTGTGATCGTAAAGCAGTGCATATTTCCAAGAGCATAGTTTCAGGCCTGCAGCAACCAAGAAAGCCCTTAGCAACTGTTCTCATCAGCTACAAACCAAGCGGTGATTCTCAGGTTTTGCAGATCGAAATGCATGCTCTTTGGATTTGGTTTTATTTATTTATTTATTGAGCTACTTATTTATTTATTTAGCTATTTATTTATTTCCCCCCACAGATAGATGTGCATGGTGCTTTTACTTGTGTATTTTCCTTGTAAGTCTCTGGCAGAAAATGCACCTGGTGTCAGTTTCAAAGCAAAAGACCATCAGGGAATTAGTGTCGCGTTTGAAATGTGCCTGAGATTTAGAATTATATTTGTTCTAGAAGAGTGGCAAACAAGGAAGGATTGTTAAGAAATCCAGTCTCCTACTCTTATTTAGAAAGAGATCCTATATTTCTAAGGAGCAATGTTGTGTTTTTTCTAGGAGCCAATTTTGGCCCCAAGAAAACATTGTGTAATTGTAAACAATACGCAGTAATAATCTGAGAGACCTAGGTCATGCTTTCTGTGTCTCTCAAAGTTAGAGTTAGTTGAAAGTTTTAAAATGTTATTTGGTAAAAAGATTTTGTCTTCTTAAGTATTTTAAATCTGATCTTGATAAGAAGGGCTTTGAAGAAGTCATCTATTGAACAGCCACTAAAACATTCCTGGTGTTTATTTTTGAGGCTAGTCCTTTTATGTAGTCTTATTTATTAAAAAAAAAAAATCTAATTAATGTATTTGTTAGGTAGATTTTTCACTTAAAGCATTGCACCATTTGCTAAAAAAATAATTGTTCATGCATTAAGGAGTGTGGGAAGAAAATAAAAAATACCTCTAGCATGCAAAAGGTTCTGTTTTGAGGTATAATGTGATCTATCTCTTCGGACTTTCAAGTTCAAAATTTTGTCAGACTACAAAAGGATGATCCTTTGGGTTTTCTTTTTAAGGTTTTTCTTTTTCTTTTCATACCTAAAAAGCAAGAGTTGAGTCCACAGAGATAACAGCTGACAGCACAGAACGACTAGCTGCTGCTTACATGAAGTAGTAATGTGAAGAAATGCGTTTTTCGTTTAATGCAATAGGTTAATGCAGACTAATAGTACAGTAGACGATGGAACACAAACCAAAAAGTCATAGGAAGCTAGGTGGTATGCACAGAACTCTAGCTGAACATATGTTCCTCTTGATTTTTCACATCATCTGTTCTTGGAGTCCCTCACTTCTTCTGGAAGTTTAGCTATTCTGTGATTTTTGTTGGATGACAGATGGTTATCTCACCCTTAACTGTCTGGTGTTGTACCACATCATTAACAGGAGTGCATCTTAACCTGGGGTTTATTGTTCCCTACAGAAACCTTACATGAATTGGGGTTTTGTTTGCATATTTTTGTGTACAGGGAGATGTTAGCTTATGGTTGGACTTGATGATCCTAAGGTCTTTTCCAGCCAGGTGATTTCGTGATTCTATGATTTTTGTGCTGCAGGAACTGAAGTGACATTAAACTCCTCGTGAGTTAGGTTATTTTACCGTTGAAATGGCTTTACCTATGCAGAGCTTCTGCTGGAGGAGTGCTGCAGTTTAGTCCTCCTTTGCCAGCTACACAGCAACATTTTGCTGTAAGATGCCATCATGAATGTAAAAGAGACAGCTGGTTTACTGGGCCTTCCTCCTAGTCCTCAGTGTCTGTATCTGACATTACCAAGTCTAGTCAACATTCCAGTAAAAGAATGACTTAACCTCAAAGCTGCATTTCACCTGTGCTGGGGACTGCAGCGTTATCTCCTGTGGGATAGGTTACTTCCTAGTGAAAAAGAAATTACCTCGTGTAGAGAAATCACAAGAATTGTTTTGCTTTCTTAGCACTTGGCTAATAGCTTGTTGGTGGAAGAGAATCTTTTCTGAAAATGTATCAAGTGCTTACATGGCAGCTGAATTCTAAAGTATCATCTAAAGGAATTTTGGCTTTACTGAAGTCTAAATTTTTTTCTGAGAACTTTCAGTGATGTAGTTCTTCCTCAAATGACTGAAGACAATGATGTAAAGTTTTGAAACGCCTTAAAATCCCCTTAGTTATAAGCTGGATTTTCTGGTTGCCGTTCTTCATTTCAAGTTTAGTGTACAAATAGTGTGCTGTCAGATGCCCTGTTTGGAGCAGCATGCTCTGTGAAGTCACAGTTGCTTTGGGCAATATTCAGATTAACACATCAGCTCATAATGGTGAGTATCCTTTGTGACTAAAATTGATATGAGCTGAAGAGAAGAGTTATCAGCTGAGTTTTACCATTGCAGGACATGCCACCAGCTTTTCTTTGGGAATGGACAGCAGGGGATTTACCTACAGCTGCTGTCCCCCCCCTCCCACTTCTTTGTTACAGCTATGGGAATGGGAACTTGTTGTCTAGACTGGCCACACAGGGGCATAAGGCAGCTAATAGATCCTGCCCAAAAACAGCACAAAGGTTGTTCACCAATTTTCTGTATAGCAGAAACTTAGGAATGGTCCATGTGTTGAAATTAGACACACTAATTTAATTTAATTAAACCCCAGTGTTTTTAAAGGTTCTTAGGACTTTTCACTTTTTCAGTCCCTTGGTAAGCATCTGTTACATAAATACTTTTGGTTTCCAAAAGGTTACTAAAAATACCTAATAAATTAGCCTATTCTTGAAACCAGATATTTACACAGCAAATATAATTTTTGGGGGTGGGGGGAGAATGGAAAGAAAAAATTATTTTCATGATTGAATTTTGTACTTTGTTTCCTAACTAGATCAATGAACTATTTATTAATGCTCTGTTTTATAAAGAAGCCATCACATGATGTCAAGAATTACTGGCAAAAGACAGATATTATTTCTCATGGTGCAAGAAATGATTACTTTGACATTGAAGGGAAAAGATCATTTTCTTTTCCTTGTTGGGAAGCAATTTCATCAAGATATTTCTGTAGAAGACGTTTGAGTTTTTTCCCCTGACTCTGAATCAGTTCAACTTGCTATGATTCTGAGACTATGTTGCATTTTCAAATATTATTAGTCAAAGACCTAAGAATAGAACCCACACTGACAGCATTAGAACTGAGAGTCTGTTGTCCATATTATGACATGCAATAGTGAATAACTGAAACTGCCTCTTTTGCCTTCTAAAAACCAGCTTGTCTGTAACTACCTTTAAAAATTTAGTTTGTTGGGAATTTCACATCTGCTCTCTTTTTACCTCCATGCTAGATTCATATGACCATGACATTTACAGCTGAGATGCTTTCTCAATTGAAAAGCCATGCAATGTTGGAAAAAAAATCAAGAACTTTCATTTTTTTATTTCTACTAATTTTTTTTTCCTTAAAGGCCTAGCAAAGATATTTCCTCCTGTGGTGCTTAGCTGTTTGTGTCTTGCATCAGACACAATTAGAATTCCAAAATGAAGCTAACACCAGTACTAGAGTTGGGGCTGTTCAGCCTGGAGGAAAGAAGGCTCCACGGAGAACTTATAATGGCCTTCCAGTACCTGAAAGGGGCCTTGGAGAAAGCTGGGAAGGGAATTATTACAAGGGCTTATAGTGATAGGATGAGAGGGAATAGCTTTAAGCTTGAGGAGGGTAGATTTAGACTGGGTATTAGGAAAAAATTATTTACAGTGAGGATGGTGAGAGACAGCCCAGGGAGGCTGAGAATGCCCCCTCCCTGGAGGTGTTCAAGGCCAGGGGTGATGGAACTAGATGATCTTGAAAATCTCTTCCAACCATAACCATTCTATGATAGATACCTATATAACTTCAGAGAGGTTAGCTATGTCAACTCATCCTCTTTTTTCATTCTAAAATTAGAGACATAAATCATATTCAGGTGACTCTCTCTGCAGATATATATATTTAATGAGCATAAACACGATGGGAAGGCTGGCTGGGATGGCAAGTTGTATATAGAAGGCAGAGAGGGACTCTGCATTTCATCTTTTCTGCATTTTTGCTATGCATCCCTCTCATGGAGCACTCTGTGTCCTCTTTGAACTGTGTGTATCTAACACCACCTGTCCTTTGCCCTTTGATTTGCCACTTTGGACAAAAGGGGCAGAAGTACCAGGAGGAGGCTGTTAAACCTTCTCATCTCTCTGTTTCACTTGGAGGAGGCCAATGAATGTACTAACTTGCCCTCAGGATATTTCTTTCTGAGAAGTTCTCTATTCCATCCTGCCTTGACAGCTGTTGGCTTTTAGGTTTGTTTTATAAATCCCTGTTTCTAGCAAAAGGCATCTTTGTAACATCCTGCTACAGATAGTTTTAGAGAGAGAAAAGGAAGAGATTTCCTTGCAGAACCATTTCCCTTCCAGTCTCTTCCAGCTCTGGAGAGAAAGACCTTCTGTTACTTCCACCTCAGCTGGTACAGATTTAATAAGGTAACATATGCTTCCTCCATGAATCTCAGAGAGCTGTTGATATTTGCAGCCATAACAGGTTTCTCTGTTCTTGTTGTGTATCAGCTGCTGCTATCTGATGATGGGAATAAAATCCTAGCTGGCATATGATCTTAACCTCCTACCAGGAAGGATAAAAAAGAGGATGGGTCAGTGGTGGGTATTTATGTCAGTTCAGGTAGTATTTTAAATTGACAAATTTAAATAACACTCAGTTTGGAGAGGATTAAACTTGCCTTAAAACTGGTTTTTTTTTTTTTTTTTTTGTTTGGTTTGGTTTTTTTCCCCTCCCCTGGGTGAAAGCAACAGAAATCTAATCTAACCTATATTTGAGTTACCAAGCACATTTTTGACAAGAACATATAAAAACAATCTCTGTTCTTGATGAACTCAGAAAATTCCTCAGAACATCCACATAAGGTGTGGGTATTATAATTTTTTTTTTTTTCTGGAAAAAAAAAAGGCAGAGGCCATGGTATTAAAAACCGAGTAGGGATTTTTTTGTACTCATCTTGAAACATTTTAAAGAGATTTATGCAATGTCAGGAGCTCACTAGTTTATGAAACCTGCATGTTCCAATGTAGACATCAAAGCTGCTAGTCCTTGATGAGGTAGTAAATAGATCTGGGCATATACTGAGCTTTGATGGCTGAAGCAGCAGCTAGTCCCAGCTATCCCTTTTACCTTTGGCTGCTGCCACTCCAGTAAAGCTGACCTGAGTGCTATGTGAATCTGCTCTGTGCTGCCCCAGTTCAGAGTCTGGCCTATTGGAATGAGGCAAAGTTCATGTGCCAGGGTAGAGTCATAGAATCAACCAAGTTGGAAGAGACCTCCAAGATCATCCAGTCCAACCTATCACCAAGCCCTATCCAATCAACCAGACCATGGCACTAAGTGCCCCATCCAGGCTTTTCTGGAACATCTCCAGGGATGGCAACTCCACCACCTCCCTGGGCAGCACATTCCAATGGCAAATCTCTCTCTCTGTGAAGAACTTCCTCCTAATATCCAACCCTGGCACAACTTGAGACTGTGTCCCCTCGTTCTGTTGCTGGTTGCTGTAGCTGGTCAGATTCCTATACGTAAATATTTCATTTTTCTCACTTGTATGATCAAAAACCTCCTTGTGAGAGTCTTCACCAGTCCTGATTTTCTCAGTATCATGCAAAAGAATGGTGAACAGCACTCCTGTAGTCCCTCACCTTATTTTCACTCCTTTCTTTATCCTTTTAACACTTTTCCTTTCGGATCAGTAAGTTACATCACATGAACACGGCTGGCACAATGTGCCTGCTAATGACACTATTAATTTACTGTGACACTAATGGTAATTAAAATGCATTGTAGAAAAAAGCAAAACTCTCCTTGTCAGAACTAAGATGTGTCTTTGTGTGCCTTGATAGAGAAGTTTTGCCCCCTGTCTCTGCCACCATTCTCTGTCTCTGCCACCATTCTCTGTCTCTGCCACCATTCTCTGTCTCTGCCACCATTCTCTGTCTCTGCCACCATTCTCTGTCTCTGCCACTCACTGAAGCAGTGGAATAGAGGATGACCACTTGTTTTGGTGTGAGTGCTGCCATTTCTTGATAGTTTGGGTTTTTTCCCCCTCTTTTTGATCTTTTTGGCATAATGTTATTCTGGGTTGGAAGATAATTGGCAGGGAAAACAAACCTATTTAAACTTCTACTGTTACAGCTTGTGGATGGACAGAATAGCACAATTAAAATTGGATGTATAGAGCTGCTTAAACTGAGGAGGACAGCATTGCAGCAACACTGACTTTCTTTTGCAGTGAGACAGGGCTGTTTGACAAGTTGCTAACTGTGGACCTAGCCCCGCTTTAGATTTCTCAGGAATGTACTTTTGATTTTGCACTAAAAAGGTAGAATGAAGATTTATTTATTCATAGAAAACACTGTGCTTCAAAACAGTTCAAAAAAGATTGGTATCTGGGCCTCAGGTATTTGGCAAGGCTTGCAAAAAAGAATAAATATAATAATCATAGAATAGTCTGGGTTGGAAGGGACCTCCAAAGGTCATCCAGTCCAACCCCTCTGCAGTCAGCAGGGACGTTCTCAACTAGATAGGTTGCTCAGAGCCCTGTCCAGCCTCACTTTGAATACCTGCAGGGATGGGGCCCAAACCACCTCCCTGGGCAACCTCTTCCAGTGTTCCACCGCCCTCATGGTGCAGAACTTGTTCCTAACATCCAATCTAAATCTGCTCTTCTCTAGTTTGAAGCCATTGCCCCTCATCCTATCACTACAGACCTTTGCAAACAGTCTCTCTCCATCCTTCCTGTAGCCCCCTTCAGGTACTGGAAGGCTGCAATTAGGTCTTCCTGGAGCTTTCTCTTCTCCAGGCTGAACACCCCCAGCTCTCTCAGCCTGTCCTCATAGCAGAGGTGCTCCAAGCCCCCAGTCATTTTCATGGCCCTCCTCTGGACCTGCTCCATCAGGTCCATGTCCTTCCTGTACTGAGGGCTCTAGAGCTGGACGCAGTACTCCAGGTGAGGTCTCAGCAGACCCAAGTGGCAGAATGGCCCCTGAAAAACTGTGAGATGAGTATTGGAGGTAGCAGTATCATTTTAGTTTCACCCTGAGATAAAGGGTTGGAAGAAGTTGGAAGTATTTTGAGCCCTAGGCTTGGCTTCAGCATGTGCTTTTCAATAGGAAGGCAAAAAGCAGCTTCCTAGCAGCTGCTTTTTGGTTTCTGCTTTTTCTTTCTTAACCTGACAAGACATAATTGCAACACTGAGAAATCAAATGAAAATGTTGCATACTGCAGAATTTGGTGCCAAATTTGTCTAAGTTTTACAAATATTAGAGACTGAATTGCTGAAACATAACTTTTATTAGTTTTAGAATAAAAATGGAGTTGGATTTATTATACAGAAGTCAGAACAGATTGCATGGTGTCTTTATTTATAAGAATGAAATTTGTCTTGATTCATACACTTTATCCTCCCTGCAATTTTGATGATTAGAATATACTTCCAAATTCCTATCTTCTGTTATTCAAGGTACTTTTTATCAGAAAACTTCATTAATATTTTCAATAGGCTATCTTCTAGTCTATATCTTCTAGATAGTAATTGCCATCTGCATGACAATAGGAACAATATCCTTTACTTTTGTTGAATGGTGCACAAAATTAAGTTGACAAGCAAGGTAATGCAATTAGGATAACTGCTTTGAAATAGTTATCATTTTTAACCTATAAAAATGCTACACAAATTCACAGAGAGATACTCTAAACCGAAGAAGTTTAGTGTGGGATCTATTGTGCACCAAAGACTGGAGCTTTTGGCATGGATTGTGGATGTATACTTGTAACCAAATAGTAACTTGCTTCATTATTGAAGAATTCATGAGAATATTTGTTGCAAATGTTAGTAACTTTTCTTCCTTGTAACACGTTCAAAATACTGTTCTTAAAATGACTTAAGGAGCTGGTGAGTAAAACAGTAGTCAAAGATGGAGCCTCAGAATTTCAAGGAGGCTTTCCACTCCAATTATTGCTGTATTATCTCTAGCTCTACAAAATTTACTTGCCAAGTATAGGTGTGGAAATGTAATTTGGAAAAATCTAGGATAACATTCTAAACTTTGGCTGAAGCAACAAGCATATAAGCTCTTCTCTTCTCCTCTCTTCTTCTGTATGCCAATATTCCTCTTTACATTTCTTGATTTTTCCAGTATTATTTTCTGTAGTGTCGCTCCTGTGTCTTCAGACTGCACTTAGAAGAAGTGCATTTGGCTGGGTGTTAGGACCCCAGGAGTAGTCAATGTTTCATTCACTTGAAGACTTTCATTTATCACTGCTAAGGGTGGCATTGATCTGCTGCAAAATTACAAGAAAAATGTAGGTTTTGGAGGAGGCTCAACTATAATAGATCTTCTGTATCACAGTGACTCTTAGATTATTATTCAAATAACCTACAGCAAAATGTCCTAAGTGTCCTGTTTTAAAGAACTCTTTCAGTAAAGTCTACTTCTTCTAACTGTCATACTTCTGAAAAGTTTGGCAAAAGGTCAGGGAGAACAGAAAAGGTTTAATAATGTCACAAGAATCACAATTTTTAAACAACAATGATTCCAGTTATTTCTGCTGCTGCTTCAGCTGAAGTGAGATGAGCTAACTAAAAATAAGGAAGAAAACAACGTTTGTAATAAGTCTGTGGCACTACCTCAGCTTTACATCAGCTTTATCTTTGGCACTACCTCAGCTTTACATCAGCTTTACTTGAGTTCTGGGTGTTTTGTTATAACCATTTCAAAGTTGCAGTAATGTGATATGATTTTGCTCCAGAAAATACTGTTAGCTCGTTGTAATTGCCATGACAATGTGTGGAAAAGTACACTGAAACCTAAGGAGTGCAACAGTGTGGAGATAAGATAGGAAACTGAGTTTATCATACAGACCTGGTTGCTGAGTTGCAGTGTGTTATTTCTCTCTCTTTCCTGGCAGTGTTTTTTCCTTCTCCTGCTTCAGTTCTCTCCTCTGACAAGAAAATGCTGCAACATAATAGAATGTCCTCATTAAATCGTGTGTCATCCATCCCTCATGTAATGCAGAATTTACACTGTGGCAATAGAGTGGAATATTTCATTATCTCCATATACCTAAATAACAGTTCAGAAACTTCCATTCCTTCCTGAGGTGCTCTATATGGGGATGAATCTTATTCTGTTGCATAACAAAAGCACTTAATTTGAAGTGCAGCATCTTTTTCCATGCTGATATCCCTAGCTAAAACCAAACATCTTATCCTTGTTGCAGTTATTCAAATGATTTTGCACTAACAGCCATAGGCAGCTTTTTTTTTTTTTTTAATTTATTTTCCAGAAGAGAATGTGCTACTTTAAGTTATATAACCAAACCCAAGAGAAGGGAACGTGTTCTTAGGCCAATATATTAACTTCATATTTTTATCAGCACTGTGCTGGATTAGTCTATGTACTGAACAGATCTAGAGGGGGAAAAAAAAGAAAATTTGTATTATTTGGGCAGGTTTTGTACTCAATCACTTCTATGCAGTATATTTTTAGAGCATGCTTTAGCAAAGACTGAGCTGGGTACACTACAAAAAATATAAGAAAATTCCACAGTGCTTAATTTTGATGCAGCTTGTACTGATGGCAAATTGATTAATGCCAGCATGAAACTGATAGTCACACGAGGGACCCTTCCATATAGGCCATATATTGGGATTTTGCCTGAGCTCAAAACGTGTTGGGAATTCCAATTTAGAAGCATCATTGAACTGGAAGAAGAGGTTTATGAGAGCAGCTGGGAGGAAGGATACTGTCAATATCACAGCTGAAATCTGTATTAAGTCTGCAGTGAAAGCATAGCCTCCATTTCACCTGATTATATTTTCTGTGTGTGATATCCTTTGTGGTGATTAGGTGCACTTTCTGCTGCAGGGCTGCTGCATTTTATTCATGCTATATAATCATGTATAATAAATAAGGCAACTTGAATACTTAAACAGGAATGGTACCATTTATAGTGATATCCATGCATTATCCTAGATTAATTATGGTTCCATAGTTAATGTTAAATCCTGGTTTAGGGTTCGGTTTTGTTTTTTTTTTGTGATTCTTCTTTCTTTGAAGCAGAAAATTTAACTTCATTGCTTGTATTTAGGAAACCAAAAATCTCAAGCATTCCTAACATTCTTTCAGGAAAGCTTAGACTTGTCTGAGTACCTTAAAGCATCTCTAATCCTGTACAACAATATTTCAAATGTGTATGCTGGGCCTCAACTTTTTTTCCAACTCTGTACAAATAGCCTTTTTCCAGTTTCTTTGTAGCTCTAAGATCTAATTAAGAAAGCCTAAAAACAGCTGAGCAAAGATTGCTACCCATGAAGCAGTATTGATCTTGGCCACTCAACAGAGACAGTTTTTACTTCGATGGATTAATTATTTTAAGTTCTTACTGAATACAGCAAGAAAACTCTCTAAGACCAGTGTTGGGGTAGGCATCCCTGTTAATAGCTACGGAGGTGCTGGAATGTGTAAGGTCAGTGGAGAAGGGGAGGCTGAGGGGAGACCTCACCACTCTCTCCACCTCCCTGAAGGGGGGTTGGAGCTAGGAGCCTAGCAGCCTCTTCTGCTTGATGGAAAGTGACAGGTCTAGAGGGAATGGTTTCAAGCTGCACCAGGTGAGGTTCAGGCTGGATATTAGGAAATATTTCTTCACTGGAAGGGCTCTCAAACATTGGAATGGTCTGCACAGGGCAGTGCTGGAGTCACCATCCCTGGGGATGTCCAAGCAGCCTGTGGACCCAGCACTTAGGGGCATATATTGGTATTGACTTTTCAGTGCTGGGTTGAAGGTTGGACTGGATGGTCTTGCAGGTCTCTTCCAACCAGATATATTCTGTGATTCTGTAAACCAAAATTCTCTACCATCTAGTTATTTTTATAAAAAACATTTAGTGGCAGGGCACATTCCCACTTTTCTTGCTCAGTCCTCACGATCAGAATTGTATTATCTTTTCCTCTGGCTATCACTTCAGCCGGTTTGGGGGGCCATTGGGTTGCTGGGGCTATATTTTTGCCACACTGGTGAGGTCAGTGTTCATCTGGGTACTGTATTGTGGGAAAAGATTTGGGCTGGGGGTGTGGAAGTCGATTTTCTTGTTGCATCAAAGCTCAGACTGTGCAGCTGCCAGCTCCAGCCCTGATCATAAGGGCTGTCATCAACAGCCACGACCGACTTTGTACCACTGTTGTGGGTGTCTTGTAAAGGACTCCAACCAAGAAATGGAGCTGATTTATCCGATTATGGTGGCTTACACTTGGGCTTTGACTGCGTTAATTATTTTTCTAATACTTGTCACCCTTGTAATTGTAGTTGTCCCTGTAATTCATCATCTTCTCCTCCCGATCCCCCAGAGTCATAACAGTTTATTAATTAGTTAAGGTGATTGTTAATAGTTCAAGATGATTGTTGTAGTTATAGGTAGATATTGTTAATAGTTTAAAATGATTTTTACAGTTGCTTAGTTATTGTTAATCTCTTGTTAAAACCTTTTCTCTCTCTCTCTCTCTCTCTCTGTGTCATTCATGTCACCACTAAGGGAAGAGACATATTTTTGCTGTAGGGATGGGGGAACGTAGGACCAGCTGGGAGGACCAGCTGGGGCTTGGCCAGACCACTTCCAGGCAGGAGCATGCACATGGACAGCAGAGTCCAGATCCTTACAGTGAGACAGAACTGAACAGAACAGAGAAAGAGATGGGGCAGAAACACTGAGATGAGGAACAGGAGAGACAGGACTGAGATGACAGGTAGGAGAGATGGGATTCAGGGACAAGAGAGGAGCTCTGCCCCACCGGATGAAGGGACCAGTGGAGCTGACCCATGGTGGTAGACCTCTTTCTCTCTCAATATTTCCGTATCTTTCCTATAATTCTTCCTTTTTTTATTTCTAGTCTCTTTTGATAATAATAAACTGTTGGACAACCTCATCCATGTCCCAGTCTTACTGTGGGTGAAACAAGAAATCCCTCCCCGCCCACCCCAAGCAAATCGGAATGGGATGGGACAGGGGAGCCCTCCGTGAGCAGAGAGTATTGCATTTTTAGAGCATATTGGTTGCTTTCCTCATTTTGCTTGGGCCATAAATCTAAAGCCCTTTGAAGAGCCTCTTT
The DNA here is from genome assembly GCF_027791375.1 of Indicator indicator. NCBI lineage: Eukaryota > Metazoa > Chordata > Aves > Piciformes > Indicatoridae > Indicator > Indicator indicator. The sequence goes on from NC_072021.1 coordinate 629,702, forward strand.
GGCTAATTGGAAGGCAGCCTATTTCCTTTGATTTTCTAGCCAATTGAAATTCCACCTGAGAGTGATATTTGGTATTTTAGTTAGACTCTTCAATTCGGGGACTTTATCAGGCTTTATTTCGTATCCTCCCTGGGGAGATGTAATTTTTAACACTCCTGAGCCTCTCTCTGCTGCCTTATCTCAGAAACAAATTCCAGCAGAGTTTGTCTGTCTCCTCAGTTAGGACTATGAATTGCCATTATGATTTTAATAGCATTATATATGCATATTCATATACATCACATTTCTTTCTCAAGTTCTTCTGTACTGAATCTTTGATTTCTTTCTCCTGCTAAAGGATTTTAACTCTGTCCATCCAGGGCAGAGGGGGAGAGCTGCCAGCAGTCAAAAGCAGCCCTGTTTGCTACAATTACCAGAGCAAAGCTAAAGCAACAAAAAGTTACACGGCTTTAAAGCAGATATTGCAGGCTATAGCGCCTGGATAAAGACTTTTGCCTAATTAACTGCAAAACAAATGTCAAAGTTTACACCCCTTTGCTATTCAGTGCTTGATTCATGCCAAACAAAACAACAACTAAATCAGAAAAGGCTGCAAATATCCCATAGGAAATAGAGACAATCAGAGTGGGATACAGGAAAAACTACAACAATTAATCCACAAGAGACTGGACACAGAAGAGATGAGGATGGTCAATGGGCTGTGCTCCCCCTCCTCCTCTCAATGCAGTTCTTATCTTCCTGAAGGTTGAGTGCTTCTGGGTGAGCATTGGGGAAAGGCCAACAAAGCAGGTATGCTGCTGGGAGGGTGTTACAAACCAGGATGAGGACACTGGTGAGGCATTCTACAGGTGATTGGCAGAAGTCTCCAAATCACCAGCCCTTGCTCTCATGGGGGACTTCAATTTACCAGACGTCTGCTGGAAATACAGCACAGCAGAGAAGAAGCAATCTAAGAGGTTCCTGGAGTATGTGGTGGATAAGTTCCTGACACAGCTGCCAAGTGAGCCTACCAGGGGAGATGCCTCTCTAGAGCTATTGTTTACAAACAGGAAAGGATGGTGGGTGATGTGCTGGCTGGGGGCTTAGTGATCATGAACTGGCAGAATACTTGATCCTTGGTGAAGTGGGGTGGTGTCAGCAAAACTACTACTATGGACTTCCAGAGGGCAGACTTCAGACTGTTCAGGACACTGGTTAAAAGTGACTAGATGCTTTGTAGATGCTTTGTATCTTTGTTGTTGAAGCTCGAAAACAATAATGGGAAAGTTGTACAGCAGAGTGGTCCTTTGTCAGATGACACAAAGGATTTAAATACTAGGTGATGTTCATGGGTGGCTGGGAAATGACAGCAATCTCCTAGTTGGTCTTTTGTGTATGTATTTTAAAACATTAGTTTTAGAGCACTTGAGATAATGCTGCTGACAGTTCTTTAGTGAACAGTAAGTAAAGGAATCAAGGGGAATTCACTTAGTAAAATGAATTATCTGACCCCTGTTTGGTACCATGAATTGTATGAAGTAACGTGTCGTCTCAGGTGTGCTGCACATATGTTCTAAAGCCACACACAGAAAATGTTCAGTTTCAAAATGTGATCAATAATGTCTGCAAGAACAGTCATTAGTTCTTATTGTTCTGAAATAATCTATAACCTGCACAGATGCTGTGTGGCAGTGTCATTAAATCTCTTATGTATTATTTTCAGTAGCAGAAGCTCACTAGGCAATGATAACATCTTTAGAAGGCAGTATGACATCCAGTAGTCTATGGTCCAGCTTTGCAGGGGGGTTGGACCTGATGATCTCTGGTGGTCCCTTCCAACCCCTAGCATTCTCTCTCTTTCTTGCACAATTTCTTTTCTTTATTCTTTTTTAAGTTTTCATTACATTCTATCAACAGAGATCATATCTCTCTCACCATATCTCTCTTGTACATTTATAGGTCTCTCTACAGACATGTGTGTTTGTCTCACTTTTTAGGCTGGGTAACCATTAAAATAAGACAGATCTGTAGTTTATTCCATTCCTGTAAGCAAGACAGGGTTACATTCTTGGGCACTTTTCTTCATTGATGTCTTGAATAACCTTGTCTGATAGCTGAGAGACTTCCAAAAGACTCTTCATATACTTCTCTGCTAGTGAGAAAATCATCCTCTTATTTGAAATTGAACTTGGTGGATTAAAATGCAACTACAAGCAGAATTTGAATCTCTAAAGCTTTGTTCCTTTGCACAATTATTACTTAGAGCTGCCTTCTTATAGCCACAACAATATCTGGCAGATATTTTGCAAGACTGAAGTTTCTAGTGGTTTACTACTCATGGCAGGGCGTATAGACCAAGTGTCCCTTAGGTCACTTTCTTACTCCCTTCCCTAGTATTTGCACACTTTCAAATCCAACAGCCTATTTTTCTTTCTGTCCTTTTCCTTTAGGCTTCTACCTGCTTAGGAGAAAAAAACAACAAAGGAACAACCCACCAACCTTTGCATGCCCTTAAGTTGAAAAATAATCCTTTTTTTTTTTTTTTTTTTTTTTTTTTTGAGAGGGAGAGAGAGAGATAAGAAAGACCTTGTAAAAACTCCAAGGTAGTGTTTGTGCCCTATGGGGAAAAGTGCAAAGGTGACTCCTTTTAATGGTTTTCTGGACGAGCGAGATCATGTAATAACACTTAGCAGAACACATAAATTCTTAGTATTTAAAGAGCTCAGTCAAACAGGGCTATGGCCACATTTATTTGAGGCACATTCAGTGTTGCAGTTTATAGAAGAGTTCTTTTAGCTGAATTCAACCATTTACTAAATATTCATACTCTGGCTGCACATCTTATGTTACACTCTTTGTTCAGATGAGAATCCTTTGGCTGGGTTGTGCTGCTAATTAAAGTCTTGCTTTCAGAAATGAACAAAGGTTCTCCAAGGTGATCATGTATCCTCAAATAAAACATGGAGTGAAAGGTACTAGAATTGAGTCCAATCCTTACACTGCAGTTAAAGGTGCAAGGATGTTCTTTTGAGAGGTCTACAAAATACTGCCTGCTTCAAAGCACTATGGATTATGGATTTGTGTGTGTGTTTGGGTTTTTGTTGTTTTGTTATATTTTTCCTTTTCTTTCTTTCTTTTTTATTTTAATTTTTTTATTCTTCCCTTTATACTTGAAGAAATGATACCTATAGTGTGAGAGTTCAGGAAAAGGGAAGGAATGGCCAAGAGTTTTGCAGTATCTTATGTTTTTACAAAAGGAGTAACACACATAGGTGAGAATGCCAATTGTCCTGAAGAAGTCAACCATCCTTTATACTCCAGAGGAAGACAAGTCTCTGCCAGTCTGACATAGCTTATATTCATTCTTGACCTCAAGAGAGTCCATTAATCTGTCCACGAAAGATTAAGGAAGATGCAACAATAAAACAGCTGAGTTTTTTTTTGTTGTTTTTTTTTTTTTTTTTTTTTTTTGGGGTGCCATCTGGAGCATACTTGTCCTCCTCTCAAAAATCTGTTGCTAGATAGAGCCAAATTCTCACACATCAGTGAAAACTAAAGTCTAGCAAACCTAAAATCAAATCACGTTTCTTCTGGAAAACTAAGAATTGCACGTGTTTAGCACTGAAAGCCACAAAGCACAAGACTTGTTAAATAAGGTGGTGGAACAAGCAGGATCCAAGTCTTGTTTTTCAGTGTTTCCTTATGTGTGGTAGTTAAGTAGAATTCTGTCTCCTGTCTCAAGCTTCTCTTTCTATATCATGGTCAGATGACATCTTGTTTAAAATGCCTGTTTCTGTTGTAAAACAATGCAGGTTTCATGTCTCTGCTACATTTGGAATGGGATCCTAGAAAAGTACTTTGTAGGTGATTAGATAACTTCACAGTTTTAAGTCTTAATTTATTTATCACTTATTAGTATCTATCCCAGCCTGTTACAGCATTATTCTGTAGCTTACCTTTTCTCTCCAAGTTTGTCCCAAATTGCATGCATAAGAGTCATAATATTCCCTTTTGTCTTTCATTTTGCATAGCTTGAAAAGACAAACTATTTTAGGATTACTTTTCAAGGAAAGTCTCTGTTTTCCTAGGCACTGCAGTCACTCTTCTATATGACTGACTTAGTTTTGAAGATAAGGGACCAGAAGTTTACAAGGCACTCAAAAAGAATCTTGCAGTCCCTGCTACAATGGCACTAATACTTCTATTGCTGAAGGCGAACTTTTCATTAGTCCTAGAATCACAATTGCTTTGTTCACTCTCACCTTTGTATTAGACTATTAGACACTAATATTTCTGTTGCTGAAGGCAAACTTTGGATTAGTCCTAGAATCACAATTGCTTTGTTCACTCTCACCTTTGTATTAGACTATAATCATGCTGTAATTTACCTCTGCAGATGTCCTGCACTTGATTTAGAAACACCTCCCTTGCCTCCTCTAACAGCTTCAGTTGGAGACCACAAAGTTTGCAGCAGAAGTTTTTGCATTTAAGGAAGGTTCAATATTTTAATATTAAATTTTCCTGTTTCTGTTCTTGGTGTTGGTTCCATATGTCTGGAAATTCTCAAATTCAGCTGCTGAATGTGAATGGTTCTGGGCTGTGCATTCCTGTGTTTAATTCCTGCTGTACACTATATAACTTTATAAAACAAAACTCGTGCAGCCAGCTTTTGAGGGTTAAGACAACCCAAAACTGTAATTTGAAGATTCATTTCAGGTTGGTTGCAAAATCATAGGGTTTGGTTTTTATTTTCCTGTTCCCACAGATAAATATTGTGGATTTGCATTTCAGAATCCTTAGGCTTCAAGCTTCTACTCTTTCTCTGTAACTGAAAAGACTGGAAACTTACCTTTACTATAAAAGTACTTGCCTTTTAAAGGAGAGCTGAGATTCCTTTCATTCAGCCTAGTTAATATGTAGAACATCTAAACAATCTGCAGCTTGCATGAATTTTCATAAGAAGCAATGAATCCATCAGTTAATGGAGAGTAAAGCACGTTCAGCTACACAAAACTCACCATCTGCTACTTTAGTGGCAAACCAATTTACTAGATAGCCCATTTGAAAACAAATGTTATTTAGGGAAAATGCAGCCACTATTTTGGCTATATGGCTGCCACTCTAAAGTGTGCACCTAGTCTATGATGTATAATGGTGATGTCAAAGTCTGATTCCTTGTACCTCTTGAAGCACCATCTTTGTATTCTCTTTTCCCACTTTGACAGGGATAAGCGACAGAGGTTTAGTGATGAGTGTGAACAGCAGTGGAAGTGTAGAACATCTTAGCTGCCAAGATACAGACATTCACAGACTTCTTGAGGCACTGCTGTTACTGGATTGTTTCTGGTAGCCCTGTCCTCCCATTTTTGAATCATCTTTTTTACATCCAATTAGTGTTTTGGCATCTAAAGGCCACTATTGCAACATGTGAGTTATGTCCTGTGAGTAAAAAAGTGTTACAGAGAGAGAAAGGCAGAGAGACACAGAATTACACTTTTTCCAAGTACTTCCTTCTTCCTTCAAATGTGATCCCCAGATACCCAGTCTCTGGTACCACAGGTGCTTCTTTGAGATCCGTTACCCTTAGCACTTACTGTATGCACTCAACCACTCAAAGCACCTTTGTCTGCTTTAATAGCCTAATTCAGCCTCTGCTGAGATCAATAGAAATTCTCCCACTGACTTCACTAGGAGATGGATCAGAGCCTCTTGTAAATTCTCTTAGAGTCTATTACTTTTCTCCAACTTTGTTCACTGTTTTGGTGATTTCAAATCTCCAAAAGAAAGTCCATCTTAAACTGCCTCATTGCTGTATCTTGGATTTGTTCAGCTTTAAGAATTAATACAGATGTGTAGGGGATGTGATAGGATAGGCAGAAGGAATCTTCAAAACTACAGCTCGCAAACCTGTCAAATTCCACCACCTACTTCAATTCCAGGTGAAATAATAAAAAAATGTAAAGGAAGAGAGCTATAAATCTGCAAGGGGCTCTAAAAACAATTATTCTTTTGAAAGCAGAAAGAAAGAATATTGCTTAGCCAACTCTATTATTTGACAGAACTGTGTAGGAGGATAAGAGGATCCATAGTATTGCAGAAGAGTGCAGTGCAACCTCTTAAATTGTCTAATTTAAATTCAAATCATCTGGTCGTGAGCACAGTTGCTTTATTAAAAAGAGTTGGAATGACATCACACCTTAGGTTAGGATAAATGATAATGTTCAGGGTGAAAGACAAGCGAGTAACACATGGATTTGGATAATCACATGTTATGCTTTTATTAAGGGATTGAGAGATTAATATTCTTTTAATTAAATACTTTGATGATGCTAAATGAGAGTTGTTGCTAACACCAGAGTTGGGGGGGGGAAAGAGTAAAATAGGATGAACCCTAGAAAAATGTAATCTGTAATGAAATGAATATAATGAAATATGGCTTTAAAAATGCAAGTGGCTATCTCTGTGCAGGAAGATAATGAAGTGTGTGCCTGACTTTGAATGTGTGAGTCATCAATTAGCCTGCTCAGAAGGCACTTTGGGTGACACGTTGTCTTTGACAGCTGAGGAATTTTTTTGTCCGTTCTCGTCTGTCCCATATCCTGCCTCACACATTCCCACCTCTAGAGACACAGTTTGCATCCCTCTGGGCGGACGTGCAGCAAATTCTCATTCATAGCTCCTTCAAGTGAAGCAGTGCATCCTTTAGCAATGTATTGGGTGCTGCCTTATGGCATTTTAGGTACTGAACAAATGAACTACAGTTGAGTCAAACCGTGAAGCGTAGATACAGGGGATCCTGTGCTTTCTATGCTTCCATTAGGCATTCTACTCTGCCCTGGTGAGGCTGCATCTGGAATACTGTGTCCAGTTCTGGGCCTCTCAGTTCAAGAAGGACCTCAGGGAACTGTTTGAAAGAGTCCAGTGCAGAGCCACAAAGGTGCTGAAGGCAGTGGAACATCTCTCCTGTGAGGAAAGGCTGAGGGAGCTGAGGCTCTTGAGTTTGGAGCAGAGGAGCCTGAGGGATGCCCTCATTCATGTTGATAAGGATGTGCAGGGCAGTGTCAGGAGGATGTCGCCACGTTGTGCTCAGTGATGTCCAATGATAGGACAAGGGGCAAAAGCTGGAGCAGAGGAGGTTCTATGGGAACATAAGGAAAAACTCTTTCCCTATGAGGGTACCAGAGCCCTGGAACAGGCTGTCCAGAGGGGTTGTGGAGTCTCCTTCTCTGGAGACATTGAAAACCCACCTGGATACGCTCCTACTCTAGGTGATCCCGCTCTGGCAGCGGGGTTGGACACAATGATCTTTGGAGGTTGCTTCCAACTCCTAACATTCTGTGATTCTGCTGGGTCAGCTTTGTGTTCTGTTGATTTGGCCTAGGTGTTTGGCTATGGTAAAGAGAATATCTGTTAAGAAACATCAGAGATGTGTTAGTCCACTTGTACATTACTGAACTTCTCTTTATTTTAGTGAGGTTACACTATAAAAGAAACAGATTTGGTTTTACTTTGTTGTTCATCATATATCATAACTGTAGTTACTAACTGTAGATACTATAGACCTATGCCCTACATTTTGATTTTTGCGTTACTTAGGGACAATTTTTTTATTAGTTATGCTTGGGTACATTATATATAAAATCATTTTTGTTACATTTTAAAAAGTTTGGATTATTTGCCACCAATTACAAACTGAATTTTTACTAGTTGTTTGCTCTTCTATTTTTACACTGAATGCCCTTAAACACCTAAACCAACTGTCTTTGAAGGCTTTGTAATTAGCTCCCATAGGCAGCTTGGGCTTTTGTTTGAAGCTTCATTTAGGAGAAGATCCCTTGTGGACCATTGTATTTTTTTTTTTTTTACTTCATTTGCCAGGCTGAATTACAAACTGCTATCTCTATGCAACGCTTACACAGCTAAAATAGGTATCCTTTACCTTCTCCTCTTACTTCTCTCTCTTTTTTTTTTTTCCTTCTTCTTCTGTGACTAATGCCTGACTCCTAATACTTAGACCTCTTAAATAAGTGTGGCAAAGTGGTCACTGCTTGCTGAACTATCATGTCTGGGAAGTAAATTTTTAGAGGAGATCACACCATGGATTAATTAGTCCATTATGTTTTCTGCTTGGTAGGGTATTCATGTAGCCCTTGGCTTGAATGTGGATATTCCTCCACATGAGAACATTGCTTAATAAGAAAAAATATAATTATATCTTTCACATTTTCTTGGTTGTAGAATGATTTTTTTTTTCATTTGGGTGGTCTTGCTTAGTCCTAGTGTGAAGATAAAAGACATTAAGCATAATCTGTAAAGTTTGTGAAGACCTTTTACTTTGCTCACATTATTTTTGAATAACTTTTTATTATTATTTTTTAAATAGCCTTTTCTTAGTATTTTCAAGGAGACTTTTTATCTGAAATTTGCGAAGTCCTTTTACTTTGTTCACATTATTTTTGAATAACTTTTTATTAATTTTTAAAAATAGCTTTTTATTTTTGAGTAGGCTTCTTATCTGAAATTTGTGAGGACCTTTTACTTCGCTCACATTATTTTTGAATAACTTTTTATTATTATTTTTTAAATAGCTTTTTATTAGTATTTTCAAGGAGGCTTTTTATCTGAAATTTGTGAAGATCTTTTACTTTGCTCACATTATTTTTGAGTAACTTTTTATTAATTTTCCTTCTTAAATAGCTTTTTATTATTACTTTTGAGTAAACTTTTTATCTGAGGCACAAGGATGTTAAAATACAGTATTTATGTAATACAGTATAGAATGATGTAAAGCACAATATATCACACAGGATAATATTCCTTTACCAAAAAGGTGGAAGTTTTTCCTTAACAATAGGAAAAGAGGACTTTTAATCATGCTTTTGCTGTTTTGTTTGGGTGTTTTTTTCTTTCTTTATTTTTTTTTGCCTTTCTTCTGTAAATTGTTTTAGAATGAATTAATGCTCTTAGTAACTTGAAAGAACAAAATGTAGATGCTAAAATTTTAGCTGAAGCTGATGTTATTTTGAGATGAATAGCTGACTAAGGTTGCAGTGAGCTGTGAAAGCACAGTTGAGAATGATGAGAATGTGAAGTATTTCAGATTCTGTTGTACTGAAAGTACAAGTTTTTCCTAATTTAAAGTGACAGGGTTATTTAAACAGTTGATCTGGATATACTGTATTTAAATTGGACTGGTTTTCTTCATTGAAACTTATTCTTTTGTTTGTCTCTGAATGAAATTGAAATATGTTACTGGAATGTTCATGTAAGGTATTGGAAATTCAGCGTTGAATCATGCACCCATTCTTAGGACATGACTTATGGACCTGTGGACATGGTGCAGTATGTGCAGAGATCACAGAATCACAGAAACATTGAGGTTGGAAAAGACTCCTGGGATCATCAAGTCCAATCATTAACCCTCCTCTGCGAGGTTCACCCCTAAACCGTATCCCCAAGCACCACATCCAAACAACCTTTAAACACATCCAGGGTTGGTGACTCCATCACTTCCCTGGGCAGCACATTCCAGTGCCTGACCACTCTTGCTGGGAAAATGTTTTCCCTAATGTCCAGTCTAAACCTACCCTGTTGCAGCTTGAGGCCATTCCCTCTTGTTCTATCACTAATTACCTGGGAGAAGATCTTCAGCAGCCTCTCCACAGTGTCCTTTCAGGTAGCTGCTTATTAGGGGGAAGGATAAAGACACAATAGCTATTCTTTGATAGAGATATGTTATCAGATATAGTATCAGTGAATAAAACTATAGGTGCTAGTACAAAAATGGTTTCTTAATGGTCACATGTGACTTCCATGTGTCATCTGAAGCACTGCTTCCTCAGGGGGGGTGCTTCTCTTGACTCACTAGCTGAGAACCTCAGTCAGAAAGTGCAGAAGTTCAGATCTCATAATAAAGCAATAGGGATTCTACTGAAATGGCATTGACACAGACAGGAACCCTCTCTTCTCTCCTGCAGTGTTTAGCCATCTGTATTTAACACAGTCCTGTGTTTTGACCTTGTGAACATGAGCCAGTCAGCCTGTCAGCTCACATTAATGATTAAACTCAGTAAAATTTCTTAATGAAGGCATTTGGGTACTGGAGTATACCCTGTTAGGGAATGGGGTTTTCAAGAGTGACTGCTAAAGATTTCCACTCAAATCTGTAGTGAATGAACAGTGCCTGACCTCTCTCAGAAAAATAATTAACTTGTATTTCATTAGCAGTCACTTACTTAAGAAAATTGTTGTGCTCAATAGCATTTAAACAGCACTTTTGTTAATTGGCTGGAAGCATTCTCTTGGAGTGGCTGTTGTTTGGGGTAATGGTACTTCATCACACCACCTAAAGACACATATTGGCAGGAAGATCTAACATCATCTAAACCCAGTGGCTTGGAAAACTTATTCCTCTGCTTTGCTTTGGCAGAGAAAGCAAAAATACCTTCTCTAACAAAAATCTCAATGGTCCCATAAAACTTTGATGCAATGGACTTCACTTAATTGTATCTAAACTCGTGTCAATAAATGGTCACAGGGATCTGGATTGTTTCATGAGGCACCAATACACCTCCAAAATTGGTGTTTTTCTCAGTGCTCAAGTCAATGTGTTCTCTCAGCTCACAAAGCTAATTGTATTCTGGGCTGCATCAAAAGTCTGGTTGAATGAAGTGATTCTGCCCCTCTGCTCTGCTCTGATGAGACCACACCTGAAGCTCTGAAGTCCTCATTACAAGACAGACAAAGACCTGTCAGTGTCCAGAGGGCCACAGTGGGCACACAGGAGCTGGAGCACCTTCCCTATGAGGACATTGCTCAGCCTAGGGAAAAGAAGGCTTTGGGGAGATCTTATAGCAGCATTTCAGTTCTTGAGGAGAGCTTAAAGGAGAAATGGGGATCACTACAGTGTAGTGATAATGAGGGGCAAGGGCTCTAAACTGAAACTGGGTACATTCACATTAGATGCTAGAGGAAATTCTTTGCTGTTTGTATGGTGAGACATGGGAAAATGTTACCCAGAGAAATGGTGAATGTCCTCTCCTTGGAAGGTCTCAAAATCAGGTTGAACGGGGCTGTGAGCAACCTGGTCTAGGGGGAAGGCATCCCTGCCCATGGTAGGGGGGATTGGAACTAAGAGATCTTTGAGGTCTCTTCTATCCAAACCATCCTATGATTCTGTGGTTCACTTTATATGTCATTTAAAGCTCTGTAACATACCCAGAATAGTATTTTTGGCTATGTTAAATGGAATCCTTCTCATTTTTTAATTGTAGACAGAGCCTTGAGATGTTTGTAATTCAAGGTCAGAAACTGAAAAGAAAATGAGTGAATAATGCAAACTAATTTTATTAAATTTCAACTTAAAATTCAAAACCCTCCAGAAGCACTTAACAACATTCATTTTCTTTTCAGTTTACAAAATATCTTTAGGCTTAGGGCCTCATGGATGTTGAATTAAAATGTAAAAGAATATTTGACTGCTCTGGAGTTATGAAGTCATGCTAATATGGACTAAAAGGGTATATTTTAAGTTAAAAAACATTTTATACATCTATCTTGTATGATTTTTTTTATTAGCTCTTCAATGTTTCCTGACATTTAAATGATGTGCTTTTGTGGCCAAGAGAGCCAATGGGATCCTGGGATGTATCAAGAAAGGTGTGTCCAACAGGTCAAGGGAAGTTCTTCTCCCCCTCTACCCTGCCCTGCTGAGACCACACCTACAATACTGTGTCCAGTTTGGGGCTCCCCAGTTCAAGAGAGACAGAGACCTGATGGAGAGAGTCCAATGGAGAGCTACGAGGATAATGTGGGGACTTGAGCATCTCCCCTATGAAGAGAGACTGAGAGCCCTGGGGCTGTTTAGTCTGGAGAAGGCTGAGAGGGGATCTGATCAATGTCTATCAATATCTGAGGGGTGGGTGTCAAGTGGAGGGGGCCAAGCTCTTTTGGGTGGTTCACAGTGATAGGACAAGGAACAATGGGTTCAAACTAGAACACAGAAGATTGCACTTCAACATCAGGAGAAACTTTGCAGTGAGGGTGACAGAGCACTGAAACAGGCTGCCCAGGGAGGTTGTGGAGTCTCCTTCTCTGGAGACTTTTAAAACCCACCTGGATGCCTTCCTGTGCAGTCTATCCTAAGTGATCCTGCTTTGGCAGGGGGATTGGACCTGATGATCTCTGGAGGTCCCTTCCAACCTCTGATATACCGTGAGACTGTGATTCTATGAAACAACTTATTAAAATAAATCCTAAACTCTCTTAGTTCTTTTGAGATGGTTGTAGAAAAAAGCCAAAACCAGCTGAGGCATTATCAAGGAAAAAAGCCATGCTTTCAGCTCCTGCTTTAAACCTGGCAAGGTCTGAGTCAATCCTCTTTTTTGTCTGAAAGTTCACATTGGACATTTGGAGGGCAGCGTTGTCATCCTGGCTGTCAGTTATTGCAAGAGAGAGAGAAAAGAACATTCAGGCCAGATGGTCTCATCCTTTAGATCAGATATGTAGCAGTGATAGACAGCATGTGAGGTAGGCAGCAAGAAGAGAAATGAGATGGAGGAAAAGAATACAGATGTCAAGCAGATATTTTAAGTCTTCTCCTCACAGAATAATGGAATAGATACTAAGCAGGTCAGGAATCCTTGGCATCTGAGGAAGCAATGCAGATGTTAATTCCAGGCTTTACAGTGCACAAAGGTGCAGCACTAGGATAATAGTGGGGAAAAAACCCCACTGTGTTGTCTCAACACTAGTTCTTGTTCTACAAGAGACTTTGTTTTTCTAAGGCTCTAATTTATCTTGAAAGATTTAAAAGAAATGTTAAAGAGGCACGGAAAGATCAGCCAGGCAGAGTTTTGATCTTAGCATGCTCACACTAGGTTTTCTTTGTTAGCTTGGGGGCTGCTGATTTTTAGATACCACCTTTCCTGAGTTATTACATATCCAATATCAAGAGAGAAATTCAGAAAAGGAAATGCACTCATTTTGAAAGGTTTTATGATTTAACTTTTTTTTTTTTTTTTGGTAAAATAATCCTAAATCTTTGCTTTGGTGTGGCACCAAAGCTTTCAGCCATTCTGCCATTGTGAGACCTTACTTGGCATACTGCATCCAGCTCTGGACTCTCCCATACAAGAGTCCAGAGGGAAGCCACACAAATGTTCAGAGACATGGCACACCTCTCCTGTAAAGAAAGATGGAGTTCAGAGGGTAGAAGAGAAGGTTCCAGGGGCACTATATTGCAGCCTTCCAGTGCCAGCTTATAAGGGAGATGGGAAAGATTTTTTTTTTTAGTTTTTTTTTTTTTTTTAATCATCAGGTCCTACAGTGCCAAGACAAGGGGCAATGATTTTGAACTGCAAGAAGGTAGATTTAGATTGGACATAAGGAAGAAATTTTTACTGTGAGGGCGGTGACACACTGTAACATGTCTTCCAGAGACATTGTGGATGACTTCTCCCTGGAAATATTCAAAATCATGTTGGATGGGTCTTTGAGCAAGCTGATCTAGTGGAAGGCGTCTTTTCCCATGGCAGCGGGGTTGGACTAAGTGATCTTTAAGGTCTCTTCCAACCCAAACCGTTTTGTGGTTCCATGAAATACTGTCTGTCCTGGTTGTAAAGAAGCAACTTGTGCAATTCATCCTACTCAGTGAAAGCACCATCAAAAGGAGACCAAGATACAGAGGGGTCCTGATAAACAGATTGTGTTAATACTGTTTCAGTCTATTTGAATTTTCCACATCAGGACAAGTTAGATAAGCTTTGGCAGAGTATTAGCAATAGACAGACCTTTAAACATCATCCAGCTCAAGTAAGTCTACATGTAGTATTAATTGTTTAGTTTTAGGTCAGTGTGTTGATGATCTCTTTTTATGATGAAGCAGCTGCATTACACATACCTCATCTATACCATAATAGTCTGCAAATTAGTAGCAGGGCTTTTTTTCCTTCTAATCTAATCCTAATAAAACTTGGTTTTCTGTCATTTATATCACAGCAGTATAGGGCAAAATGGTATAAAACAGCATTCTTTGTTAGCAAGACTGAAATTCAATGTCCCTTTGACAGCATCGCTTTTATGGTCCAGTCTAATTTTGTAGTGCATTTGAAAAGAAAGAAGGTTTGATTTACAGCTACCATTTTCATCACATGTATTACATCTTCAGTTAAAAGTTGTTCTATGACGTTTTCCTTTTACTGATTTAAACAAGCTTACAGAAGCAGAATTAATATTTTCCCCTTTTTTATTCTTTATTTTTCCTGTCTAAGAAGGCACTCTGCCCAGAATAAAATACTGAGCAGAAGGGGACCAGAGGGAGAGTTGTTTTTTAATATTTCAGCGAACTATTTTAAATGCAGATGAGTGTGCTGGACCTTGAGTCCTCACTTTCAGGACTGGATTGTGAGTTTTCTTGCAAGCTGCTCTCTGGGGGCTAATCTGAACGTTTCTGGGACACTATTTCGTTGTGAAGCCTTGTAGGTACTCTGCTCATTTTGACAGAATTGTATGAGTCATTTCTATAAAGACTTGGAGCACTCAGATTCTGCATATCAGGTTAGTGTTTGTGAGTCAGCAAAAAGGAGTTGCTGATGTCCAGTCGTTTGAGAAAGCAAGCAGGGGTCAATACCTGTGGTTCCTGGAGGCATCCTGTGCCTATGGAGATGTGGTGCTTCCTCTGCCCTCACCACTGAGGGATCTCCCATCTGGACTCTGCAGTGGCAAGGGAACTGCAGATCCTTGGATCGCCCTTTTCCTGCCGTGTAGGGAGTAGGGTAGGAGCAGTCAGGTGCAGCCCCAGCAAATATAGATGGCCTTAAGGTTCCATGGTGAGTGCCTGAGGTGTCTGTGCATCAGAGCCATACATCTTGGAGAACTCCAATTGCTGTAAGGTAAGTAATTGTTCTCTCTTTTTATATTTTTCCTTCCCTTCTCATGATTATTCCTATGAACAGGCAAACTGATTAAGTCTCCATACATGAGAGAGTGAAAGGGGTTATATGTACTAAAGCAATGACTGCAAAAAGCTAGCTGTAAAAAACAATTCAGATCTTTTTTTCTTATCCTTTCCTCTCAAAAATAAACTACCCAAAAGTCTCTCTGCCTCTCCCTGTGATATTTTGATGCATCTCTTTGATCTGCAGTGGCAAAACATTAAGTAGATATATTAAACATTTGTTACTACAGACACGAGTGGAAGAACTAAGTACATTTTGACACATCCAGAGCTATTGCATAATATCTGGGGATTCATAGAAAGGCAAGGATAATAGTTTTGAAAAGGTCTTGGTGGTCTTTTGAGGTTCTAAAATCTGTGGTCATCCTAACTATTCTTGGAATATAATGCTTCTGAATAACTGATCCAGGATCTTAATTGCTATAGATATTTCTTCTATTTTGCTGTCTGCACCTTGGAAAATAATACATAAGCAGCCTGCTTTTTATTTAATGTATATTTTCCTCTGTTTTTTTTTTTCCTCACAATGCTGCTAAAAATTTGTGTGTTTGTACAAGGCACTGAATTACCTGATAAATTCAGTTCTGATTAGATTATTCTGTTGTTTCTTCACCAGTCCTTAAAACATAGTCACAAATATAGACTGAAGCATATCGCTTTTGTGGTATACTCACTAGACTGCATTGCATATTTTGAATTGGTTAGCTGCTTCCTCTTGTTCAAAGAGCCTGTAAAGGAGCCTGTCTTTGTGATATTAAGTGTACACTTACATTTTATATACGCACTGACCCAATATCTTGTAGCATTTCGTATCAGCCATAAGAGAGAATGAACAAAGACTAAATGCATGAGTCATTACTTGCTGAAAGGATCTTGTATTCCCATTTTTATTGTGTCCCTCAGAGTGAACATGTAGATTTTTTGTTTTGTAGGGATTGAAGTTGTGGGGTTTTTTTTTGTTTTGTTCTGTTTTGGTTTTTTTTCTTTTTTTTTTCTTTTTTTCCCTCTTTTTTTCTCTAGTGAATATCCGAGTAAATGTGCAGTTGTCTCCTTTTGCTGTTCTTTCATCTGGAAAGTACAATGCAGCCCCAGCATGTACTCTCTAGTTCTGATAAAGGCAGGAAAAGTATGGAGCTTTATTGAATACCACTTAAATGCTATGGGTATTTTTTTTTTTAAACTATTCCCTTCTCTTAAAAAAAAAAACTTTAATGTTTGAAAAAAATATGCATCAGTAGACTATAAAAACACTCTGACACTAAACCAGCTGCTAGAGATCTCTTTCATGCTCTCATTAATTTTGTGGTGAGACAGGTAAAATGAGTGAACTGGTCTAAACCAGAAATCAGGGAGCTTTAATTAAATCACGATAATAATTCACTTCCTGTAAAAAGAATTTTGTTTCTAAGCACTAGAAAAAGATAGCTTCTTTGCATTTTGGTGTATTTTCTGTTACGAGCTGATAAAAGTTTGCCCAACCTCATAGGTTGGGAAGTCAGGGATGCCGTGGATTGCATGTTGTGTAGAAACCTCAGCTTAATGACTCCCCTGAAGTGTGGTTTTCAAGCCCAATTAATCATTTCTGGGGGTTTCTGAAGTCTGAAGATCATATTTCAGATGCATACTGAATTTTGATAATGGAGACATTTCCATGGGAAGTTGTTTGGTAAGATGTGAGAATGTGAAAAATGCAGGTGCAATATTCCATGACAGACAAAGGATCATCTCTTCTTCTTGCCCTTGCAGATTTTTGACCTGGCAGAGATGCTCTGCCCTGCACTATGTCCTCACTAGGTCTTGACAAGAAAAGCAGTTGCATTTTTTAACTACAAGAGCACAGCATGTCTAAGCTTAATGTCTTCTGTTTCAAAAGTAGTTTGCAAATACTTACAAATTGTTTTCTGTTCCATCAATAATGTAATCTGGGATTTAGGGAAAGGTACTTGATTGCTAAAGACATTTATCTGCCATGTTTGCTGTTGTGTTCACTACTGAAAAATAACAGGAATAATCTATTTTACTGAACACAATGTGCAAAAATAACCTTTTTTTTTTTTTTTTTTTTTTCATAAGCCTTGATCTATATATTGGGCCAGAGAGTTCATAGATGTGCACTTCTTTGAAGGGCTTGACACTAGCTGTTTAAGAAGTGGCTCACAGTGAATCTGTCTCATGGTGTTTTCAACACTCCACTGGTTAAAAGATTTGAAACTTTATTATAAACTTATGGCAGGGTTGCCCATTGTCTCAGCCAGCTTTCATCTCACTGACACATCTCTGGGTGTATTTTTAAAATGGTCAATATTTGTTGATCATGCCTGGAATTACAACTGAAATTGGCTGTTTGGACAGCCTCCTAAAAATCAGACTCTCCTTACAAATACTTAGTTTTAGCTGCATAAAATCAAAGCTGGTTATCCACATATAGATATTTTTTCCTGCCATTCTGCTTTTAAACAGAAAATATGGCTTAAGGTGAGATTTAGCAATGAGATCTCCCCTTTCCCCCCTTTTTTTCCAGAATCATGGTTCTGGATGTTTTTAGAGGCTACCACACTATTGTTAATAGTGATCTTGGTAGGGGATGGTCACAGATAATGGATGTCAGATTAAGCTTTGCTATAAATGCATCATTCTGCATTTGGCCCAGTTCTTCTAATTTGTTGTCTTCTTTTTAATATAGCAACAGCAATGAACAAATGGAAAACTTTTAGTAAAGATAACTATATATAAAACCAAAACAAAACCCCCAACAAAACAAAAAGAAACCCCAAAACCCAACAAAACAAACCCCAAACACCTAGCAACAACACCAATAAATCCAAAGGTACCTGGAATAATTAATTCCTGCTGTCAGTTCTCCTTTTGAAAGATCTCTGATCTTGAAATCTCTTGAATTCTCTGCTGTGGCAGGGTACGTGGACTCGATTTCATGATTTACTTTCTCAGGAGGCTTTGAATTTCCTGGCTCCTTATAGTTATCTTAGCTGGACAACATGACAGGAATGTCACCTCTCAAGGAATGGGTGACAGATTCTTCAGAGGAGGCAAATCACATCTTGTACTCACACTACAGAAAATTGCTAGCAGTATGAGAATAGCTCTTCATTTTCAGCCTCAGCCACAAGCATTTTGTTAAAGCAGTAAAGCAGTAGTTAGACTATCAGAACAATTCTGGTTTCAACTACTCACTTTCTGGTTATGTTTTATGTAGTGAATATTCCAAGAGAATGTTCAGACTTTAAGTGTTTTGCTGTACTACCATTTACTCTGAAAAAAATTAGTCACGCTATAGCCAGGGCTTATTATTTTGAGAAACATTTATTTCAAACAAGTTTTCACATAGATTTCTGAAGTTCAGACTCCTGGGAGTTATGGAAAAGTTATAAATAGGTTTTAAATCCCCAGCAGGAGCACGGGGATGTGCTGAGATATAAGTAATAAGAGAAAAATAGTTTTTTTCTGGTGAAGATAATCTGTATTAAAATAATATTTTTTGAGAAAATCTGTGAAATATGGACTCAGGCATAAGGCAATTTTGAGAACCTTAGATACTGAGCTGGAGTAAATTGGGTGACAGCAGAATTACTAAATAGGTCTCCTAATGTAATGAAGGAAACCTCATCTATGGTAGCTGCAGGTTATGCTTTCTTGCTTCTTTTCCTGTTTCATTTCTCCCAGTGCATTTCTTTGAAGTTCTACAGATGGACACTTCCTTCTTTCTCCTGTCTCTCTCATCCTTCTTATGCTGAAGACACAGAAATGATCTGAAGGTGATCACTCTCTGAATATGCAGTAACCCATCTATTGCATAAATATTTGTCCGAAATTTCTGGGAAGTGTGAGTCATATATCTCCTCTCCTCATGCACTACCCATCTGAATTCCAAATAAGCTTTTGTCTTTGCCACAGATCTATTTCTATTTGATCAACTGTTGCTAAAGTAACAAATTCAGAAGACTTAGATGTTACTTCTAAGCAGAATAAATGCTCATTGGTGTTCTTCCATAACAGCTAACATGGACAACCAGCATTGAAATGGCTTCATGGGACTGCAGCACTTGAGGCTTTGCACACCAAACTGCTACTCAAATGTTCTCTCACTTGTGATTCACAGAATCACAGAATTATTGAGGCTGGAATAGACCTCTGAGATCAAGTCCATCCATTCCACCCAGAACTTTTATTCAAGGCTAGGTATCTTCCACTCTGTGACCTGAAACACAACAGGGTGTAAGAATGAAGATAACAATGTTAAATCATTTCAACTGTAAAAGTAATTGTTAATAGTTGTAAAGTAATTGTACCAGTATTCCTTAGTGTAGCACTCACTGTAAGAAAAATGTGGGGGTCACCTTACACTAAGAATTCTGGGAGTCTTCTAATTTAAATTGCCTCTCTTAATCTTGCTATTTGCTTTGTATCTACTGCTGCTAACAGTGTTTTTGAATTTTCTCTCCCATGCTGATGTTGAATCATTACTTGAGGAAAGCTTCCATAAGTCTGTTCATATGAAGAAATACAACTTAACCCAAAGTCTGCTTTTTTTGTCACCTACACTCACAATGAGGTGTCATAAAAGATGACCTGAAAAGATAGGATGGTCTCTCAGGAAAAACTTCTGAAGAGAAATGCTTTAAGAATATGTTTTTCTGGAAAGCCTGATACAAACAGATTCTCTAAAGGAAGAAATCTGATTTGCAGTTGGACACAATTACAGCACTGTGCTTGAAAGCTAAATACCTCTTGTTAAAAGCTAGTATGGGAATATGTAGGTCCTGGATCCCTGGTGCTGGTAAGGTGATTTTCCCATGGTCACAAGACACAGGAATGTGTGTGTGTATGCAGGGAGACTTCACTAAAAACTGAAATGCACATCTAAATGTGGTTTACTGCTTTTTAGTTGTTCTTTTGCCATCTTCTGTTCCTGGCCTTGACGTGCCAGTTGGCTGTGGAGGGAGTGAAGAACTGGAAAGCTTAACAAACTGCATAAGCAGAAAAGAGTTTTGAAATAAAATTGGTGTGGAAGTTGTATTACAAGAACAAACCTCTGTCTGTGTTTTGTGCACCAGAACAAATGAAGCCATGTACTGGAATGGATGCTAGGAATACGCTCTTTACCATAAGGGTGGTGGAACACTAGAACAGATTGCCCAGGGAGGTAGTTGAGGCCCCATGCCTGGAGGGATTCAAGTCCAGGCTCAACAAGGCTCTGAGCAACCTGTTTTAGTGGAGGATATTCCTGCTCAGTGCAGGGGGCTGGACTTAGATAATCATTGGAGGTCCCTTCCAAGCCAAATTATTCTGTGATTCTATGGTTCTGTTAAGCAAAATTTGATCACCTTTTTGAGTGCAAACTCCTTGGATTTAGAACACGTCATTCATCATTCCTTCAGGAGCTTCTTTGCCCAAAATATCAACTTGCTACTGATAGCAGGATGTACAATTTCCAAATAAAGTGGTTAATAAAAGCATTCCAGTCCATTGCACTGAAATGTACCTCTCTCTGCTTGCAGCTTCCCTGTATTTTTAAAAAAACAGCAGAGTGTCCTTAACAAGTCCCCAGTTCAGGTTATTGCAATATTTATAGGCTTTTGTGTTGGCCCCTCTGATTATCCATAATTTGCATAAAATGCCAATCATCTCCTTGTTTTGTATTGTGATCTTTGATCAGTTTATGTGATGAGTAGATCCATTATTGCTGACAATCTGGAATTGAGATGTCAAGTCCAGGTTCCTGTATAAGCAAAAAACATGGTGTGTTTTTTTTTTTTAAACCTGGAATTTTGGAACTAAAAAGGCAGTTAGCAGGTGTTGAGATTATATGGTCCAACCAGTATTAGGCTAGCCTGAGCTGAAAATGGCTTTTGATTCAGTAAGCGTTCTTTTGAGGCAGCTGGTTGAGAAAGAGAGAAACCAGACTTTGGTATTAAGTTGAATTCAGATGAATGCACATCTTGAGTACTGTGTCACACCTTGAGTCCTGTGTCCAATTCTGGGCCCCTCAGTTCAAGAAAAATGTGGAGTTTCTTGAATGTGTCCAGAGAAGGGCAACAAAGCTGGGGAGGGGTCTGGAGCACAGCCCTGTGAGGAGAGGCTGAGGGAGCTGGGGGTGTTTAGCCTGGAGAAGAGGAGGCTCAGGAGTGACCTCATCGCTGTCTACAACTACCTGAAGGGAGGCTGTAGCCAGGTGGGGGTTGGGCTCTTCTCCCAGGCAACCAGCAGCAGAATGAAGGGACACTGTCTCAAGCTGCACCAGGGGAGGTTTAGGCTGGATGTTAGGAAGAAATTCTTCACCGAAGAGAGATCGGCCATTGGGATGTGCTGCCCAGGGAGGTGGTGGAGTCACCATCCCTGGAAATGTTTAAAATAAGACTGGATGAGGCACTTAGTGCCATGGTTTAGTTGATTAGATGGTTTTGGGTGATAGGTTGTACTTGATGCTGTTGAAGGTGTTTTCCAACCTGGCTGATTCTGTGATTCTGTGAATTACATGATTGCCAGTCTTTGCCAGCCTTTCAAAGCCCTCAAGTATTTTGCTGGCCCAGCCTTTTCCTATGAGCCTGTATCTTTGAGTGTTGACAAAGAGTTTTCTGAATGTCTGGCAAGATGTTGGATCTTTTGGCTGTGAGCATGTTTTCCATGTGAAGTTTGCTGTCTTGCACAAATGTGTTATTCCTAATGACTTCAGAATTTTGGCTTCTTTTCCTCATGTTGCTTCCAGTAGTGTAAACAATTTCCACTTGACTTTCCTTTAAGCCAGCACTTTAAGGAAGAGCTACAGTGAGCATAGGAATGGAATTTGGCAGCTACAATGTGTCACAAAGCACAGGAGGTGATCCTCAGCCAGCATTTGTCTCTAAAAGTCTCTAGGAATGTTGGACTCGGAGGAACCGTCCACCACAACTGGTGCTGGTGCAATCTTGCTTTGTTGTAGGTAGTTAAACTCTTGTGCAACAGTCAGCTCGAGGCACAAGAGCAGGCCTAGTGCAGAATAAGCCAATCAGAGAATGTTAGAGGCTGGAAGGGACCTCCAGAGATCCAAGTCCAACCCCCGTGCCACAAGCAGGATCCCCCAGGGGAGTCTGCAGAGGAACTCATGCAGGTGGGTTTCGAAAGCCTCCAGAGAAGGAGCAAGATAAAGCAGTGATGCAGCAAAAAGCACAGATAAAATGCTTCCCTCTTAGTGTAAATGACTGAGAAATAGGAAGTAAGTCATCAAGTTCCATGTTTTCCAAAAGAAATTTATGCTTTAATGTTGTATTTCTGCGGCATGGAATATCCTTTTGATCTCACAGGTCCGTTTCTACTTTCAGTTAAACTGATCTAATACTGTTTCTTTTCATGGTTTTGCTAAACTGGATTTTTTTTTCCACATGTGCCAAATATTAACAAAAAATGCTAGAGAGAAAATGCATCCAGATCACTAATGTCAGTGCTTAGCCTTTCCACTATTGATCAGTAACTGCACCTGAATTCTCCATGCAGAGATAGCCTATAATGCATTATTGAAGATATTTCTAAACTGGGCTAAAAAAAGATAACAGAGGCTGAACAAAAAGCTCTGTAATCTCTACAACAGTAAGGTCTTTCTGTCCACTTGTCACAAAATTAGCTTTTAGAAACCATTTTTTTCCTGTGATATGTTCATGATGGTAATTCTCTCAAGATTTTTAGCTGTATTTTAAGTGGTTGTATCTGTGGCTAAACTTTTCTGATGTGGTTATAATTACCTACTTTCTTTCTCCCTCTGCCTTCCCTCCCTCTCCTTCCCAAATTTCTTTATAATCAATGTGTATTTATAATAAAAATTCTAGCTGAGTACCATTTGTTTTCCTCACCTTGCTACAGGACTTACAGGTGGAGGGAAATGGCCAGAAAGTGGAAAGGTAGAAGTTCTTTAGGCTGTGCTACAACATAATCTAATCCATTGCTTTGGGAAATATCAACCTAACAATGAGAATAAATGATCTTGGTGCCACAGTAAGGCCAAATAGAAGGAACTGAATTTGATTTTTTTTTTCTTTTTCTTCTCAGCAAAGTTCAGGTTATAGCCTTCATTAATCTGATTTCTGAAAAAAAGAAATCCTGTGGAGGAAAGACATCAAACTGTCTCATTACTGCTCATATTCTGCTTAAGACTGACTTACTGAGTCATTTTTATAAGAGATTTGTGTTAGCAAAGGTGCTGAGAACCTCGACAACTTGTACAGTTCCTTCTCTGTGTTTCTCAGCTATTTGTCAGTTGAGTCTAGTTGGTCTTGGCTAGCTGCCTTCTTCTTAGTTCTCATACCTTTTCTGGAAGTGTTGATGTTGATGCAAGAAGTGGCCAGTGCTAGGTCCAAATGGTCCAAATTCTTCTAACATGTAGCCCTGAGCTTAGAATGTCATCATTTTTTATCTCACTTAGAAAAATCCTGCTGAAAACTGGCTTTTAGGGTAATGCAGGTTGTGTTGGCAATAGGAACTGTAAAGAATTAATTAATGAGCGTGTTTATATGCACGAGGGCTTACAAAATGAGCATTCATTGCTCCTGTGGAATATAAAAAGCTGGCCTTTTATTTTCTTTCTGAAGTGGGAGCAATGAAGTCTACCTCCATTGCAGCAGAATGTGGAATACACACGAGGGCTTGTTTGCGTGACAAGATGAGGTTTGTTTTGGTTTCATGTTGAAGTGCCATTGATTCCCATACAACTTCATTGGAAGAAACATAATTATATATTTCAATGAATTTTCTTCATGGCTGTTGTGTTTCTAGCAGCTCTGCAAGGACTATTCAGCATTGATTAGCTTTCTGCTAGATGAGGTTGCTGTTTTCCTCCTTACGTTCTATACTATTTTCATCTTGAGTGGGTGCTGCTTTTCCACAGCTGGGGTTGCCCTTCTCCCTTTCAAGGGTTCACATCCCCACACTTTCTAGAGCAGCTAGTGATCTTCCACATGGATTTTTTTTATTTTTCTTAAAAGATCTGGGAATGAGTTTTCTTCTTTGAAAAGCTGTGTGTTGAGCCACTTTTGTGGAGATTTGGTCTAGCACAGACCTCTGTAAGAGAACATTTGGAGCTCACCTCAGCACTGCAGAAAAGCAAAGTAGCTCTGGCAGAAATACCTAATTCAGGGATCTGAGCTGAGTATCTGGGGATGGCTCTGCTGATGTTTCAAGACAGCAGGTTGTTGTTACACAAGTGATGTTGGTACTACATGATAGTATGGTAGGAAGTCTTTTCAGAGAGTCATAGAATGCATCATGTTGGAAGGGCCCCTCAAAGGTCATCTTACCCAGCCCCCCTGCAGTGAGCAGGGACATCATTAACTAGATCAGGTTGCTCAGAGCCCCATTAAATTTGACCTTGAATGTCTCCAGGGATGGGGCTTCCACCACCTCTCTGGGCAACGTGTTGTGGTATTTCACTACCCTCATTGTAGAGAACTTCTTCCATATGTGTAACCTAAATCTACCCTGCTGTAGTTTAAAATCATTGCTCGTTGTCCTATCTCTACCAGCCCTTCTGAACAGCCCCTCCCCAGCTTTCTTGAAGGCCTCCTTCAGATATTGAAATACTTCTATAAGGTCTCCATGGAGACTTGGCTTCTCCAGGCTGAACAACCCCAGCCTGTCTTTGTAGGAGGCTGTGTGCTGCAGCCCTCTGACCATCTTTGTGGCCCTCCCCTGGACCCATTCCAACAGGTCCATGCCCTTCCTGTGTTGAAGACTCCAGAGATGGACACAGTACTCCAACTGAGGTCTTGCCAGAGCAGAATGCCAGAATCACTGTTCTCAATCTGCTGGCCAGGCTTCATTTCACAGAATCAGAGAATCAGCCAGTTTGGAAAAGACCTCAGAGATCACCAAGTCCAACCTTTGATGCAGCCCAGGATATAGTTTGCCTTCTGGGCTGCAAGTGCACATTTTGCATAGTGTCTCTGAAAACTGAGGCAGCACAGGCATGGTGATCATTCCTACCTGCTGTCCAAGTCCTGGGAGGGTTGTCTAGACAGCTGTCATTGTTTGATCCTGCACATGTAGTTGCATGTAAGGACTGTGGATTGCAAGCCTGGTACTTAAACTGCAGTGAAGCTCTTTCTGTAAGCTTGAAAAGCATTGTGAAGTCCTGTTTCACCATGCATAAGCTAGCCTTTTACAGAAAGGCAAAGCATCTTTCTGTAAGCTTGGGCTCTGCTTCTGTGTTGGACACAGCTAGGTGCTTCTTTAAAAATACCTGCATTTAATCACAGCTTACCAGCATGTTAAGAACGACAGCTGAAGTGAAAATGTGAAGGTTTGTGTACCATGGTCATTTCCCAGACTTACTGAATGCATCTCTCTCATCGGTGGTCCAGCTGATGTTCCCTAGCATGAACATGCCTAGCCTGCCAGCTTCCTCTTTGAGAAGCTGCTGCATACATCATTCATCGATAAGCCACCACTGATTTAATTAATTGGGTTTAATAGTGGCCCTTTACCTCACATTACTGAAGAAACTGGGCATTTTCACAGCAGTTATTTCCTGCTTGCTCCTTTGTGAAGGCATCAAAAGAGCTCAGTGTGACTTATTTCATCTCTTGCAGACTGAAATATTAATGACAGCGATATTTCGAAACCGAAGTTCATTGCATGTTATCACATATCTATATTGTAATAATAACAAGAGAGAGAAAAAAGGTACACTGACTTGCAGTCATTGGTGAAGCTGGTGTTAGAAGTCCAACAATCTAAACCACTTTGCAGAGAAGGTATTAGGCAAAACAATTCTCATGGGACTGTTCACGTTGCTGATATTTTCTTGCTGTTTGATCGTTGTTGAAGGAGTGCTTATTTTTATTTCATGGTGACAATTATACCCTAGTAATAATGGAGTGGTTCTTTGAAAGAAAATTCTCCTTTTCATGAGACTTAAAGGTTTCTTTTGAAAAACCACGACCCTTTCAACTGCTGAGAAATGCACCTGCTGATCCTGCCCTGTGGTAAGAAACTGAAACACCCTTAAAAAGATTAGACTCAAAAGTAGATGCAATTTTGCATCTAATAGATTAAGTGTATTGTGAAAGATTCTCTGTGATGTCTGAGGGGAAAGAAGTGGTGTAAGAATGGCTTTTCCAGGGACTGGAGTGAAAGTCTGATGAGGAGAGGCTGAGAGTTTTCTTTAGCCTGGAGCAGAGGAGACTCTGGGGAAGGGAACCTTATCACACTCTACAGTTACCTGAAGGGAAGTTGTAGCAAGGTGGGGGTCAGGCTTTTCTCCCAGGCAACTTGTGACAAGAACAGAGGGCATGGCCTGAAGCTGTGCCAGGGGAGGTTTAGGTTGGATGCTAGGAAGCACTTCCTCAGGGAAAGGGGAATTGATACTGTAATGGACTGCCCAGGAAGGTGGTGGAGTCACCATCCCTGGAGGTGTTTAAGGCAAGATTGGATGTGGCACTTAGTGCCATGGTCTGGTCACTGTGGTGGTGTTAGCCTGGACTTGATGATTTTGGAGGTCTATTCCAGCCTCAATAATTCTGTGATTCTGTGAGGTGGAGAAAATCTGTCTGTATTTTTCCCATATCATGCCAATTTATCTTGGCTTAAATTTGTTAAAGCAAATTTGGCTGATGTATGGTGCTTTATATTAAGCATAAGTTATTTGCAAGCTAGTTTGTATAGACAGAAGATGTCTTACTTGTGAAATTTGTGGAAAAACGTGTTTATAGATATTTAATGCAAATGAAGCTGTCTACACACTTGATTTCTATTATTTCCACATTCTCACCATATTTTTGAAAGTTGAGTTCTCATAACTGTTGTTAGAAAAAAGTCATCCATTGATTTTTCTTTCACTGACTTTTGATGTTGGTTATGGGTTGTTTGGGATTTTTGTTTTGTTTTATTGGGTTTTCTTCTGGTTTGGTTTGATTTGTTTTAAATTGTATGTAAAAGAGTATTTTCAGTTCTATAGTGTCTTCAGCACATCAAGCTGAAGTAGCTGCTACAGCTGTTTTAGCATAATAATTTAAAATGATGTCAAAACGTTGACTGGTTACAAACTAAAAACTATTGACATGACATCATTTTGAGACCTAGAAGAACACAAAGAAGATGCTGGAGCTGGTAACACAAACCATGAAACACTGCAACTGCTCCATTTAAAAAATAGTTTAAATCAAATGCCTTGGCCAGCATGTACTTTTGTAGGCAATAGTACTGTAGCAAGGCACTAATCAGCTAAGTACCATAATCCTCCTTATAGGGCAAATTCTTACTTGACCTCCAGCTATATACAGCACATGGTAACAGCATTAAACTGTAGCACTCCTCTCATGCTCTCAATAGCTTCCCACTGGGTCAGCTCTCTGGCTTGAATTGCTGTCGGTTCATACACTACGCTTTTTTAATTTTGCATTTCCTAGATGCCTTGTAATTTGTAGTTGTGTTCTTGGGGAGAAGGAAAGGCTGGTAAAATGTATCTAGAAAATGATCTCTGATGATGAAGAGACTGCTGGTATGATTTCACTGAACCTAGAGGATTAAATGAAAGACCTAGCCAGAACAGGAATTGATGCATTCTCATGAACCTGAGGCTTCCAACTTCCCAGATGTGCAGTGGCTGATCAAAAGGTAAAGCAGGGAAGAAAAGTGCTGAATGTGGTGTGTGAAAACAATTTGGAATGCTCAGCATTTTTTGTTCTTTTCGAGGATCATTATGAAGTTATTTCTTTTAGCATAAAAACCTCCATGGAATTACCAAAGAACTTTTTGTTGTGCTTCAGGTGTATGAGAATAGGATAACAAAGTCTTGTGAGTTTCTGTAAATTAGTATCTTAATCTGTATTTTTTTTTCTGTGACAAAAATATTAATTGAAAGGTTGGATTTGTTTTCTTAAAAATAGTATGTGAAGGATTTTGGATTTTTCATGTGTTTTATATTATTTGAAGTCCTTTTCAGTAGCAGTTCAGGATTGTACTGACTCATTTGTACATTTCAGTGTTTCTGTGACACCTCGGGTTTTAAACTTGTTTGAATCCTTCTGTATGACAGCTGTTAATTGACTTCACCCTCCTGATTTCTATGGTGTCAGTGCTGAGACCAGTAACTAGAATTCTGCCCAGTTCTTCTCAAAAGCAATTAAATCCATTTAGCATTGGTTTTACAGCTGACTTCTTTAACAAGAGATTTTACCCAAGACGTAGGTGAGATTGTTCTTGTGTATATATTAAGAGGAAATAATTAGCAAAATATTCATTTTGAAAATGTTCAGAAGTAGAGATGAAAATCTCAGGTAACCTATTTGTAAAATGTAAGCCTTTGTCGATGTAGCTGAATGAAGAGTGGAGTAAAAATACAGTTCTTTCATTTTTCTCTTTACAGTTCTGTTAAGTTTTATGACAGACAGGTTACTTAGAACTCAGTCAAAATAAAGAGGACAAAACCCTTTCTGCTGGTCATGCCATTTTCTTATCTGTGATGTTCTTCATGTGATAAAACCCCACGAAATGAACTTACTGCCTAAATATTGGTAGTTTAGCAAGGGCTACTTAAAATCACTAATTTTGTTCAGCAGTTCCTCTTTTTTTTGTTTTTTTTCTTCCATGTCAGAATTTTTTTCTCCCACAAACTGAAATTAGGCCTTGAATGCTGCAATGCTGAATTTTTGCAGAATGGCTTGTCTAGAAGACCTGATTCTGAAGGAATTGTGCTGTTTCCTGTGTCAGTGCAACCAACGTCAGATTCAAAGCAAAGTTATCAGTGGTGAATTTAATCATGTTAATGTTTTGTTACTACAGAATTCCTTTCATTCTGCTGATATCAGCCTTCTATCAGGAATTTATATTTTCAGATGAAATCTAATACAGATCAACATCTGCAGTATCACTGCCATGCTTCAGTAAATTTTGTAATCATCAATGCAAACGTAATTCATTATTGTTTTATTGTTTGGAGATAATTATCTGGAATGTATTTGAATGGTTCAAAATATGGTAGCTACGAATTAAAGTTTGCAAGGGACAGCTGAAAGGAGAAATAAAACAGTCTCAGATGAATTTCACTTAGTGAATTACTTGGATAGCTCAGTGTTAGATGTACTTCAACATACCTTGTTTAAAACTGTATTGGTAAATAAATGCAATAAACCTTTTCTTTTTATCAGAATAGGCTGTTTAAATGAATTAGATTGCAAATAGTGAATTGGTTGCTTATGTTCTATCTTTTTTACTGGGAGGGAAGGGTTGAGAAACCAAGGAAGGGAACAAACAAATCAGAAGACTAATCTGGTATAAAACCAGACAGCACAGAAGGAATGCAAAAAGAGATCTTGGTAGAAACTGAAACTGCTAAAAAATAAAAATATTTTAGTATTTTTTTTCTATAAACTGGAGGCACAGCTGCTTTGGAGAGTGTGTAAAATGATTTCCCAGGCACAATGTGACTCAGCAAAAGCAAAGGTTATAAGCAGAGAATGAGAAAGGGAGTTAAATCAATACCAGCTAGTCTCTTAGAAACACTTCCAAAAATAGATAAACATTTTGCAGATTCCTCAGTATGGCAAAGGAAGTCCGTTTTCGTAAGAGTACCTGACGGAGACAGTAGGACCCTCCCTGAGAGGCAGCCAGATCTTCATTTCTGGGTTTGTTGCACTCATAGGAGTTTCAGCTGCAAGATCCAGACGGCGTTCAGCTCACCTTCTTGCAGCCTAGGAGCCTGTTGTGAGGTGTCATGATGATGTTTTATCTGCTCCTCTGCCACTGATGCTTCACTGTCTGTTGAATACAACATACAAAAGTATCAAACTCTTGAACAGTACAAGTATTTATTCTCTCATGATCACTCAGGCCCCAACCAATGCTATTTTCCTGACAGGAGCCATATAGTAAAGGAGAGACAAAGCTGTAGTCAGTGCCTTTGATGAGGTCTGTAACAAGAAGCCCTGTTTCTTTTATGGCTTTTGTGACAGAGTTCCCTCGGGAAATGAGAATTTTTACATGCTCTGAATTATTCTTTCACATGCTGAAAAGAGCACATTTTGAAAATAGCTAAGCCAAACTGAAATTTGTGCAGGAGAAATGTTTTTCAGTTTAAAATTTCCAGTCACTTTTATTCCTTGCTAATTTATAGGAAACAGATAAAAAAAATTAAAGTGTTGTCTAGTAAATTATTCTTAGGTCTTACAAGTAGCTGACAAATACTTAGTTTGCAAGTAGCTGATGATGGCTTAAGCCAACTGAGCATTTACTGCTTTTTAATTGACCCAAAGCTTCTTATTGATAAAAATTTCCAAGTAAATATAGACTGATTCAGGTACCTGTATGATTTAATATATCTTTGGAATGATATTTTCTTGAAAGTTTTCTTCAGTTCAAATATTTCTTCTGTTGGTCTGAGAACAAGATAAGTAACCAGGAATATTTGAGATCTAGTATTGACGGATATAAAAACTTTACATTTTACAATGTTTTGGAATATCTGTGCCTTCTGAAATGTGATGGAAATTTACTTTTTAAAATTTTATTTGCCTCAGTACACTTAGCTAATTTTTTTGGGAAAAAAAAAATCTGTCAAAATAGGAGAGTGTTTTCTCTTCAAGGAAGACTGCAAATAAATAGCAAAGATTTTCAAGCTATTTAGTTCCAGTACTGACATCAGAGCCATCAAAGCAAAATTTCTGCCTTATATGCTTCTATACTATATTTTAAGCATTTCCTTCTTATTGTACTGTGGGAGAGTTGAATAATTCAACTTTGAGCAGGAGGTCAAGTTATGAACAAATTGCTTTTTCCTAGTACTAGTGATAATTGTCGTGCACTGCAAATAAAGTTTTCATCACTGTAAGTTCAAGAGATGTGTTAAAAACCTGAATTTATAAATTAAAATTTTAAAAAAAGATTATGATAATTAGTGGAAAATGAATTTCAGTTTCTGTATCTGAAAAGACAGTATTGATAGGATTTGTTTGATGAAGAGATTTGTGTGAGTTCTAGGGTTTTGTAACAAAAATACAGGTTTTGTGTCATTCTTGTTTCAAAGCAGCAGTCATCACAATGGCCTGAAGGATTTTGCAGTGGAGTGCTAACCTTTTCAGCAAAGGTAGTAATCCTTCTGCCAAGAGGTATATAGTGCTTAGTTGAGCTGACACCTAGAAAGGTGCCTATCGCAGCTGTTAACACGCATTTAAGGTTCTCTTAACTTTTAACATTCAAGGAAAGTCCTGGAAAAGCAGCACCAGTCATTGCCTGTGGTGTATATAGCTGGAGGTATGTAGGGAAAGGCTTTTAGTAAGGTATCTTTAAGGTAGTAAATGGTGAGAAATGGATTAGACAAAGGCTCATGAAGGTGAGTGAGAATTAGGTTGAGATCTAAAAAATAACAACAGATCTTTAACAGTAGTAACTGGCTCTAAGTTTTCAGGAGTACTGTTCCTCCTACCGTGATTTAGTATCACTGGTTTAAAATGTACTTTGTACAGCTGTGTTTGTAGCAGGTGTTTGTAACATTTAAAAAAGTAAGTAATGGTAAAAATGGGAGCTAATTTTGTTGTGATGACCAGTGAAGAGAATGATGGGTTTGAACACTAAATGGAATAGTGACTTGCTGGGCAGGATGTGCCCTCTCCTGCTAGTAAGGTTTCTGGGTGACCAGGTGTGCAGGTACAGTTAATTTATTTCTGGGGGATAGGATTACAACTTCTGGCATTTGATCCTGTTAGTGAAGTTAGATCCCTTCAGCAGGGATGAAATTAATTAGAATGGGAGTTTGATAGTGCCAATCAAGATAGGGCAGGAATTAAATTAGTTACTTTTATCTGTCTTCTTTCTCTTAAGAAAAAGGTTGCATTTAGAGGAAGGTCTTTATTCATCTATATGGCCATGCAGGCACCTGTGTAAAGGTTTTTCCTTCATGCATGGTTGGGATAGATTGAGGAACCAGCTGATCTTTACATCATTGTCAGTCATAGATGCTGTTCTTACATTTGTGTCTTAGCAACAACGTGGAGGAAAGGCAGTGACTGCTGGTGGTAAATGTAACAAGGACAGAAATTGTTTGTGTAAGAGGTATGAAAATACAACGCTGAATTGGCACATCCTCTCATTAAGACAGTTCATGCTAGAAAAAAGGGTGAATTTTTTAGTAGATCTTCTCCCAGTTCCTCAGACGATGTGTTTTCCTGGTGGAGGTACATTTGCCTCGGCTAGAAGTCTACAAGAAGTGATTTTACTCACATAGAAATTCCATCTTTTTTGATCCCCTCAGCCTCTCTCCTCAAGACTTTGCAGCAGCAAAGTTTCCAGAAGAGATTTGTCCACTGTTGCATGCATATGAAGATTCTAATGCGTGGAGCCTTATATGTATCTCTACATGTGCATGTTTATTTGTGTGTATGTGTGTATATATATATATATATATATATATACACACAAATACAGTCTCCTCTAAGTAGCTAAAACAAGTCTTAGTTCTTTGTTGTTTATATTACTCTAGATACATATATGTAGATCCTTAATCTTGAGGCAATCAAGTCTACCTGACAGCTTGTCTTGGTTTGAGTTGAAACAGCTCCCGACCAAGGGCAGAATGCATTTACCCCAAAGGAGTAAAGAAACACACTGGCACAGAATTGGAGGTTACATAGAAATACTACTTACAAAAGTAAATCAAATACATAAAGTTCCAAGGCAAAAGTATATATATATATATGTTTATATATATATACATACTCAGAATTGGCCGTGGCTTAGCCCCAGTGGCTAAGCCCCAAACCAGGGTCTCTTGAAACAGCTTTGGGATGTGGCATATTTTTCATCAGCTGAAGTATTTAAATGAAAAAATATTTAATTTCCTTAAAGGAAGTTTTCATCTTACTAGAAAACATCTAGTAACTGCTGTGTTAATGACAACTTCTATGTCTTTGCAGACTGTCTGGGTTCTGGTAGTTCTGTTGTCTGAATTCTGCCTTCCTGTTGGCCATTCAGGTTTTAGATTTATGAAACTCTGCTCGTGTCATGTTAGAACAATTCAGCTTGAGACCCCATTAGCAGAATCCACAGAGCTTTCCTTAAGCTTGCAGAGGTTATGATTTGTGCTGGTACTAGCACGACACTTTAGTAAGACAGATAGGACATCTGAGCTTCACCATAGCAAAAGGGTGTGGGAAGGATGCCTGTATTACTTGTCATGCTTCACTGGAAGAGTTGCATTTTTGCAAGATTGAATTAGTTCCCTCATTTGCAAATGCCAAGTGCTTTACCAATTAGAAGGCAAGACTAGACCCAGATCATTCAAGCACAGTTTAATGACCCTGTGTGGTACCTGAGACAGGATGCCAATTTGCCAGTCTTTCCCCTTTGCACACTTTGCTCAGTTGTGATTTTCTCTTTGCTGAGCAGAAACCACATTTCCTTTCTGGGTCTGAGAAGAGCATTTTCTCTCCTATTAGCAAGGCAGAGCCCTTTCTGCTTGCCTGTTTTTCCCTCTCCCCTTCGCTAAGGATAACCGTGGCAACAACAGACCTGTGTCTTTGCTCTCCTTTCTCCCATCCTTCCTGACACTAGGCAGGATCTCCTGGTTGCTGCCTGCAAGCCTGTCCTTCAGACTTAGTGGCTGTTTGTGAGGGCAGAAAACGTTTTCAAAGGGATCTTAATTTTAAAGATAGAACTGAACACAAGAGAAGAGGGCTGATGACACAAAAGTAGGTTCATATACATATTTTCATCTTTCATCTTCATATTTTCATCATTTCAGCTTGATCTGATCCATCTTATCCCAGAGAAGGTCCACCTCTTAGTCTCTTTACCCACATATGTGATCTTTTCTCTGGTTTACTGCAGGAAACTCCTTCAGATCCATCTGGGGTGGAAAATCAAGTACAGATCTGGACGTGTTTGGAAGTAACATTTTAAATGTTTGTTACTCTGTTAGGATAGATCTAGGAAGGATGTGAAGCTCCAGTTTGTTTTGTTTCTTTTTTCCCCCTATGAATCACTACTCACTATCTAACCAATCCCTTCTAGTCAAGTGGCAAACAGTGTTGTATAAAATCCCAGAACGTACAACATTCATAACCTATTGCTGGCACATCTTCTATTAAAATATCACATATAATAAAAACACAATTCTTTTTTCACCTTCTTCTGAAGCCTTGGAGGTTGTCTATGGCTACATATCATCTATGACGAAGAGTCAATGCTTGATGTTGGTACGGGAACTCGGTTCTGGCATCTGGCTGATGTGTCTTGCTCAGATGCTTGGACTAATGCTATTGCTATCCCTGTAAGGATGAGAAGGAGTGTTTTTGTCAAGTCAGCCAGGCAGGATCTCAAAGCTTTCCCCCTTCTTATTAAACACAAAAAATGTTTTACTTTCTGAGTTCATCTGACTTAGACACATGCTGCCATTGGATCTTTACCTGTCCTGCTTTCTGCCCTTAGCACACATTATAGTTTTGTGGGAACTGAAATTTAGGTTTCTGAGCAATAGTGGCTGCTGAAAGATCAAACTAACTGAATGATCTATCTTGCCTTAATTTCTATGGTGATTAGAAAACTATGGAAAAGAGGTGTATGGTCAAGCTGTATTGCTGTAAAATGATTACAAATGATTATCAAATGTTGCCATGTGTAAAGCAGAGTTACAAAGTAGTGTATTTGTATTCTATATTTTATAATATTGTATTTACATTTTTTTCTTTAAAGCTGTTTTTATTTAAACTGTGCACCATAAGGAGACCATTTTAACGTGACTGAGTACAGAAAACAAGAGAGCGCATTCACAAAGAAATGCAATGAAGGGATGATTTTTTTTTTTTGTTTCCCATCAACTAATCATTTAATTAGCATTAACTGCACATTTATGCTACAAGAAATATTGACAGAAGTCTCTTTCTTCTTTCTTGTCCTGCTTGTTAAGGAAAAGAAGCCCATCAATATCAAGAGAGCAGAACAGAAGATACGAGCAAAGGGAGGAGCGAGACGACTACTCACAGTATGCTCCACCAGACAGTGCGATGCCCAGGTCACCCTCAGACTACTCAGACAGACGGTCACAGCGTGGGCCTCACTTGTATGAAGAACCTGAACTGGGTGACTATAGAGATCCCAACAGAAGGAGTCGCAGGCGTTCCAAGGAGTATCCGGTAGAAGAGGAAGATGCACAAAGTAGGGAAGAATATGAGAGGCAGCGGAGGGAAGAGGAATACCAGGCACGATACCGAAGTGATCCGAACTTGGCTCGTTATCCAGTCAAACCACAGCCCTATGAGGAACAAATGCGGATCCATGCCGAAGTGTCCCGAGCACGTCACGAACGGAGACACAGTGACGTCTCCTTGGCCAACACTGAGCTGGAAGATTCCCGAATGTCCATGATGAGGATGGAGCGGCCATCGAGACAAAGGTCAGTGTCGGAGCGCAGGGCTGCCATGGAAAATCAGCGTTCATACTCTATGGAAAGAACTCGAGAGGCTCAGGGACCAAGTCCCAATCGTCAGAGGACCACAAATCATAGCCCTCCTACACCTAGGAGGAGCCCAATTCCTCTGGAAAGACCAGACATGAGGCGCTCTGATTCATTAAGGAAGCAACACCATTTGGATCCTAATTCTGCTGTACGGAAAACAAAACGTGAGAAGATGGAGACCATGTTACGGAATGATTCACTCAGCTCAGACCAGTCTGAGTCTGTCAGACCTCCACCACCAAAGCCCCACAAAACGAAAAAGGGAGGTAAAATGCGCCAGGTTTCGTTAAGTAGCTCAGAAGAAGAACTGGCATCCACTCCAGAGTACACGAGTTGTGATGATGTGGAGATTGAAAGTGAAAGTGTTAGTGAAAAAGGTAAGATTTCTACAGCTTTTGACCCTTTCATTGTAAAGGTGGGGTGTAGTTTCCATTCCACTGTGTGTGTGTTTTCCCTACTAGAACTGATTGCAACCCAGGTACCTACCCCGCTTCATGGGTGACTCAAGTTTGTTCTGACAGGAGCTGGGTTGTTGTGTTGTTTTGTTTTGTTTTTTTTTTTTTTTTTTTCCTGATCGTGTGATTCATTTACTTAAATCTAAATGTAATGATTTACATGGAAACAAACATTATGGATATTAGAAGCACTTGGCTGTGTTAAAGGCAAACACCACCTCTGTTGAAAACACCTGTTAATTAAAGCTGCAAAGTATCTCCAGCTGAGCTGTCATACAAGGCCAGGGTTTCATGTCTATTAACACCAGATTTGCATACTCCTGGATCCCAAAGAGTGCATATTTGATCTGGAGCAAGTGTGGGTGCATGGCTGCTTTTCTGTTGAATTGACTAAGGCACATGATGCAGAGCTTATGCCTTTCATGCTGGCTGCTGCAGGTTAAGAGCATCTGATATGAAATAAACCCTGTGTGTCTAGAGTTAACCCAGTCAAGTTTTTCAGTGTCAAATGACTGTTATGGTTTACACTGATGGAGGCTTCTTTTTGCTGTGGGCCTGTGGTGCTTTTTGGTGTGAGTATTTTTGTAGGATTTATGATGTTGGAGTTACTCCATTGTCAGAAAGGAAAACTAAGATTAATTGAAATAATTCCCAACCTGTCCTAGGTAATGTATGACTTAAATCTGAAAGCCCTGGGGACCAAACCAAATCAAATTAATAATATTAGTTTGCTTACCTTCGTGCATGCTGCTGGTCTGCAACACAACAGCTCTAAACTGTTATCAGTTATGCTGGTGGACCTTTATTAACTGTCATGGGTGGTCATCTGCTGTTGTGGATTTGGAGTAAAACATTTGCTATTAGCATTGCTATGAAATTGGTTCTGAGGCAATTAGAGTTAGTGAACTAACTCTGAATTTTCATATGCCAGTAGCGGCAACCATGACCTGATAAATAAGGAGCAAGATAGTGTAGAATGAAAGGAAATCATGGACAGTGAGGTGCACTTGAATGAAACAGCTGTGATTACACCTTTACCCCTTTAGTGTTCCAGATGAGTAGAAAAAGTTCTATCAATTTCAGGGTGTTCAAGACTTCATTAGTAGCAACCTTGAGGAAAGTAGGCACAGTCAATATATGGGAACTAATAACAAAATGTTTATTTAATGACATTCAGCATAGGAAACATAGTATAACATGCAAACAATACACTTTTTGTACACATAGCACACAACATACAGGTAAAACATAGTACACAAACAATATTAGGCTGTCAATCTGACAGATTGTAGCTTTCATTTAATTTTGTATCTTAACTGTCATGGAAAACATTGTTATTGACAGGAAAGTTCAACCATGATGTCCTTTCTGTGCTGATTTCTGAGGCAGTGAACGAAGCTAAATTGAGCATGTACTTTATAAAGGAATGAGAAAAGACTGCAACGTTTTAAAGGGGAGAAAAAGAGAGAAGAAAGCTCTGTAGCAGGTTTTATTGATCTTGAATGAATCACTGTAAGCAGTTTTCATGATAGTGTGGAGATGTGTTATCATGGGCTGGTGGGGGCTTGTGACTGGAAGCAGTGTGGAGAATAGCCTTGGTGTTTCAGATTGGAGAGCACTCTTCTCTATGGAACATCCACATCTGTTCACAGACTGCATGCACAAACAACTGCTTGGTTGTGAGGAGCAGCCTGGGCCTGAGCTGCAGAAGCAGCTGTTCACTGAATTACATCTGATAGTTTACAGGCCCTTGAAATTTGTGAATTATCAAAAAAATGTAGGAAAGTTCGTAACTATATGCTCTTTAAAGGGCTGAAATTTGCCTTTTTAAGCTTATCTCCAAAATTAAAAGGAATCATACATATTTAGTTGGACCTATATATGCATGCAAAATGAAGACAGCATTTTTTGGCAAATCCAACAGAGACCTGGACTAGCTGTTTAAGAGCTCTGGGAAGAGCATCCATTATTATTGAATGCCTGTGACTTTAAGTATTTGAGTCTGACCTCATTTCAGAAGCTCTTTGCTTTAAGATAATTTTTCCTTTGATTATTAGAGACATAATTTTACTATTTTCGGGGAGAGGATAAAGCAAAATTACTTTTTCTGCATGTTTCTGGTAATGGCTGGAGAAACTATTGCCTCCTTTTTGCAGGGGACAAGGGAAACTGTGAGCAGAGGGGAAACTGTGAGCAGAGAACAGTGATGAACCACCAGACAGCACTCAGACACTCATTAGACAGCCATGTGAAACAAAGGTATGGTGAGGAAGCAGTGCAGACAGAGATTTAACTGCAGGAGTGAAAAGCTAGGTTCTTCAGATGATATATAGTTATTGTAATGGAACTGTATTTGGACCAGGAAATTTAGGTCATAAACTAGACTGAGGACTGGCATATTGGAGTGGGAATCATGTGGCTTCAGGAGGATGAGCAGACAAGGGGAGGAAGGAAGTTTAGGGACTGCAAACCAAAATATCATTAGGTGGTTGGCAATTAATGGATTGAGATGGAAACTGAGGCAGAAGAAGAGTGGAGAGCAAAGCTTGTAGATCGAGTAAGCTAAACTTGTGTTTTATAGTTTGGGAAGAACTGGTAATGTGAAGGAAACAGATCTGATAAAGGTAACTGGGAAGGGTAACTGGAGGTTAGAGAAATCTGAGATTTTCTGAGAAGCAGAAGCAGCAGCTTGGGAGAGATGGTGAGTGTCTGGGAAAGGGACATTGAGACAGAAGGATGAGAGAGCTGAGTGGAGCTTGGGAGCTTTGGTAAGGAGGGACTGGGACTCCCTGAGCAAGGAGTGTGGGCCTGGCAGCATCAATCTGAAGTGAAAAGCCAGAGTGAGAATCATGGAACTATGGCAAGGAGCCAGGGCTGTTACAGGTGAGTTTGTTCTCTAAGAGGTCAGGAAACAATGCATGACACCAGTGTTAAGGGACATAACTGAGATTATGAATGTGTTTACTTCAAACTTAGACTGTGCCAGAAACAGTCATATTTTGGAGACTGAATTTTGTGCTGGTCTTTATATATGTTAAAATTGTCCTCAGTGACACTTTTGAATACTAATTTAGCAGGTGGCCTCTTCCACTTCCTCTGCATAGGATAAAAAAGTCTTAATGATTGTGCTATTCAAAAGTTTCCAAAGCTTCCAAGATTTTTTTTTCCAAGTTATCTTGGAAAAGTTTTCCCTTCCTATGAATACCAGGCTTCTAAAACTGCAAAGAGGATGGCTGCATTTGCCAGTCCTAAAGACCAGGGCAGAAAACAACCCTAGGCTCTTATCTTTGTGGCAGGATTCCCTGTTTCTGTTTGGAGCTTTGCTTTGCATAGTGGAAAAAAACCCAAGAAAGCAGGTGACAATATGATTTAGGCCAAAGTATCTGGTATATTTCTATTTTTCCTAATATTGAGAGAACAGAATTGCTTAAAATGTTGGACAAAAACAGTTCTTGAAATGCCAGTGCTTTTATGAAATTGCAAATTTTAAGTGGCAATAAAATGAATCCTCAGGCTGTAAACAGAAAGATCATAATGACTTCTATTTAAATTAGGCTAGATGACTCAGTTCACCAATTCTTTCCAAGACCCTCTTAGTTTACTTGATCCTGTTTCAAGGCTCTGAGAAATGTGGTTTACAACATCAGAATGGTTGTGGTGTTGACTGCAGTGAAGTGAACATTGAACTGCTTCACCTATCAAGCTCCAAATGAAGCCTTCTTATTTTTTTGGTGTGGTGTGCAAGCCAAGCTCTCTCCATTGCACACCCAATTTCAGCATGTTCTGTTGTGAGGGAATATTGAAGTATTTTTTTATTTGCATTTTCAGTTAGATGCTTGCCAGTGCAGTTGTGAAGAGCAGGCCTTAGGGCAGGTCTGAAAGGTCTCCCATAATTTGTCAGCCAGCATGGAGCAGATGTGAGGCAGAGTGCTACATGCTTGTTCTGTGTCTGCAGGGCTTTCCAGGAAGAATTAGAAAATCAAACAGTGCCACCACCAGCCATGCATTCCTTGTGGCAGTTCTGTCACACCTGCAGTCTTGACAAGTGCCTTTCTAGAGAGAGACTTGCCACACTCATGCTCAGGAAAGCCAGTGGTCCATGGGGCTGCTGCACCCCAACTCAGAATATAGGCAAAGGAGCTGGAGCTAGAGTTCCTTTGGCTTCTTCTGCAAACATTTGGGGGTCCTGCATGTCCTGCATTTCTTTAAAAATGTCTCAAATTTTGGGGTTCCAGCAAGAGACAACTTCTACATGAAAACAGATAATTCTTTCAAGGGAATCTAGGTGCATGATAGCTTTAAAGACTGCTCTGATCTGCTCTAAATATAAAGTAGGACATAGTAGATTTTCCATTGGTGGTAAACAGTTTGGACACACATGCACACCATACTCCAAGCCACCTTCCAGAGCACCCTGAGAGAGATATCTGTTTGCACAGATGGTGGCTGACATCTGATGTGGGTGGACTCTGTGGTGGGAAAGGCAAGTGTGCCTGTATTTTGTCAGGGGTTCAGTTTTTAAGCTTGGTGTTTGCTTGCCCTGTTCTTTTATTAAAACATGATACCTAGCTGGATGCCCATTTTTGTTATCAGAAACTCATATGCATAGAATCAGAACATCATTTGGGCTGGAAAAGATCATCAAGTCCAGCTGTTAACCTAGCACTGCCAAGTCCACCACTAAACCATGTCCCTAAGCACCACATCTACATGTTTTAAATTCCTCCAGGGATGGTGACTCAACCAGTTCCCTGGGCAGTCTTTTCCAATGCTCGACCACTCTGGTGAATCATTTTTTCCTAATATCCAATTTAAACTTCCTCTGGCACAATTTGAGGCCATTTACTCTCATCCTACTACTTCTTGTCTTGGAAAGGAGACCCACAACCACTTTGCCACAGCCTCCTTTCGGGTAGTTGGAGAGAGTGATAAGATTTTCCCTACGCTTCCTTTTCTCCAGACTAACCAACCCAAATTCCCTCAGCTGCTCCTCACAGGACTTGTTCTTCAGGACCTTTCACCAGCTTTGTTGCCCTTCTTTGGACACGCTTCAGCACCTCAATATCCTTCTTGCACTGAGAGGCTCAGTGTTTGAGGTGCAGCCTTATCAGGGGCAAGTACAAGGGGACAATCACTTCCCTGGCCCTACTGGCCATGTTATTTCTCATATAATCCAGGATGCAGTTGGCCCTGTCCACCTGGGCTCTCTCTTGGCTCCTGTTCAACTGGCTGTTGATGCCCATCCCCAACATAAAATGCGGATAAATAGGCTCTAGTGAGCTTAGATACTCCGGTGCTCATGTGCTGGTGATTGAAGCTGCAG
Organism: Indicator indicator; assembly: GCF_027791375.1. Taxonomy (NCBI): domain Eukaryota; kingdom Metazoa; phylum Chordata; class Aves; order Piciformes; family Indicatoridae; genus Indicator; species Indicator indicator. The sequence goes on from NC_072021.1 coordinate 670,843, forward strand.
TACAGGCTGTGTGAACAAAAATGTGTGTATGCAGGACAGGGGCCTATTATGCTGCTCTTTGTCTCCAAGTCCATTGAAAACATGGATGCATGGCCTGGCCTTGGCTGTGTAATGGTCATTTACAAACGTATGAATAACTGCATATCTCATTAGAGAATTGATAAAGGTCCTCCTGTCTGGAACAGCTTGTCTGTTGCAGCATTGAAATCGATCTGGTAGAGAGAAAGTTTTATTTTTCTGCAGAGAACAAAGTCTATTTGGAAACAATAGGCTCATCACAAGTTAAAAATGCATGGTAGTTTGTGGTGTGAGGAGCTGACAGCACACTTTGAGTGCTACTGCAAGAAGAGTGCATGTCTGAGATGGGCAAAGATGCCAAGCAAGTGAGATACTGTCACAGTGCTCTCACTTGTAAATTCTAAAAGAGGAGGGACCTGCTTGCAGTCCTACTTGTGCCAGTTTCAAAGTTACACTGAACTAAATTAGATCAGAATGAGATCATTGTTTCTAAAATTTGCTTCATTCAGGTTAGAGAGTTCCTGAAAGTCTTAACTTCTCTGGAACAAATTATACTAGAAGGCAGAATTTCAGGACTGAGCTGCAGCACTTGACTTGAACACAAGAGGCTTTGAAATTCCACACAGTTTCAATATGCAGATATTTTATAATCCACAGTACAAAAATCTGAATGGTCATATGCAGAATAATTGATTATTAAAATACTGAAATGTTTTATTTGTTTTTCACAGCAGCTGGCTTCTGCATTGTATCACCCCACCAAATCTTTATATTATTCACTGGTTCTTTTTGCCTTTGCTGATTTTTAAAATTTTTCTCATGTATAAATAAAGTTTTGCTTTATTATTCCTCCCCTCTTGTTTGAATCGCCGTAGTTTAGGAGGCAATGTTTTAAATAGAGGAAAACTTGAGTAGCATTTATGAGCATAGAGGCTATGAAAGAAGCATATGTGGTAATACAGACTCTGCTTCATGTCTCATCTGTTTCAATAGAAAAGTGAACTTAAGAGCCTGTGTTCTTGCAGCAGTATTCTCTATATTGCCTGTGTTAAGCTATTCCTTTGAGATGTGTAGAGACAAACTGAATGAATATGTGCGTAAAGATTACCTGTGCCACACACTGAAGTTTAGACCAGGCTGAGGGTAACAATTCATATGGAAATGCACTCAGATCAGTGGTGTTCTGGAGAAGCATCCTTTAGGAAATAGTTCCAGTCTTTATACTTTCAGCCTTTCTAAACATTTGGATTGTGAATACCTTTTAGGGCCATAGTTATATAATCTGTTTACTTGGAAAATGGAAATATATGGACATTAGTTACATAATCTAAATAAGAATCCAATATAAGTTTTCATTGCAAATGTCCATGACTGTGTACTGTTATGCATGTTCCTAGGCCATTTTGATATACAGAATATCACAGCATCACAGGATGCTAGGGGATGGAAGGGACCTCAAAAGATCATCTAGTCCAACCCCCCTGCCAGAGCAGCATCACCCAGAGTAGATCACCCAGGAGAGGCTTGGCCTGTGACACAATATAGACACTACCTGAAGTGACTGCATGCAGTGGTTTTCATTGGATTTTATAATTTGTACAAATTTTAGCATTTCTACTGCATATCATAATTGGGATTGAAAAATTTTCCTAAGATCTGTTGTGAAAGATCAGTTCTGAGAGTACTGTGCTGAGAGTTTCTGAAAGTTTAGTTCCTTTTAAAACCTTCCTGCTCTGTTTTAATACAGCAGTGTTCATGCACTTCAAAACAAGAAAATCACAACAAACCCCATTTTTTTAAAATGATGATTTGAAAAAAATTGAATTTGTTCTTGAAAGGTTTTGACTGATGAAGACCACCAGAATTAGGTTTGAACTTCAGACCAATCACCAGAGAACAATTTAAAAGGTTGCTATTCTATCTTTGGAGCAGAAAATAGATTTGTGAGGCTGAGAGTTCTTTGTTTTCAGACATATACAATCCATTACCTCATATCAATCCCTATGACCTTTTACAAAAGCCAGGACTGGTCAGTAGTTGAAATCTTCATAGCTGTAATTCAGTGGAACTAAAGCTACCTGCAGCAGGTTTTCTTCTACTTGTTTTGTGTATACAGCGTTGCAAGAAGAGAAATTCACTCCCAGCCGGGAATTCCATGGTAAAAGTATAAAATTATTGTTGAAACTGAAGCTGATAGTGGCTTAACCATTTAAAATTCCTTGCTAAAAGCTGAGAAGACCCCAAGTGTCGGTGTCTTAAGAGAGCACAAGGTTTCATCTTGCAGTGTGGTTCATGAAGTAAGGTGAGCTGGGGTGAGTCAGCAGCTTATTGGAACAAAAGCACCATTCCTCATCCTCTCTCATGCTTGCTGACCCCAAATCCAATATTTACCTGACTTTTGACAAGCCAGTTTTGGTCACTCCACTGGTACAAAACTGAACTTACAACAAATGAACACTTTCCTTTCACCTTAGTTAGCTGAAGAGTTACTCTGGCGTTTTGCAGTGTTAGTGCCATGAAAGGGCACAGTCGCACTGCTGGCAGTGATAATGAGCAATTAGATAACTCTACTGGACCACATTTGCACTAAGCTGTAATTTATAGTATGACTTCTGAGCAAAACTTCCCACATCCCAGGCAACAATGCAAATATTAAAGGGTGATGCATGTGACAGCTGGAGAGGTGATAGAATAGGTGAGAGCCTCTTGGAATTCCTGTTTTCCCCTACAGTGAAACCACATATCTTATCCAAAGATAGGGCTGCACTGTAGTCCAAAGTGGGACTGCAGCTCATGTTAGCAGATGAGAACTAGATTTGAGGACAGTGGTTAAAGCACTGATGATAGTGCTGGAGCTGCAGAGAATGCTAACTGCTGAGACCCTGCTTAAATATTCACGTGATGAGTCTGTGCTGAGCTGCTGTGCCTATGTCCTCATTACTAGAGAGGCTGCCTACTGGTGTACAGATACCCTGTGAGATAAGAGGCTTTTCAGCCCTAGCCTCTGGAAGAAGATGATTTCTCTAAGCAGTAAGCTTGAGAAAATAAGAATCTGTTATGGCACCTTTGCAAGATGAAAAAAAAGCATTTATTGAAATGTCAATACTTGGTGTTACTGCTGTAGGTTAGGTTCATAAAGATAGATCCCTATGGCAAACTTTGGTACCAGAGAAATGTATCATATGCTCAGTGCTGTTGCCTTTTTCACTAACAGTTTTCTCTAGGAAAGAGAAAAATGCAGGGAGGTTAGAATGCAGTAGTATAGAATACAGAGAATTCTGTGAAATGCTAGAAAATTGATTAAATAGATGTACCATAGATATACACCAGAATTCTCTGAGCCTGATTTTCTGTTGCTCCACTTTAGCTGTACAAAGTGCCTGAAAAGCAGGTATAAAACATTACCATTCTGATCTGCTAGCATCAAGAGCTTCCTTGTGTTCACTTTGCAGTAGATCAGACGACCAGGCAACATCCATCAGCATAGGGGAAGGTAAAAGCTTTCTTTTTCAAGAGTGCTCAAGTCCCAGTGTGCCTATGAAATTCAATGAGAGCACTGAGCACTTAGTCAACAGCTTTGTCCTTTTAAAATGTCTGGAAAGAGCCTTGTACACAGTGCCTCACCTCTGAACCATTTCCATTTGGGGAGTGTGAGTGTGAAATCCCATCACCCTGTGAAGGCAGTGACCTTCAGTGACTCTGCACAGATACACACCACTGAGCCTTTAACAGAGCTGGGGGAAGGGGCAGTTGGCCTTTAACTGACAAGGGTAAAATGTGCTGTAAGAGCTAGTATGAAAGTACATCGTGACTACATGATTTAATTGCAGTTGCAGGTCACCTGGACTGTTTGTGAAGAGCAGGTCATAGCATTGCCTTACATTAAGGCTTCCTCAAACTTCCTTCATGGAGATTGTTTTATCTATAGTTTCTGTCTCAGTGATCCTTGGCTGTTTGTGCTGCAGTTTTCCTTGCTAGGTTTGTGCTACAGGCTGATATACCAAAAAAACCCCAACATAACAATTCAGAAAATGTAGCTCCACCATTTGGAAGGATGACTACAGGGGAAAATGCCTTCTTTTGTTCATGTTAAAATACTTAAGAAGTTAATTTCAAGTGGTGCATCACCTTCATTGTAGGGCTGTGCATTTCCTGTGCCTATGAAATCAGGCAGAGTTGGCTGCACTATAAACCTCTGAACAGAAACCACTGCTCGTCCAGGCTCAGCAGAGAATTCAGTCAGTATTCAGTTACTAATATCTATGACTCCTCTGAAATTGTTGAAACTCCTTTGCATAACTACAATATATGAGGACCTTTCCTAAGGAATGATTAATTAGTTTTCTCCTGGGTACTCACAAATACGAAGGGATTTTCTGTGTAAGTGCTCTGGCCAAAGGCAGTACAGGAGTACAAAACAATCTATATAGTTTGTATTCTTACAGAGCTTCCACATCCTGCTGACCCTGCAAAGGGAAAACAGATGACTTATAGACCAGAGGTACTTTCAGGAGGAAAAGCACTAAAATGGGATGGGAATTGTGTGGTAGAGACAGGAGAAAGTGTCTCTGGGAGTAGATGAGTGAGATAGAAGTCTGTGGGAGTGAGATGGGGCTGATGACCCTGGCAAGGGCTGGGCAGCTGAGAGGAGGAAGAGGACTAGTGCTGGCCCATGGGAGTCTGGAGTTGACAACGAGACTGGGATTGACAGGAATAACTGTGCCATTATCCAGTTATTTGAGCACTTGATCTTACAACTCTATCGGCATATCCTGCTCTTTCCTCTGTGTGGGTTTTCATATTATCATTTCAATGCTAACACCAAAAGATTCAACATCTAGAGAATGTTGCTGAGCAGAGGTGATATTAGCTTATTGTGATATTTTCAAGTACATAAATTCATTATTTGTTTACTTCTGCCTTTTACCCTGGTTGGTCTGCTTTTCCCAAATACTTTTGCTTTTCAAACTCTAGAACAGACCATTAACCTACTGCCTTGTTTCTCCTAGCTGTTCTGTTCTGCAATATGTACACTCTCATTTCCTTAGTGGTCTTGAACAAGTGCTTCTTTTACTTGGGTCCAGCCCCTGCTATATGTTTATTTTTCATATTAGGAAGTGTTACAGTGTTCAAAATACCTCTTGCACAAGGGGAAGCCAAGGTAGAGAAAAGAAGAAATGTGCAGAGAAAAAGAAGAGATTCATTCACTTGTGATGCTTGGAGAGAAGTTAAGCACTTCCCATTGTCTGCACAGTTGATGCTAGATCGTTTCTGACAAACTGAAATATCAAGAATCAAGAAGGTTGGAAGAGACCTCAAAGATCATCGAGTCCAACCTGTCACCCTACACCTCATGCCTATATAAACCATGGCACCAAGTGCCACGTCCAATTCCCCCCTTGAACACCTCCAGGGATGGTGACTCCACCACCTCCCTGGGCAGCACATTCCAATGGCCAACCACTCTCTCTGTGAAGAACTTTCTGCTCACCTCCAGCCTAAACCTCCCCTGGCGCAGCTTGAGACTGTGTCCTCTTGTTCTGGTGCTGGTTGCCTGGGAGAAGAGACCAAACCCCTCCTGGCTACAACCTCCCTTCAGGTAGTTGTAGACAGCAATGAGGTCTCCCCTGAGCCTCCTCTTCTCCAGGCTAAACAGTCCCAGCTCCCTCAGCCTCTCCTCATAGGGCTTGTGCTCAAGGCCTCTCACCAGCCTTGTTGCCCTTCTCTGGACATGCTCCAGCAATTCAACATCTTTCCTAAACTGAGGGGCCCAGAACTGGACACAGTACTCAAGGTGTGGCCTAACCAGTGCTGTGTACAGGGGTACAATGACCTCCCTGCTCCTGCTGGCCAAACTATGCCTGATGCAGGCCAGGATGCCATTGGCTCTCTTGGCCACCTGGGCACACTGCTGGCTCATGTTCAGGCGCCTGTCAAGCAGTACCCCCAGGTCCCTTTCCACCTGGCTGCTCTCCAGCCACTCTGACCCCAGCCTGTAGCTCTGCATGGGGTTGTTGTGGCCAAAGTGCAGCACCCGGCACTTGGACTTGTTGAATGCCATCCTGTTGGACTCTGCCCATCTGTCCAGCCTGGCAAGGTCCCTCTGCAGAGCCCTTCTACCTTCTAACAGATCAACACCTGCTCCCAGCTTGGTGTCATCTGCAAATTTACTGATGATGGACTCAATCCCCTCATCCAGATCATCAGTAAAGGTATTGAACAGGATGGGGCCCAGCACTGATCCCTGGGGGACACCACTAGTGACAGGCTGCCAGCTGGATGTGGCACCATTCACCACCACTCTCTGGGCTCAGCCCTCCAGCCAGTTCCTAACCCAGCGCAGAGTGCTGCTGTCCAAGCCACAGGCTGACAGCTTGGCCAGGAGTTTGCTGTGGGGGACAGTGTCAAAGGCCTTGCTGAAGTCCAGGTAGACTACATCCACAGCCTTTCCCACGTCCACCAGGCTGGTCACCTGATCATAGAAGGAGATCAGGTTGGTGAGGCAGGACCTGCCCTTCCTAAATCCATGTTGGCTGGGCCTGATTCCTTGGCTATCCTTCAGGTATGCAGTGATTGCCCCCAGGACAATCTGCTCCATGATTTTCCCTGGCACTGAGGTCAGGCTGACAGGCCTGTAGTTCCCAGGTTCTTCTGTTCGTCCCTTCTTGTGGATGGGCGTCACATTGGCCAGTTTCCAAAAAAGTTTTTAAACAGTTGTATAAAATAATTAAAGAGATTTGAGTGATAGTTCTATATTAAAGTCTTGTTGTATTAAAGGAAAACAGTGGGATGCCCTTTCAAACAGCATCTTTTTCAGTCAACACTGTGTTAATATTTTGTTCCTTATGGAACAGATCACCACTGAGCTATCTCCACAGAGAAAGACCTTGGAGTCCTAGTGGACAGCAAGTTCTGCATGGGACAGCAATGTGCCCTGGTGGCCAAGAGAAACAATGGGATCCTGGGGTGCATCAAGAAAAGTGTGGCCAGCAGGGCTAGGGAGGTTCTTCTTCCCCTCTACTCTGCCCTGCTGCAATACTGTGTCCAGTTTTGGGCTCCCCAGTTCAAGAGAGACAAAGAGAGACAGAGACCTGCTGCAGAGCCATGAGGATGCTTAGGGGACTTGAGCATCTCCACTGTGAAAAGAGACTGAGAGCCCTGGGGCTGTTTAGCCTGGAGTAGAGAAGGCTGAGAGGGGATCTGATCAATGTCTATCAATAGCTGAGGGGTGGGTGTCAAGTGGAGGGGGCCAAGCTCTTTACAGTGGTGTGCAGTAATAAGCCAAGGAACAATGGATGCAAACTTGAACATAGAAGGTATCACCTCCATTTGAGGAGGATCTTCTTAACAGTGAGGGTGCCAGAGCCCTGGAGCAGGCTGCCCAGAGAGGTTGTGGAGTCTTCTTCTCTGGGCACATTCAAAACCCACCTGGATGCATTCCTGTCTAGACTACCCTGGGTTCCCCTGCTGTGGAAGGGAGGTTGGACTGGATGATCTCTGGGGGTCCCTTCCAACCTCTAATGTACTGTGATACTGTGATACTCCTTATGTTGGCTGGGGAGATTTGTAATACCTTAAAGAAGAGAAAAATGAGCTGAATCCCAGATGAGACCATGATAATAGCACTTTCTACAATAGTCTTAACCTCAGTACCATAATTTGCTTAGGCTTGTAAAAGTATTGTTTCTTCACTCTATTCCTACAAGTCAGGCCTCTGGTACAGATGCACTAAACAGCATTAAGTGATTTCTATGGCAATAGCAAGCCACAGAATCTCTCTCTCCAGTTGACTATACGTGGGCCATATCAGATTACAGCAGTGAGATCAGCAAGCTCCCAAAACAGATCTCCAGGTTGTGTGAAACAAATGTCAATGCCTTTTTAAGTTTGGGAGTGCATTTCCTCATTCTCCTTTTGCTGCTGCATGTAGTTTTTCTGAGTATTTGTTGTTCTTTCGATCCTTTTAGCTGGATTGTTTTTCAACAACTTCCTTTAGAAAGCTGTGCTGCTGCAAGAGTGGAAGCTATTAAAGATTTATCTGTATGTGAGAACAGCTAGTACAATTGGCAAATCGTTTCTAAGCATATTTGTCAAGAGAGGTTGTAAATAATTTTGAAATGGATTGTCCTACAGTGAATGATGCAAAGAAACTCAACTCAGTTGTGGAAAACAAATTGCTGGATTTGTCTTTCTCCTTCCCTTTTAGGATTTTGGATCTGTATTCATTTGCAGATCTTTACTCATTGTGTTTACTTAATATGTAACTACAGTTATATATGCAACAGCTCCCTAAAGTTGCTGTTCTTGGGGGACAGGGCAGATAGGATCTCAGTGTGATTCATAGTGGATACAGCTACAGTCTAATAGTTGCCTGGCTGTGATTATACTGTGTTAAATCAGCTTGTGATGGCCTAGAGTTTGTTGGAAATGTAAATATGCTTTTGCCTCTCCAATTTAAACTTTATTAGGTAAGGCTTGCTGTACGGCAGAAGTATTTTAGTTTCACCAATTTGTGCCAAGTACCTGGCACTTTTGTGTCTATCCCAGAAGTTACACTGGCCAGTTGGTCAGATGGTTAGCTAAGCCCATGCTAATGGCTTAGGAGTGCACTGTAGGTCTTTTTCAAGGCCAGGGATCTGGCCTGCCTATTTGAGGTTTAAATTTAGTATTATGTAGCATAATCCACCAAAAGCTTTGTCTATTCCCTGTAAAAATAAAGCAGATTTTTACTAGAAATAGCCAGCCCCATCAGATCATGTACTTGCAAACTACTGATGATAAAAACATCAGCATAAAATAGTGGCTGCATTTCCATGTTCCAGGCTGAGGCATACTCAAGAGAGCCCTAATCTTTGACTGCTGCTCTTAGGTGTAACTGATCTGTTGCTGTCTAGAGTCTGACTCGATCAACTGACAATGTTTTACTGAGCAGGAAAGCTCTGCTTTAGTACCTGTGTAGTATTTCTGTGTGGTTTTTACTAACCATTTTTATGGCTTTGCAGAATTTAAAATGAAGAATTGCCATTACAGCATCTAATACAGGCTGCTATTTATCACAGCCCTTTCAGTGTCATGCTGTTAATTAGGCAGTGAGCTCAGTAACTTGTATGACTGAAGAACGTCTTGTGTTCCATCAAAGGGCACTTCTTGAAAGGCATCCAGCATTTATGTGAAGGAGAGATGAGAATCTATGATGTATCTTATTAGTTCATTTCAACAGATGATTTTTGCTGTCATTTTAGATGAGAATTTAGATTCCAGACATTCTTCTAACCTCACCTGGGTCTTAAACCTTCATCTTGAAAGATGCAGAAGCTTAATTATATGCACTCTAAATCATCCTGGTGAAGTAATGGATATTAATAATAAAACATAAGTTTCTGCATTTGCCTAAGACTGTGTAGGATCAGAAGCAGAGAGCAACACTCACACCTGCATGCAATCTGAGCTACAAAAGTTGCTACAAATGGCAAAGCTTTGTCTTATTAAATTTGGATGCATCTTCATTAATAATTTTGAGGACTCAGCCTAAATAAAAAGAAAAAAAAAACACTCTTAGTTTGGTCTCTAAACAGGCCTCCTAACTGCTGTGCTCTGGAGTTCAGCTAGGTTATTTTCCCCCACCTTTAAAAGAGAAAACAATGCTGAGTTTTAATGAAAGAATGGCATTCTGCTTTGTTGTGTGCCATGCATGAACTGCCTGAATCACTTCAGCTTTTCAAGGCAGCAATTTAGATGCTGTGAGCCAGCAAACCTGCACATTGATTAATATTATTTAAATATGAAAATTAAATAAAAATTAATATGAGAAAAAAGTCTACGGAAAAGAGAATGATAAATTGTATTGGAAGAACAGTTCAAAACCCATTGCATTTAGACTAAATAATGGTTATGTCTGTCATTTTCATCCCAAGAAATCAAAGGATAATGGTTATGCCTATCATTTTCATTCCAGTGAGGAGAGAATCTGTTACCTGATGCTGTGATGTAACTATTCCTTTTATTAGAAAAATATGCTTAGTGAATTTAAGAGCAGTGAGGGGAGGCTTTTCTCAGTTTCTAGGAGGAGATGAGACTCAATAAATTATTCATTAAATATTTATTACATATTTGTGAATTAGAAATTTACTTGGAATTATTTAATTTGTAACTGGGTCAATATCATATTTTGCTACAGCAGATCCAAAAGCTGTAATAATTTGACTTCACATTTTTAGCTAATATTTAAAAGGCACAAAAGGTTATGCGAGGTGAAAGACAAGTATCAAAGACAGTGAGAGAGCTAGAGCTCATCATCCATTTCTTGATGAATCCATTTGTCAAAGAGTGAGAATGGACATGAAGCATTTTTCCTCTGGACTGCTGAAGAATTTGGGGTGCTTTTAGGCATTTTTTTTCTTTCTTCACTGCATTTATTGCTGAATGTGATGTCATATGGTATGGGGTATCCCTTTAATGTTGGAGTCAGCTGTCTCAGCTGTCTCCCAGCATCATGTGTGCCTCTGGTCTACTCACTGCAGGGTTGGTGTCAGAAACAGGAAAAAAAGTCTTTTGCCATCTCTTTTAGGGTGAATGCTAAACTTTTGGTGTCAGAGTTGCAGGCTGATTCCAAGGAGGTTTTTTGCTGAGTTGATACAAATGTGTGAGGAGTTGTCATCATTGTGACACCACCCTAGAGGAGCAGAGGTTGAAATGCTTTGTAAAGATGTTCTCTACCTTAAAGCACTGACAGTGAACCAAAGCCTTTCGGCAGACTGTGGCTACTCCATAAACCTGGCATTGCACACTCACATACCCTGCAAGGTCTTTCCATGTAGAATTAACACATTGAGGCTTTTAAAATATATGTGGCACCAAATGTTGCAGGTTTGCTCAAAAGAATACAACTTCCAGTGGCTCTGAGATGGATGAATTCTGTTACCTGGCTTGGCTAGAATTGTTAACAAGATGCAAATGGCTAAAATTAGCATTAGAATGTATCCACAGAGCTAAGGGCTAGCCCCTTCCACGCTGTGAACTAGAGGGGCATCTGCCAGCCTCAGCTCAATGGCCATTTCCACATCTTAGTATGTGACTGATAATGAGCTGAGCAGGGTGTCTGGTTTTACTAGCATGCTGACAGTTTGCATAAGCACAATGATGCTCTTTCCAGCTGAAGGCTTGTTTGTGCATCTTTGGCAGAGGTGGTAGGAGAAGGAAGCATGTAGGACTTTGCAGCTGACTGTGTAGATAACGTCCTGGACGGGTTTCAGGACTAATCTAAGTAGGCAGCAGGCCAGGATAATCAGGGTTGCTGAAATTGCCCAGTTGATTATTTTGCATGCTGAGCTTGCTGTTGCTGCTGCAAGAGAGGTTAGTGTTTGGTGCAGTGGTTGCTGCTGGAGAGAGGGGGAGGATAAGCTGAGCAATCTCCTCAAGCTGCAGGGAAGGCTGTGTTCTGGAGAAAGCAGGAACAACAAACCTGGCTCTGAATGTACTCTCACTCTCATCTTCAACTCCATCTCTTCTGCCTCCTTGACCCATTCTATGAGACATCATGAACCCTCAGTGCAGAAAAATTCATTCATTCCATTTGCAAAGCTGAGAAACTTTGCTTTAGCTCTGTGCATATCTGCTAATAACCTCCTGCAGGACAGTGAGATTTAAAGTGCAAGCCTTTCAAATGTAGTTTTTCAGATCATAATCTAAACCAGCATATCAACCTTCTTGACTTGGACCCTAGAGGTTGTACCTATACTGGGATGGGAACAATACATGCAAAAGTACTACCTCCATTTCACTGCTGTAGCAGCAGAATGGTTCATTGGGATTCCTGGGGCTTTGACAAAGATAAAATATTCTTTCAGAGAAATTTTTTTTTCAGTTGTTGCTATTGGCATCTATGTCACCTACCAAAAAAAAAAAAAAGGAAAAAAAATAATTGAAATGTGAAAGCTGCATAAGGAACAACTCTCTTTTGAATATTGTTATGTTCTCAAAAGGAAAAAAATTGCACCTGTTAAAGGGATTCTCTCCAGTGCTAATTGTTATTCCTGGAGAAAAGGAGAGGCAATGAAATGAGATGTCTTGGCTCATTTACATTTGCTAATGTTATTTCTTCAATTCAGGGTTATGGTACTGATAAAAAGATAAAAAAAAAAAAAAAAGAAGAGAGGCAATAAAGAAATAGGGAAAGTCTTTTCTTATTGGTGATTGCTTTGTTTATTGCAATAGGTACAGGACTGTGTAAATGTATTGTTTGAGAAGGGCTGGGCTTTAATCTCCAGGTTTTAGTATGGGGCAAACCTTGAGTTTTCTTCTCCTTTCCCTTTGTTATCAGCTTGGACAATATTTCTCAAAATCTCTGAGGTTCTCATAGTTGTTATGATGATGGTGCTAGTACGAAGTCAGCTCAAAAGCTGGATGGTTTTGGAACTGCTTATAGAGAAGCCGAGAAAATGGCAGAAGAGAAGACTGAATGTAGTGATGGGAGAAAATGTAGTGATAGTATTGACTGTGTTCCTGAAAGCTCTTTCAGATTCACGTCACAGGTCTGGCCTATAGTGCTAATCAGCAAGAACAGCTGGTGCATGGCTAATGGCAAGTGAAGTAGTCTAAAAGCAGATGTTTTGTTTCCAAGATGATGATGGTTGCTGCTGTCTGATACCCAGTAGTATCTCTTGAGTTGCTCTGCAACAGTGAAATTGACTCCACTGCAGTCAGTGAGAGTTTGCCCACAGTCTTAAGTGTAGCCAGGTGTCAGTCTATATGTAGAGAGGGGCATTATCACTGATTAGAAAGCCACCAAAGTGTCTAAAGTCACCAAGATGTCTAATTCTGCATTATCACTGATTATAGAGCCACCAAATTCTAGTGTAATTCTAGTCTGTTTCGTAGGTTTTATTCTAAAACAAATTTATAATTTAATTTCAAGAGTTTATCCAAAGATTCAGACATGGAGATTATTTTGTGTTGAATTTATCTGCTCAGAATATTTTTGGCTTGCCTGAATTTATTAGGCAACCTCTCATATGCATCAGTTGGAATGAGAATTTATGTTTCAATTAAAGAAATGAATCCAATTAATCTGAGCACCTTCAAGCAAACCTGTTTTGAAAAATGCAAATGCTCAGCCACTTTCTTGTAAAGCTTAATGCTCACAGCCCAGATTTTTCTGGTGGAAGCTGATACAAGCTGACCATGACTGTTTATGAAAGTGTTAGTGGTCCTTTGACAGATTCCTTAAGAAATCTTCTTCCCAAGTAAAACAACATGAAACTGAAGGTGGTAGAAAATGATAATATCAGGCACAGGCACAAGTGAAAAAGATTGCTAAGCAATAGAGAAATATTTAAATACCTGAATGGCAAGTGTGCATATATGTGGAGGATCTGTATGGCACCTGGAGCTTATTATGCTTAATATTTCTAATCCTACCAAACTTTAAAAGAGAAATAAAGAAGAAAGTATTCTGTTTTCTTGTGCACTTTTGAGAACAGTGTTTATTTTTTTTCCTTTAGCTTTTCTTTTGAAATTCTTGAAAATCAAAACTTCCCCCCCCCCCAGGGAGCCATGATTTTGAATGAAATATTTGTTGCCTTTAAGAAAGCTCTAATTATTTCCTTTCAGAGGAGAAAAAAAAATAATTTGATTTAATAGCATGATAAAAGTTTGTTAAGCAAACTATAACAACTTTGCATACCAGATCAAGTCTGTTCTCAGATGCTTGTGCCAAGGTAGCTCAGTAAAGCATTTTTACCTCTGCCATGAAAATTATCTGCACAGGCTATTAATTGCATCTGTACCCAGACTGAGATGTTGTTTGTTATGTTGTGCTTCATACTCTATTGAAAATTTTAATATTGTTTTTAAATGCATCAATATTATTTGTAAGAGAAAGTGTCTGAATTGCACTGATACAAATATTCCCATAGGAGAACCCTTGTGAGTTATTTTAACAGTTTTTTGACAGTTGCTTTTTTTGTGAGACTCCTTAGGAAAACCAAAAAAAGTCTCATCACAAATTTAGTTTCAGCAGTGCAAGAGAGAAGTATGTTGATGGAAAAGTAGCATTCAGGCCAGGGAAATTCAAACTGATGGTGGAGAGCAGATGCACTTTTGATGTCCAGGGTTAAAATACCTCTCTGGTAAGAAGGTTGTAAGGATTACATCTTTTTATAGCATCACACATATGACTAAGCAGTAAAAAGCATGTCATATACAGCCCTTTCTCTGAAGTAGGCTGTGTCATAGAGCTTGATTTATGGCATGATACAATGTATGATTGAATACAGATGAAAAGTGTGCATATGGCATGTGTTCTACTTCCTTGATTTACATTCCTTGTGGAACAAAATGCTCACAGTCTGAACAAATTATAGAAGAAGAAAAAATAAAAGTCATGTTTTGCTTTTAGCTAGGCACTTCAAGTAGAAAAGAATAAAGCAGTGCTTTGGCACAAATTATTAAGTATGATAAAGCTGAGGTAATGTAATTGCAGACTTTGAATTTTTAGCACTGTATGCAATGGCAGTGGAATTATTTACATAGTTATATACTCAGTGGCAATGAAGCATTGTGCTGAATCTAAATTAATCTCACAGTTTTCAGTCCCAGTATTTATTTTGTACTTGTAGACATTTGTATCTACAGGGACTTTTATTTTTCATAACTAGTTTCTTAATTCAACTGATTAACGAACAACCTACACATTCTTGTTTGGCATTGCTCACAGTTGCAGGCAGTGTTTGGGATGGGGGTGATCTCCCAAGGCAGTGAGGAGAATAGCCCAACATGCTAGTAAGAATGGAAAGGACAAGAGAATACAATCATTACAATGTGATACCTGTGTACATAGGTGAACTTAAAAGGGCAGGCTTGTTAGTTGTGAAACCTCTTCCCTGGAGGTTTTTAAGGCCAGGCTGGATGTGGCTCTGAGCAACCTGATCTAGTGTGGGGTGTCCCTGCCCATGGCTGGGGGGTTGGAACTGGATGAGCCTTGAGGTCCCTTACAACCCTAACAATTCTATGATTCTTTCTAGCCTGTAACTTGAGTGTTACTGATTGTCCTTTTGAATGCAAATTGTGAAGATTTGCCACACATGGCAGCAGCAGCAGCAGAGCAGTTATAAACTACGGAAGGGAGTCTTTGCTTTTTCTGGCACCTGAGTAAAGAAAAGGGGATAGAGCAGGTGGAACGGAGAGTAGGGAGAGAAATAAGGTAGAAAGGAAAAGGAACTAAAAAGGGAAATATATAGACCTAGCAAGAGTCATTTGAAACAAAGAGAAGTGGGACACAGGGCTGATCTAGGTTTGCACAGTAGGATAGGAGGGCAGTAAATCCGAGCTAACGCCCTGGATTCTCGCTTAAGACTACAGAATTACCACACAGCGAATGGAGCGATTGTGAAGTTAATACCTGTCACTGACACGAGCAAGACTGCTCAAATGGCTAAAAGCATTGCTAATACAAAGCCTCCAAGTTGTCTCACAGCTGCTTACTGCGTGGACGCTGTAAGATAAGAACTGAAAGGCTCTGGGTTTGGAACTTCGAGTGTTTCATTGCGTTTCATATCAAGCTTCTTAAACGGTGCTCTGTTTTCCTGAAGTTGGGGGATGGTTTGGTCAGCAAACAGGATGAGGTGACATAATTTTGAAGAGAAAATGCATTGTGGTAGAGGTGGGGCAGATTTGGTACTATGAATTTTTGGGTTTTTTTTTTGCTATACTTCTTGTAAGTACTCCAGAGAGCTAGGAGAAGGAGATGGTTTGCTTCTCATTCCCAAATATCAATACAGTTCTGTTTGCAGAGGAATATGTGATTGGATGTGTAGAAGTCTGAAGAGGCTCTTAAGGTGCAGGTTAATTTCCCTGTGAAAATAGTGACAAGAACTGACATTTAAAATTACAATATTGCAGTTTTCATCCAGAAATAACTGAGAGTTCAGCATGGAGCTTTGCATTTTTATAGTCCATTTCAGTTGGAGATCTCAGTTCTAGTTGTGATGTTCACTGGCATCATATACTTTCTGTCTAGGACTGTCACCTTTACTTTTTTCTGGTGCTTTTTTTTCCCCCCTGGTTGCTAAAGTTCTTGTTCTGACAGCAAGAGTTGTATAAGAGTTTCCACTTTATGCCAGTTCTTAAGAAATTAGATGCTTGATTTCTTTTACTGAGCACCCTATTTAGGTGCTTACAACACTGCAAAGAAAATGGCTGAAAAATACTTGGGACTGAGAGTGGAATTCCAGCATGGGAAGGGCATGTGCTTATGGGAAGCTCCTCATTACAATATGGAACTTGCTTTAGAGAAGTGTTTTAAATTCTGCACAAACCCACTTTTTGCCTAGAGTTGAAAAATATTTTCAATTTGAAATGTTCATGTGTAGTGGTATCTGCTATCCTGAGTCGTGAGTAATGAACATGGCAGAGCAAAGGGCAAGAATATTCAAGTCATGAATTCAGAAGTCAGCTGAGAATTTCTCTATTTCTTTTGGAGGCATTGCTATAGATTACAGTTATCCTTTTCAGTATGTATGTTAATATATAATCAAATCTAAGAATTTTATGAACTGGTTTATATATATAACTTCATATTTCACCAGTAGCTAAAAAGATGAAATAATGTGGCACTATGAACCATACAAAATGCATTCTCAGGAAAAGTATTGAAACTACCTGGTAGTATTTTAAAATGCTGACTTCATAGAAACAGTGAAGCAGACTCACAACAATATCATTTCGTTCATCAATTGCTTTGTGCTCTCTGTAAGCTGTACAATACAGAAAGTTCTGAGAACCAGGCTGAGGACCTAGAGGTATTTGTGTGGAAGAGCAAAGTAGTGGAAGCATGCTTGATGTAAAACTGAGTAACAAAGCAACAGTCAATAGCCAAAAAAATGTATATTGTTTAACTGCAAGCACAGCTCTTTCATTATGAAATGCTGGGATAATTTTATTAAATGCAGCATTATGTGCTTCCAGACAGAACAAAAGCTTTGTGAATATTAACATAAGGCTTTGGTAACAATGCTACTTTACACATTCCAGTTTAGTATAACCCATGTGACACTGGCCACCCAAGGCAAATCTTTTCAAACAAGAGAAATAATTACTCTTGACACATGAAAGAGGTATTCTAATGTTTATAATAGTCCATAAATTAAAGAATAAGAATTCTGTGTGTAGAGAAACACATTTTCCCCTTTATTCTAAAAAAAGAAACCCTGTATTTAACATAATTTAATTAATGAGGATACTGCTGCTTGTGTGATCTTTCTGTGATGTTAGCAGGAAACAAAGCAAACAAACAAACAAATCCCTGTCAACACTTAGAATGTGGGAATTTTAAATGGCCACATTTATATAAAACAAGGCCAAGTATTTTCCTAAGCCAAAAGGAAAAAACCTGCTATATAAATAAAATCAGAGAAGTGCTGACAAGATTCTTGCTTGCATCTGTATTTGCAGTGCCAGCTGACAACATTCTGGCTGATGTCAAACACAGACTGAGAACACTGTTCTGCTGTTGTTAAATACAACATGGGAGGTGCTAAGGTATAATATGGTATAATATGAATATTTATAAAGTATAAATGAATATTTTTTAAAAATACTGACATGAATAATGCCCAAATTCAGTAAAAAATTATGTATGAATGCTCCTAAACATCATGCCTACAAGTATTTTTTTTTAATTTTAATTTTTAATAATACCTAAAGTGAGTGATTGGATTGAAATTCATTTCATGTGGAATACCTGAGTTCTGCAAGCTTGATGTAATTTCTGTTTTGCTAATTACCTTGCCAGAATGTGATTTAACTCAAAAGCAAACAAGAACTGTAAATAGGAGCTTTGTGAAAAAGAAGTAATGGTATAAAAAATTAGGATTGTTCTTGAAAACTAAACTCAGGATGTGTTAAAATAAGCTCCCACAGACCAGTCTGAGGAATTTCAACCCAGAGTATTTGCCTCTGAGAAGGCATTTGCTCCTTTGTGCACAGAATCAGAGCCCATTTCTAATCATGGAAGCACAGAATTGTTTTGGTTGGAAAAGACCTCCAAGATCATCGAGGCCAGCCATCAGCCTAACACTGCCATGGCCATTAAACCATGTCCCATGTCTTGAACACCTCCAGGACAGGGACTCCACCACCTCCCTGGGCTACCTACTCCAGTGCCTGACCACTCTTTCTGTAAAGAAATGTTTCCTAGTACTCACTCGATTTCTTCTCTCGAATTGCAATCTGGATACAACACTGTTGTGTTTCAGATTCAAGATGAAATAAATTCATTAACCAGATTGCATGATCAGCAATACTTTGCTTCCTGAAATATTTGCTTTGCACCAATATCTTTAGTTTTATTACCCCATGGTCTTTTTTTTCAGCAGGCAGCTGCTTTTGTCATTGTAGGGAACGGATGGTATCTGGAGAAATGAGGCATATTTATTCCTTTAATTCTTGCTGAAAGAGCCTGGATTATTGTAATTATTTCTTTCATGGTCCTTTGCAGAATGCTCATCCCAGTCAGTAGCTCACATTCAATCCTTTGTAGGTGGAGGAAGGCTTCATTATCTTCATTTTATGGACTGGAAATCAAGGGATCACTGTCAGAACAAGGCTTAGCACTTGGCTCCCTTGTATTTTGAGTTCATTGCTCATTACTGTTATTGGCAGAACTGAAGGTTCACGCTTCAGTTAACCTTTGTCATAATTTTTAGTTTTCAGTTGGGGGCCACTTACCAAAATGTTGGTTGAAGTGATGTTCTATTCAGACACACACATTGAAACAAAGCAACAGATCTAATTTTTTCCTGCATTCAATTTACTTTCTTCTAAACCCCAGGGTTTTTTGACACACTTTATGCTGGTCGTCTTCCTTTAGTCCACTCTGGGTCTTGTAAGATTTTGCAAAATTCTCTCAGATACCTATTGGACTGTCTTAACACTACCAGCATTTGGTCATTCATTTACATTGACTTCATACCCCTTTTACTGTGTACAAAGCTCTCCTAAATCAAGTGTTTTTGTGATATATCTGTTGTAACAGGTTAAGTAACCAAGATATTGTACAAGGGCAGAGCATGGAACAGGGCCAGTGTGCAGTATCTGCCTTTGTTATACAGTGCTGGAGAAAGAACAATGCACACGAGCATTTCCTTGTGCTGCCTTTGCCTGCTAGTTCTCCTAATGGGTGCCTTTAAGCCAGGGAAAGAACTGCAGAGTCTTGACATTCATCATACCCAGTTTGCTGGTTATACAACATCTCTGGAAGTATTTATTACGAGAACAGACAGCTTCCACAGAAGCCAAAGTGCTTCAAACTTGTAGTCAACTCTTTTATTATGCCTGTCGTAGATGAGATAGCTCCCATTCCTCAATGTACCCAAGCTGTCAAGATGAGGTCAGTGGTCACTTTGATCTTCAGGACACTGTGGATTGTTATCTGATAACCTATCTCTTACAGGAAGGTGTTGCCTGCAAAGCTTCCTTGTCTTGCTCAGGGCACATAGAATTGAGTATGAACGTTGCAGCTGCTGGTGATGGGACTTGGGGCATTGTCTGAAGTGTAATGCTGGCTCAGGAACTTTCTCATGGTGTGATAAATGTTGGGACAACTGTTGTGGCTGAGTAAGTTTGTATCCAAAGTTGCCTTTCACTAGGATTGCATTCACCTAGTTGTATAGCTCCCGTGTCCAAATATGTTTATTGCATGTGACTGAGTTTTTGGAGACACAACTGACTGAAGGGTTCTATTGAGCTCCTTCTAATCTCTCTAGGAATAGACAACCTCCTACTAAATTCTTGTTGCATCCAGTACCTGAAATTAACAAAAAGTGAGTGTTTTTTTTTTTTTTTTTTTTTTTACCCTTCACCCATTGGGACACTTAACACTTGGAAATACAGGAAGGGAAGGGCTTTGGAAATTTTTGTGTTAACAACTTTGGTTGCTTCTGATTTTACTAAAAGAAATAACAAATAACTTATTATAATTTGCTTATAAAAGAAAGAATGTTGTAAAAACAAAGAGAAGACAATTTTTAGAGGCTGATCTTAAAGCCAGAGTCCTGTGTGAAAGGTGGAAGCCATTTTTGCATAACAATGGAAAGGAAAAAGATGCTGAATTGTGGCAGGGCAGCAGTTAAATTCTAAAACTGGTTTTGTTGAGATGTGTAGTTTGCCAAAGTTATTATTCCCAAAGCATATCATACTTGCCAGTTCTTTATCGGATTTGACAGAGGATGATCTAAAAAAAAATAGGCAGAAACAGCAATGTCACCCTAAAAAGTCATTAACTGCTTGTGTTGTTTACAGAGTGGAGCTATGAACACAGCCAATCCTACATTTGCAAACCCCCCTGGCATCTGCTATTTCAACAAATCATTGCTAGAAATGGGAATTACAAATCACAGCCCATTATGAAATGTGGAGTAAAAAATGTCAAGTGTCGTTATTTGAGGTTTTGCTAATCAAGATTTCATTTTAAGCTAATTTTCTTCTTTATTGATCGTCCAAATTTACTTACATAGTAGTAAGCATCAAGGAAGAAATACTGAGCTACAAAATATGACCACAGACCCTCTTAAAATCACAGATCTAGGTAATGTAATATTCTAATAACAATAAATGTTCAGTCCTTGCCTAAGCCAAGGTTTTATAGAAAAACAAAGCCTTGAATTAATTAGCAAGGGCTGCAGTTCTTAGCACAGTAAAGATGCTCTGTGGTATTTTGTCTGTGCTGAGCAGACACAGGCAGAAAAAAAGGGTGTTTCAGGGAGTCCTAAGAAAAAAATTGCTGAGCAGTCTTTCAAGGGAGTAAGGGGTGCATTTCCAAGTGCTCACTGCCAGATTTAAATCTGGAGAATGATCCTTATGTTGTTTACAAGTCATCTGGCCATATCTGCTAAGGTCATTGTGCTGACTCCACTGCCAGCTGGATCCCAGAACTATTTTTTTTTCCCCCACAACTGAGTCCTGTTCAGAGATACCAAGAATGTATGATGAGGAAAAGAGGCAGCCTCTGCCCTGCTTTTCCTCTCCTTTACAATAAAAGGCAACAAATATTTCTTCCTTAGCATTGATATCTGAAAAATAGGAATCCCCTGGAACTCAACTCTAAAAATTCTATGATTCTAAGTTTTGGATACTTTTAAAGTTAAAATAAATTGAAAAAAAAAAAGATATATTTTTCTGTAAGTTTCATAGTTCTTCTTATGTTTCCCTGTCAAAGGCTTTCAGCTTTTCACTGCAAAAGTGAATAAGCAGCTAATGAATGAAGCCTTTAGATCTCCTAAGAGGACAGGCAGTGGAGGGAATGTGATGCACTTGCTGATAGCCTTCCTTAGGCAGTAGCAGTTTAGTATAACAGCAGTTGATCTGAAGCTAAAACTGATGTGGAGAGCCACAAGGTGACCTCCTTTGAAGCAGTATAATTTCAGTGTTTGCATCAGAAACACACAGCTTCTATTTTGTGAATATAGTCGTTCTACCTGGAGAAGAGAATGGTGGTCCAGGCTCATCCACACCATTTGCTTCTGAAAAGGCCTTTTTGTGTAAGCTATGCAAGTTATACTGGCTGAAGGAGTGCTTTGTGCAATCAGAGCCTCCCTAGTGTAGGACCTGGTCCAATTTATGAAATGAAATTCCCAGCTGTTCTTGCAGGCATTAAATATTATGTCTTTTTTCTTCCTCTCACTTCAACCTCCCAGAAACTGAAAGATGAACAAGTAGAGGAAGTTTTCCTTAAAAAAAGTCATGAAAAAATAATGACCTTTTGCTTAAACTCACTCTGGAAATATTTAGCCTCAGGAGATATATTTTTAGATAATTGTGATCATATAAAATCAGGAGGCTGAAATTAAATCCCTTATGTAACTTTTATTACAGCTTTAGCTACCAGGAAGGCTATAATTATGGAACTAGTTCTTGTTGACTGTGGCAAGGTCCCACAGCAATGTGCTTATTTATGTACACAGCTAAATGAAATAATTACAGACCTAGCATCCCCCAGCTATTCTGTTGTGGAACCTCCTTTGGTTGTTCTGTGTTCTTCTGATGTCATGAAGACACCAAAAATTGCAATTACACAATCTACTTTTTATTATTAAAATACAAAATTAAATTTGGACTGTGAATGGATCCATCTTTTTCTCCCTGTCTGTGACTTAATCTTGCCCTTGTATCTCCACAACATTTTACTGTCCATATTGGTTCTCTTTGAAGAGCATCCTGAAACACTTTCTCTTCAAGGGATGTTTCCATCTAATTAGTATACATAGGCATGAGCATTCCTGGATGGATGTTGGGAAGAGGAATTTAATCATATAAGAAAATGTAATGCTTGTTTGGTAAGTAGATGATTCTTGTCACTAATAAGTGACAAAATTCTTGTCACTTACTAAGCATGAGTATAACCAAGCTAGGAAAGGGCAGAACTACAATCCTAGGAATTCCTGAAGTAAAAATCAATATATTGGTCAAGTTTGGCATTGGAAATTGTTTGCAACATGTCACAGCTTTCACTTCTATGTCTGTGTGTCAGGAACTCCTTATGAAAGAGGGGAACTGCAGCACTCATTTAAGTTTGTTATGCAGACAGGCCATAAAGAAAAAATCCTTGCATTTAAGCCCCAACTCCTGCAAAACTAACATACTCTGAAAGCAGCAGAGAAATACTCTCAGGAGACAGGTAATTTTGTATTTAGATCTGCATTTAGATTATGTTCAGTAAATAATGAAAGGGATCATTAACTGAAGAAACAAAGGTATTGATTAGTTACTTATTTAATCCACACTCTTTGTTCTGTACACAGAAGATGATTGTGGTCCTGGGAGATGGCGGAAGTTTGCCATCATGTTATCACAGAATCACAGAATGTTAGGGGCTGGAAGGGACCTTGAAAGCTCATCCAGTCCAACCCCCCTGCAGAACAGGATCATCTAGGGCAGATCACACAGGAATGTGCATCCAGGCACGTTCTGAATACCTGAGAGGGAGACTCCACAACTCTCCTGGGCAGCCTGTTCCAGTGTTCTGTCAGCCTCAGTGAAAAGTTTTCCTTTGTTTCCATGGAACTTGCTGTGTCTCAGCTTCCACCCACTGCCCCTTGTGCTGTCATTGGGCATCACCCAGCAGAGCCTAGCTCCAGCCTCTTGGCACTCACTCTGCACATTTTTATCAACCTGAATGAGGTCACCTCTCAGGCTCCTCCTCTTCAAGCTAAAGAGCCCTCAGCTCCCTCAGGCTCTCCTCATAAGGAAGATCACTTAATCACTTTTGTGGCTCTGTGGTGAACTCTCTTAAGCAGTTCCCTGAGGTCCTTCTTGAACTGAGGGGCCCAGAACTGGACACAAGGTTCCAGATGAGGTCTCACCAGGGTAGAGTAAAGGGGCAGGAGAACCTTTCTTGTCCTACTAACCACAGCCCTTCTAATACAGCCCAGGATGGCACTGGCCATTATTCATTAATACATTTGTACAGGGAGTGAATTAATGCTCCATGGCAAACTGAGTCTGATAGGATTTCTACTTTCTGAGCATTTAATTTTGCAGCCTAACCTTCATCTTCACATGTATGTGAATTTTCCAGCCCATACATATCCCTATATTAACATCTAGGCACAAAATAAGGTTGATGGTGCTAAGGTGCCTTACAAACCAGTCATGAGCAATGGTATTTTGTTTTTGCACATCTGTTCCTTAAGCTGTAAACCAGGTATAACAGATCTTTGTTCTAAACTAATTTGATTATATAGTATCATGCTGTCAAGCCTGTACGTGGAAGATATGAAACGAAATTAGACAGCTCATTCTGGTTGTTACTTCTGGAATCTACTGGCATTTCATTTTCAGGTTTTCTGTTCCTCTTTAAGGAGGTAATTAATTTCCTTCAAAGAAGGAATCTGACAAAAATAACAGGTAACCAGACTCAAAACAAAAGCTGTTTTTACATATACCAAATTACTCTCTTCATTGTGACTACTAAAGGGGCGATCAATAATTAATGATCTAATTACTAGTTTACAGAGGCTTCTTTATTGCAGTCTCAAGGTGATGAAAAATCTTTACACCTTTTTTTTTTTTCTTTTTTTTTTTTGCTGCCACTCCAGCTTACTGAATCAGCAGATGCCCTGTGTGGCATGTCTGCTGCCAGACATGCTTTGGAGTTGCTGCTGTGGTGAAGCTTTTGTTGCTTAAATCATTGTCATAGTGAAATGAGCCTGTGTTGTGTCTGCTGCAGTTTAGAAATCGGTTTTGAGAAGGAAGCAGGTTGAATTAGTTAAAAATCCTACTTGTTTGGACAGACAGAAACAAGTTGTTTAGACAATCAGCAAGTCTATTCCTAGTATTCTATATATTTTTAAAAGGTATGTGGTTATTTTTATTGTATTATTCTATTAGATACACAGATACATTATTTGTGTAGTGATTAGCTTATTCTGAATATCACAAGATGAGTATTTCTCAGCATCACTCTTCTGGTAGCACAGTGTCAATGATCCAAGATGAGTATTTCTCAGCATCATTTTTCTGGTAGCAGTGTGTCAGTGATCCTGGGTGGAGAGAGTGGAGAAAAAGGAGAAAGATGTGATTAGTGAAACAAATTGCTGATCCTCAATCATAATGTGTGAGTGGCTGTTGGGCTGGTGATGGAAATTGATTCTAGGTGATGATTTGCTTATGATAGGAGACATCTCCATGTTATCAGTGTCTCTTTTCATTAGGCTCTGTGTGGCTGTCCTGGGTTAACACAGTGTGCTCTCGCAAGCTTCTCCCCCACCCTCCCCCCCATACAGATGGGAGGGAAGGTAAAGCAAAAAATACCCCAACTCTGGGTTGAGACAAAGAGTTTAATGAGATGATGCTTTCTAACTACTTTGCTCCAGCCAGCACATTAAGTTTGAAGCTGGCATGACATCAGCATGATATTGAATCTCATCATCAGATTCAATTCAACCCATGAGAGTGGCTTTGGGGATTAAAAGCATAGAATGCTATTATGAATAAAAATATTTATGTTTCTTTGAAACTTAGCTAAGAAGAGTATTCTTTCTTTCCTGACATGTTCATTATTTCAGCTTTGCTTATGGTTTATTGTTCTTTTGGTGAAATCACTGCAGCACTGTCATGAGCCCAACTCACATGCTAAGTTTATGTTCTTGTTTGTGAATTTGATGTCACGTCTCACAAAAATCCATTCCCTTGCTGTCTTTCATGGTCTCCTGTTGTCTTCAGTTTGTAAACTGGAGGCTTACTTAGTAATTAAGATATGCTGATTCAAAGTAGCTTAGGGTTATTTTCTGTAATAATTAGTGTTGACATCAAAGCACTAAAGCTTGAAAGTAAATAAGTACACAGGAGGAAACTTCTTTTTGTCATCAGTGCCCAAATTGCATTAGTGACACTGAAAAATATTTCTGTGCTTTATGTGTGCCAGGCAACTTTGCATTTGTTCCCGCAGCAAAAGCTAGCATGTCTCTGAGGTGTCCAGAGCTGACAAAGCAATTGTTTAAGCACTCATATAATCACCTCCAGGCAACTCTGGCTGCGTAGCTTCTCTTTGGAGTCTTTCACCACGTGGCAGTCTGGATGCAAACACAGAAGGAAACCTGCTGAAATTAAAGTTCAATAGCTACTTCCCACTTCCCTCCAGAGCCTTTATGGTATAAGGCTTCACTGGGAGTGTTGCATTCAAGAGGATCAAGTGACATGGCATGTGCTGTGCTCACTACACTGATTGGAGATTCTCAGTGCTATGGGAAGTTCCCCTTGCTGCACGTTTCTGGGTGGAGAAGAAAAATGTTTTCCTCTGCCTGTTTCGTTTTGGCTAAAGAAAATGAGCAAAACATGCTAAATATCAGTAAGCTTACAAAGGCGTCAGCTTTACACCATTTATGCAGAAAGGCTAGGTCACTACTGTGATTTTATTCCCAACCTGATTTGCCCATGTGTGATGGTTTGAAACTGTCTTTTTAATTTTTCCTTGCAAAGTTCAAGACAGAGAAAGTGAAAGAGTGTAAAAAAGTCACTATTGGGTGTAAGAAATCAAAATACTGATTGTTCTAAACACTTCCATTGGATAGATAGAAATGTTTAAGAACTATTACCCAAAACAAAGTAGGCATTCTGCACATTCTGCGTTCGGCAGTGGGGGCAGTTGCTGGGCTGTCTGGCTGCTGTTTTCTTCTTCTCTTCTGGCTGAAGATAACACGTACTGACCTTGGCAGCTAAGTTAACAACTTTCTGCTCTAACTAACTCTGCTTTCTGTCCAGGGGGGTCTGGGGGGGAAGCTCCTGGGAGGGAGGCCCCTTTGGGAAGGGTCCCCTTTGGAGGGAAGCAAAGGGAGATTGGTTGTGATTTTCTGTTGATTGTATATATTTGTAAATGTTGTGAATTTTGTATATTTGTACATATTCATTGCATTTCATCATAGATTGTAGATTCTGCTTTGTAAATACAGCTTTCATTTGCTTCTAGACTGGGCTAGCCTGGTTATTGTCGGGGGGGGGGGGGGAATTTCATCTAACACTGACACACCATGTAAGCTTTCCCTATACTCAACATGCTCAGGGACATTGCTGAAAGCTGACCTCACATATGTCTTTTTTTGTATATATAGCTACTCCTAAACTCATGAGATATCTGAATGCTAAGATTGTATCTTGCTTAGTAATGTATTAGCTCTTTTTCTCTGTGAAAGATGATTTTGATATTATAGCTTGCATAATTTGTCAGTGAGGTGCCATTTTTTTCCTGAGTAATTTCTGCTGCAAACACTCAGTGGACATATTCTCAATGGCAAAGCATCTGCTGTTGTGGAAGGGAAGTATCTAAGAGATCAGCAACTGGTAGTCAGAATTAAAACTACAGTGTCTTTATTATGGAAAGATTTTCCTGCTGAGAAATGCAGAATTATGTATCTTACATGTAGTACTTTTACAAGATTTCACAATCATTTAGTCAGTCAAGATTTTAATATTTACACAACTTGGGCTGGAAAATTTATGCCCAGTGGTGTTACCAAGGCATTCATTGTACCTCAAGAAAGCGTAGCTGTACTAAGACACACATGTCTCAGAAATGTAGAATACTACAGGGCTTCCAGACACTCACCCCAGGTATAGTTTTATAAGTGGCAGCATTTTAATAAGAACAATTTCATTGCATTTTATTTACTTCTGTAATATTTAGGCCTGTCATTTAGATGACAAAGCAGTGTAAAGGGCAAAATATAGATCATATACAGGGGCTTTGTAATTTCTAATTTCTATGACTTTTTTTTTTTTTTTAAACATATAGCTACATACATTTATATTCCACAGTTCCTAGAATTAGATACCAAATTATAGGGAACAAACCTGCAACTTTTAAAGTCAGGCTTCGGGTTTGGGTGCAACAGTGTTGTTGAAGACGCAGAAACTAACTGCTGGGAAAAGCCAGGGTGGACTCATATGCCTTTAATTGTGTGCAATTAAAGCTGGGAAGTTGTCTTCAGTGTAATGAGAGGATTTTTCCTCACTTCAGATCCATTTAAAAAGATATATTTAAACAAGAATTGATAACACAGGCAATATGTAGAGCAGAACTCAGGCTATCAGCTTGGTAGCCTCAACGTGAGGTGAAACTTCTTTACAGTGAGGGTGATGGAGCCCTGGAGCAGGCTGCCCAGGGAGGTTGTGAAGTTTCCTTTTCTGGAGACTTTCAAAACCTGCTGGATGGATTCCTGTGCAGACTACCCTGGGTGATCCTGCTCTGGCAGTGGGTTTGGACCCAGTGATCTCTGGAGGTCCCTTCCAAGCTCTAACATTCTGTGATTCTGTGATATCTCTAAATCTCAAGAGCTCACTGATGATTTCACTCAGTTCCCCAATGTCTTGGGAGGCAGAGGTCAGATAGCTCTGGGAATCCCATAGCAGAAGTACCTTTTCCCAAATGCTATTAGCTTGCAAAAGAATATTTCTTTTCCCTTTCACAGGATAGCCATGCTTTTATCTGTAATATAGTCAGGATGTTAAAGGTCATCAGAAAGCAGTTTTGGGGGAGAATTTCCCATTTTAATACATTACCTTCCTTGCAAGAATCAAGAGACACAGTTAATACATTTACAGCAGGCTTGTTTATTACTTAGAAAATATGAATTAATTAATGCTTCAAAATAATTGTTGAGGTCTTTACCAGTGTCTTTTTGAAATCAGAAGACGTTTAATGTTCTGCAACGTTTCTGCCAAATGTAGGGGACTGAGTTCAAAGTGTCTTTTTGAAAATAAAACCTTCATATTCTGCACACTTCTTTCTTTTAAATGGATATGAGGCTTGTTTTTGTTGTTTTTTTTTCCCCAGATAGCATATGCAAGTATGTATATTAGAAGAAAACAAGTGAAGAAAGGTCATATTTCTCATTGCACATAATGCCCCTCAGAGGAGACTCTATTTTACTTTTCTAAAGCATGTAACAGCTTTTTGTAGCTCAGTGTT
This sequence comes from Indicator indicator, assembly GCF_027791375.1. Classification (NCBI taxonomy): domain Eukaryota; kingdom Metazoa; phylum Chordata; class Aves; order Piciformes; family Indicatoridae; genus Indicator; species Indicator indicator. Next base: position 699,317 of record NC_072021.1, read on the forward strand.
GTGGAGATCTCTCTTCACATCCTCTCTGTAATGTTTTCTAGACAAGTGTTAAGACTGTGATTAGACCTACTGCCTTTCACCAGTTTTTTGATGTAAGTACAGAGGAAATTATATAATTCACAGAATCATGGAATGAACCAGGTTGGAAAAGACCTTCAAGATCATCAAGTCCAACCTATCACCCAGCACCATCTAATCAACTAAACCATGGCACTAAGTTCCTCATCCAGGCTTATTTTAAACACTTCCAGGGATGGTGACTCCACCACCTCCCTGGGCAGCACATTCCAATGGCCAATCTCTCTTTCTGTGAAGAATTTCTTCCTAACATCCAGCCTAAACCTCCCCTGGAGCAGCTTGAGACTGTGTCCTCTCCTTCTGCCACTGGTTGCCTGGGAGAATAGACCAACCCCCACCTGGCTGCAACCTCCCTTCAGGCAGTTGTAGAGAGCAGTAAGGTCTCCCCTGAGCCTCCTCTTCTCCAGGCTAAACACCCCCAGCTCCCTCAGCCTCTCCTCATAGGGCTTGTGCAACAGGCTGAGCAATGTCAAAGCAGGATCTGAGGTATGAAAATAGAAAAATATTGCTTATGGTCTGTCCTAAAAAGAGCAGAACTACTTTGGTTTAGTGTTCTTTGGTCATGAAACTTGATTAAAATCCATGTTTTATCCTGCATACTATAATAGAAAATTATGTAGCATGTGGTAAGAAATTATTTTTCATAGAACATATAGTAACAATGGGGAGGAAAAAAGAGAGAAATGTCTAAGGCAAAAATCTGTGGCTATAATTGACAATTCAAAGTACCTACAAAGAACCTAATAGTTCTACTTAGACCTTTTCTTTATATCTATTTTTCAAACCCTTTCTCCTATCATGTGTCTGTCATACAGGTTAAATTCTGATTCTAATATAGATATATAAATAAAACCAATATGCTTTGTCAAAACCATACATATTTATTCCCAGTTATGAGGTACCTGTGCTGAATAGAATTCATCCTGGTATTTAGCCAGTAGGCATTTCTCTGGGAATTCCAAGCAAAGCTGATATGCATTTTATTCTAAAAATAGTTTCTATACTCCTTTTTCTTATTGAAAAATCAGATCACTTAACCTTCCATAAAACATCATCAATTTTACAGCTGAATACAGAGTACCATTGTTTAAAGTGCTTTACTGAAGTCATTAAATGCTTGTTTGTGTTAGAAAAGCAATGAAATATATTCCTCAGTACAAAACAATGTCTTTAGATGATGATGAAAACTCATCCCATATTCAAATGCTTTCCTTGTTGAAAATTTTGTTAGGAGTACAATAAGTTTTGTCTTTGGGTTTAATTTACTCTAACTGCCTAGGAGCAGTTAAAAAGTCTGAAGGAAATCATGCTTTACAGTGTACACAATTTTATGCACACAGAAAGCCACACAGATGTATCTCCTTCCTCACTGTGTTTCATATTCCACAAACTCTGATATGGGAGCCTTAAGTTTTTCTTGGAAGCACTTTGTAAGTCCTGCTAGCAGAAGTTATGAATCCAATAGGATAATCAGAAGTCTTTACAATTTTGCTGTATCTTTGTCTGTCCTTTCTTTCACCTTTCCTTTACTGCACTACTTTGTCTGTCTGATTCTCACAGGAGACATGGATTACAACTGGTTGGACCATACGTCTTGGCATAGCAGTGAGGCATCCCCAATGTCTTTGGTGAGACATGTGGAGCCTTACCATTCAGTTTCTTTTGTCATTTCACATTTCCTTTGTTTTATTTACACCTTTGCACGTTTTCTTTTTTGTATCCTTTTTTTATCCCACATCTTTAGGGGACAGTCAAAGGGGAAAAAGGAAAACTAGTGAGCAGGCAGTTTTGTCGGATTCTAACACCTTATCCGAGAGGCAAAAGAAAATGGTGTGCTTTGGTGGCCACTCTTTGGAAGAGGACTTGGAATGGTCTGAGCCTCAGATAAAAGACTCTGGGGTAGATACCTGTAGTAGCACAACTCTAAACGAGGAACATAGCCATAGCGAGAAGGTACTGAGATTATGGAGCCTGCATTTTAACCTGCTCATTTGGTCTTTGTTTGCTCTCTGTCACTCATTAAAATAGTGCATAAAGTAAAAGATAGGGTGTTTCTAGAGACAATGTAGCATTTCCTAAGGTGCAGAAAAGAAAAACAAATGAAAAGTCTCTGCATGCTTGCAGTTTTCACTGTTTGGCAGCCTAAGAAAAAACAAAAACCGAGAGGCATAAAGGAAATGTCGTTCTTATGGTTGCATAATAGCACATCGTGGTACTACCTTCAAGTATAAAGTAATTAACAGTAAGGATTCTACTGATTGGCTTAATTGATTTACTACATTCAAACTCCTGGGGCTGAAATTAAATTAATAGTTTAAACCTCAGGTGGGGAAAAAAAAAAAAAAAAAAGAGGGAGAAAATTGGGTCTCTCTGCACAGAAAAGTTGTTTTTCTTTTTTCCCTTTCACTGTCACGATTGTTCTTTTGTTTTGTTGCCATGCCATTTCTGTGCAGTATTGTGCAGACTTAAAGGCTTTGCCATCTGCTTTGGTATTTTTGATTTTTGCTTTCTGTTTGGTGGAGATTATGATAAATCTTTTTAGAGTTATTAGTTGTAATGGGAGCAGATTTGTCTGTGCCTGCTAATTTTGCATGAAACAGAGCATGAAATAGTATTTTTCTGTGGAAAAAGTGCTATGATTACACAAAATAAAATGTTAAAATTGTATTAATGATGCCAGTGTACAAATACCGCTGTGCCCATAGATGGTAATAGAATAATAAAGTTCACTGTAATTATACTTCATATGGAGAATCATAGAACGACCTGGGTTGGGAGGGACCTCTAAAGGTCATCCGGTCCAACCCGCCCTGCAGTCAGCAGGGACATCCTCAACTAGATCAGGCTGCCCAGAGCCCTGTTGAGCCTCACCTTGACTATCTCCAGGGATGGGGCCCAACCACCTCCCTGGGCAACCTGTTCCAGAAAGAAGCTATTTATTTGGAGCAATGACTATTCCTTTTAATGTAATCTGTAACATTTAATATCCCACTACTGAGAGAAGATAAAACCCTGAAAGCGTTTGTCAGTCATAGAGCAATCAGACATGATTGGAATAGTGGAAGAAGAAGGAGGAACTTACATGAAATTTCTGATTTGAGTTAAATTTCTTTTGAAGTGTTGCTCTTATAGGAGGGCTCTACAGCTGTCTTTGTCACTGTGCATGGATAACTATGTCTAGTTGTCAATGGGTGTTCATTCAACACACCCAAGACCATTACTAGACATTTACAAATTGGATTTAGTGAAATAGGTAATGTTATTATATTAAATACCAGTGTAATCATAATACTTTCAAGACATTTAAAATAAATACATATATATATATATGTATATATCAGGACATGAAAAGTATTACTGAAGTATTTTTCTTTGCAATCCTATTCACTGTGCTTTCCTTTGACACCATCTGATAGCATCCAGTGACTTGGCAACCATCCAAAGACGGAGACCGTCTCATCGGGCGGATTTTGTTAAACAAACGACTAAAAGATGGAAGTGTGCCTAGAGACTCAGGAGCAATGCTGGGATTGAAGGTTAGTAATGAATAATTTTGCTGCTGACAGCTCTCTCAGTTAAACCACCTAACTTTATAATGAAAGTGTTCTCGTGTTATCCAGTGTAGGTGGCAGCTACAAAGTCTCGTTATTCTCCAGTTTACCAGACAGACCTCTTACATTTAGTTAATAAAAGAAATTTTACAGTGCCACTGACAAGCTCCATTTTTTTTTTTTTTTTCCTGGAAGACTAGGCATGTTTTCACAAGTTTCCTGAGAATGCCTGCCCTGCAAGGTACTAATTGCATCGTTGGTGGGCAAGCCAAGACCTGTCTGCTTTCTTCAGTATTAAGCACCGTACCATGGTATAATTTCTCTTCTCCAAAAGAAGGGAGAAATGTGGAAAAAAGAAAAAAAAAAGAAAGATCTCTTTTGGGGGGATGTATGGAAAGTAATGACATTTCCATCCAGAGCAAAGCCTGCCAATTGTAGAGCCTCCTTCTGGCTATTTTGCACACTCCCCCCCTCTGATTGTTTGATTTGCTAAATTTTAAATACACAAAGCAAAAAGTTGTGTAATCTTTATTGTACATTATAAAAAAGTAGTGGGCTTGTATCTTTTTTTCCCCCTTTTTATGATGCAGTACTCTTTTAATATATTATTGTTATTTCTAGCTCATATCTTGATCACATTTTTGCTTGATATGTGCAGTTCCAGCAATACTGTAAAATGAAAATGAGTTATCCACAGAAAAAGAAACAAGCCTGTACTTATTTTGATTCAACACCCTTGTGAGAAATTGTTCAGAAGTTGATTAATTATCCATTCTTTATTTAGCATGACACTGACTTTGCTTTGGGCACACAGGTTAGTCTATAGTCAAACACTGTAGATGAATCCAATCAGTGTAGTTACTTCTACACTGGCATGCTTTGGAAGGTTTTGAATATTTGTATTTAATTGACAAATCATTTTAGTTTGAAGTCAGTAGAGAAGCCACTTTTTGAATGTGTGTTTTTGTCTTAGTGTCTGAAAATGCAAGAGAGGAGAGACTCAGAGTGCGATTGTGAAGTACTTTCTGTAGAGACTTCTATGTTTAAAATTCTAAAATCTTCTGTTACACAGATAAACTCTTCACTGAGCATCATGAATAGTTTAGATTCAAGATACTTTTAAATCTCGACAGATACCTGAAAAAAGTGATTTTCAGCAGTTATACCTGAAGTAGATTTTCAAATATTTACTTGATTGAAAGTAGCCTAAACTGGATTTAGATTAGAAATTTTAAATCCCAATAGGAAGACTGTTAAGAAACCTTAAGAATCTGAAGTTACAACCAATTCTGGTATGTGACTCTCCTGATTCTAAGATAAATAATTAAGGTGAAACCTGTTGAAGTTTCCTGAAGTAAAAATCTTCATCATGACTTGCTCAGCCAAAGTAAATTCAATTTGTTGAGATGTTTCCTACTTAGTGAGATGTCACAAGTTCTGCTGCATAATATCTGTTTGCAGTTAAAAATCATCGAAGTAAGCTGTCTAATGACCAATTACCTTAACTTTTTTCTTTTTGAGTGGTAATTTATAACACAGTGAAACACTATAAATATCTTTACTAAAGTTTAAAAGCTTTAGCATTTTGCATAGTGTTTGAGTTACACAAGCAGCCACACTGGGTGCAAACAGAATTTGTCGTAGCCAGAAGTCTTGGGGTGGGTTTTTACAAACCTATCTGTCTTGCCTGGGCTACCTGAAAACCAGGGAAATAACTGAATCCTTCTTTCTGTTGCCAGAACATTTAAGCAATTGAAACTAATTTTCATGCTGTGAAAATACTTCCTCTTTGAAACAGGTAGTAGGAGGAAAGATGACTGAATCAGGTCGGCTGTGTGCATTTATCACCAAAGTTAAAAAAGGAAGCTTAGCTGATACCGTGGGGCATCTTAGACCAGGTACGTATCTGCTACAGAGCTGAACTGCTGACTTGGCTTTCTGAAGGTGAGAACAAGTAAGCAAGTTTAATTAGATGTCAAATTATGTTAAATAGGCGTGAGGAGCTACTGCAGAATTTAACCTGACATTTTGTTAATAGGTTATTGACATTTCTTTCTAGTCTGGAGAGGAGAAGACTGAGAGGGGATCTAATCAATGTCTAATCTATGGCTGGGTGTCAGGAAGGAAGGGACAGGGACAGCCTCTGCTCCGTTGCACCCTGTGATAAGTCAAGGGGCAGTGGATGGAAACTGCAGCACAGGAGGTTCCACCTCAACATGAGGAGGAACTTCTTTACTGTAAGAGTCCCAGAGCACTGGAGCAGGCTGCTCAGAGAGGTTGTGGAGTCTTCTCCTCTGGAGACTTTCAAGCCCTGTCTGGATGCATTCCTGTGCAACCTGTGCTGGATTCTGTGGTCCTGGTCTGACAGGGGGTTGGACTCCAAGATCTCCAGAGGCCCCTTCCAACCTCTAACATCCTCTGACCCTGTGATTACTGCTGTCATGAAATAGATAAATTCTTATGTTGCTCAAAATCATATTTGAACAATTTAATCATGTTTTTATTCCTAAAATAATATTCCACTGATATCCTGCCCAGTCATTTTCTTTAGAGCAAACCAAGCTATTGCAAAGAGAAGCAGCTCAGGTAAGAGACTGCTTCTATCCCAACATGCAAACCTGGGGCTGGGATTTCCACATGGGAGAATGTGCAAGAAATGTTAACTAATACCATAAGAACTATCTCATCCTTCACTACTGAACTAGTAGAGGTAAATGGATCTTCAAAATAGTGAGTTGATGAGATAATGCTGTTTTAAGGATCTGCATTTTCTAAAGAGCATGTTGGGATTTCTGTAATCCACAGATGCAAAGGCAAATAAGAGCTATATCTAATTTAACAGAGGTCCTACTGATGTTGTTATTGTTTCACTGAACTTTGCATATTTGAAATTGAGATAAAGAAAACCTTTAATGCTCAGGACTTTCCTGAATGAAGGGCTCCAAATTTGTTCTACAACACAGGTTTCACAATTCAGTAAACTGACATTAGAATGTCATTGTAAGTAAAATCCACAGCAGACTTCCTAAGCAGGGTGTTTCTACTGAAATTATAGGTGATGAAGTTTTAGAATGGAATGGGAGAATACTACAAGGAGCCACTTTTGAGGAGGTGTATAACATCATTTTAGAATCTAAACCTGAGCCACAAGTAGAGCTGGTTGTTTCAAGACCAATAGGGTAAGTAATTTTTTTTTTCTTTTTTTTGGTATCAAATATGGCAAAAATGTTGCTAAATTTCACTTTTAGGGCAGAGCATATCAAAAAGATTCCCAAACATTATGAGCAGTAAAACAGTAGGCAAAATTCTGTAAACCAGTAATGTAGCTAGAATGATTGATCTCCTCAGTAAGTAAAAAACAGTTGGTATCAGATTTTGTATTCTCAAGAGAATTGCAGTTGTTCTGTGATAATATGGTCAAAAATAGTTTCCCTTCTGTGTTTTTCTAGTTATTGATCCAGGCTATACTAGCTTTGAAACTCTGTGTTATTGTTGCAGTTCTTGACTCTTTACTTCTGTTTCTGCATTGCTGTATCTATATAATAACATTAAAAACAATGTTATATATTCAGATGTGGCCTATGAAGTGATGATGAATTCTATTTATTGACAGTCTGTAATGTAGAATTTTTGCACAAAATACAACATGCTAAAGACATAATCCATATGCTTTGGAAAGTCTTAAATTCACATGAAATTCATTAAATGGTTGTTTATTATCTGGTAGAGTACATGTCTGGATGAACAGCTAGCATTGTGTGGGAATTTTTCTTTGGTGCTTTACATCGCCAAGTTTTCTTGACTTGGAGACCTATCTCATTATGCACAATAAAACTAAGTTTAGATAGGAATAGTTGCTTTATTATATGAGGCTGTGAATGCTTCCCCTTCTTCGTCTCTTCTTTTTCTTCCAAGCTCCTACAGCCTGGAGTCCCACCCATGGCTTTTTTACTTCTCCATTGAAAGTTCCCTAGCCCATCACAGCAGCGTTGTGAAGAGGGAGATGCTTATCACTGAGTTTGAAGATGCTTTCAGTTGTTAAGAATTTTCTCTTTTCCCTTGAGGAATTGATGATGTATATGATGCAATTGGACAGGGTGCTAGGTGATCCCATCTAAGCTCTTTTTTCTACATAAGGGTAGACCAGATGGTCTTTCAAGATTCCTTCCAATCTGGACTGTTCTATGATGCTATAATGAAAAATTAATAATTATATTTATTCCCTTTTATTTTTTGGTATAAGATGCACACAGTTATCTTACTCTCATACAAGAAAGCACAGGTAACAAAACAAGTCAAGTTAAGAAGTACTACAAAAAAATCTAGAACCATATAATGTGGGGGTGGAATTTCAGTGAGAGTAATTTGTTATCATTTCAGCTAGAAGAGGAACAGAATGGGTTTGACCACATCAGGAATTTTATGTGCAGGAACTTAATTTAGTTTGACAATTTTAAGCAAACTTGATGATAACAAAACCTGCTTTATCCTGCCGGTGAGATGAGAGGTCATCTCCTACATACATATCAAATTGTGAAGGCCTATCTTAAAAGCCCTTTTCATAACATGGGAGTTGTAGTTATAAAATAATGTTAGGGAGCAGACTACATTACAAGAAAGGGAGGCTTCAAATTAATTTCATAAAGATCTTTCACAGTTTCAAAGAAAGTTTATAAGCAAAAACTTTGAGGAACTGCTCATGTCTTGAAAATACTCCATTTTAATTTTTTTCTCCTCTTTCTGCTTTCTTTTCATTGTACAAACCCTCCTGTATTCTTTCCTTGCACTTTTATATTTACTCTCTGTTGTTTACCTTCCTTACCATCGTGTCTTCTGTTATGTTACCATGTACTCCACTTGCTGTCATTAGACCAGATCATCTGTAATTCCTTTCTTTAGTGATGGGGACTTTCAAGATGCCTTTTTCAGCAGTAACTGCTTGCCACATATTCTGAAGAACTGAGCTAGATCAGAGCTAAAAAGTTGTTCTGCAGAGAAACAAATAGCTTATGCCTGCCCAAGGAAACTTAACACCATAGGGCTGTGTTCTGCCCCAGGGAATGAAGTTTTCATGTATTTTAAATCATTAAAAGTTCAGCTTTACCAGGTGTCAGAAGTGGTAATTATTTCAATTAGAACAACTGATACCCTCTTAAATGGTTTAAATTTGTGTTACTGTTAACTCTGTTGTTTGGTTGCTTCATTTTATTTTATTTACTGAATTGTTTTATTTATGACTGTACAGCCTCTCTTCTGCACCCACCAAACCACTTGTTCTGCAGGCTTTAATTTGCCAATGAAGTTATTTATACTGGATAAAAAGAGAAATCTTCCCTGTGGCTGAAGACAGCCAGCAGATCATATACCTTTCTAGAGACATTCCATGGTGGCTGGAGATGTACTGTAGTATAACTGAAATTTGAATATGCTTGTTAGATGAAGGATCAGCCTGTCTTAATTTTCCTGCTTTCAGGGACATTCCCAGAATTCCTGACAGCACACATGCACAGCTGGAGTCCAGTAAGTTTCAATTGTGGGGTAGGAAAATTTCTCTCTCTTTTATGTAAGCACAAAGAGGTTGAAAAATGTCATCTACAGTCAGTATAGCTCTCATCTCTTTGTCTGTATTTGTCTCAATATGTCATTTTACTCTATCTACCTCTGTTTAATAATAAACTATCAAAAGTCAAAGTATTTTGATTTAGAGTTGACATTTGGTTATAAGCTTAGGCTGGTTTTGCCTGGAAAAAAAAAGCCTAATGCTAACTAAAATAGAAGAACATGAATAGTGATTTTTATATTTCCAGTTTGGTTTGCATTTCAGCTGAACCTTATAAACTAAGAAATGAGCTGAAAAGTTCTTTATTTGCAACCTGAGAGATAGCTACTTGGAAATCAGAATACTTCTACTACTTCTATTAGAACCATTCAGCACTCTTTAAATTGGCTTATCCAGTATTTCCTGTGGGGAAAAATAACTTGTACTTTGCTTTAGCACTGATAAGGTGGATTTCAGCCTGGGGTTACTTTTTCTGATTGTTTCAGAGCTTTATTTTTTTAATAATAGAAGCCATGAATAAATGGCAGTGGCATAAAATTGGTTATAATATGTAAAGCTCCTCCAATAACTTGCTATTCATCAGCCAACTCTTCAAACAGCATCAGTTTTCTGTTCTGTGTGATGGGGACTGTCACTTGCATTGATAAAAATGTGATTTTTACTCAGCTCTATACGTCATAAATTGTCCTCTGAATTTGCAGACCTTCTATATTTGAAACAAAATGCATAGAAGACATTGCATGAGTCCTGATGGTTTGGTATAGCCCAAATCAACAATCAGTCTGGGTACAAGATAATGCCAGAATTCTAAGTTGCTTTGACCACAGTAAAGTATATGCTTTACTCTTTAGGTATTTTGGTCCTTCAACTTACTGACATAATTATAGGCAGAAAAACTTGAATAAACTACTTTTCATTTTAGAAATAAAAGCTTTTGTTCGCCTCTGAGCACCAAAAGTCTGAGTATCGTTATTCAGGAATTTTAAAGAGATGAAAAAGTTCAATTTTCCACAACTTTATTTTATGTTTCGTTATATTTCTATGATTTTTTTTTAATGTAAAGAGTGTTGGGAAAAATGGATAAATCCTACTATTTATGAGATATTTTTATTTATACTTTTACAGGTTCTAGTTCATTTGAATCTCAAAAAATGGACAGACCTTCTATTTCAGTGACTTCTCCTATGAGTCCTGGCATGTTAAGGGATGTTCCACAGTTCTTGTCTGGACAACTTTCAGTATGTAAACATTTCATTGATATTAATATTGTGTGTTTGCAGCATATGCAACTCTCACTGCAGAGTCCAGGCTACCTCTAACAGAAATTTCTTGTTAGATTAATGTATTTTGTTGTTGTTAATGCTTTATCTCTCGCTGAAGACAGGGCTGTAGTTTCCTAAGAACATTCTATTTCATCAGCTTTTGGGAGTTTTTCTATATATTGAATTAGTTACTGGATAAATATAGTTTTGCATGTACAGGATAGCCTGGTGGAGTGAATTTTTCAGAAAGGTCTAATCTTGCCCTCCAGTTATGCTTGTGCTGATGGGTGTTTTTCAACTCGTACAGTGGGTCAATTTCTTACCCATATGCTAGACATTACTGTTACTTATTTCTTATGCACTACCTCTCATCCATACCTTTCTCCAGACATCCCTTTGACTGGTTGCTTATGTTGTGTTCTTTGTAGCAGTGTTTTACTCACTTTTGTTCTTCACTCTCGTTAAGAGCAAAGTTCATTAGAGGAACTTTTTCTTTGAAAGGGTAATTTTATGAACTAAACTGAAGAGCTTGGGTTTTCCTACACCTTTCTGTGTCACAACACCAAAGTGTGATATTTTTTTTTTCCCAAAAGTGCTCAGCTGTGGCCTGGTAGACATTGAAAAGGAGAGGAAAATGGAATGGGAGTAATGTAAAAGTGGTGTTAAAAAAGTTTGAAAACATGGTCTGTGTTAAGATAATGAATGTGCCATAAAAATATGCATAAAATCTAAGCTAAAGGTCTCACAGAAAGAGTTTATGTTGTTGAGAGAGGAGGGGCAGAAGCATTTTTGTCCCTCTAGCAGCAATGTTGGCTCCATATTGCAGTGCATGAGACATTATTTGTTTTGCTTATCAGACCAGACATCTACAATGTATCATTTTTAATTTTCTGTAGCTACTATACTTAACTTCTTTAAAAGACTCAATCCTTTGGATAAATGGGAAACTAGAAATCTTGACTACAACGAGAAGGGAGCATGAACAGGAACTGTAAAAATATACAGACCGAGGCTTCTCAAAACCAATTTAGTTTTACAAGAGAGCAAAACTTTTTGATAGTTGAAACAGAGGGAAAAAGAAATCTCTTTTGGCTCAATGTGGAAAATTTTTGGTTCCTACCTCCCAGCATGACATTCAATGTGCAGGGTTAGCTCTGACATCCAGTGCACAGATACTGAGGAATGATGCTACAGAGAGGAACCTCACAGAAATAACTTTCTCACTTTCTAAACTTCAGAAGCAAAATCTTCAGGAGTTGAAGATTAGGATCTTATAGCAAAGGCAGTATGCCTGCTGATTTGTGGATTGATAGGATACTGCAGTTTGTGGTGCATAAGAATTTTATCAGGAGATTTGGAGGTACATTCAAGTTTACTGAGAATAACAGAATTCACAAGATTTTTCTCTCTCAGCAGTGCATATAAATTCAGTGTTTAACTCAAGCAGGGATCACCTCTATTTTTACTTCAAGATATAAATACCTTTATTGCATTTCTCTCCAACTCAGGAAAAACAAATAAAGTCAGGAGACATTTAAAGATCTTTCCTACTTGTCCTCTTTGTACTCCCTTATGTACTGTTTGCAGTTGTGTACAATACTCCCTACTACACAATATCCTTGTTTCCCTCAGAGACCAGCTGGTATTTGAGAACACACAGCTCCAGCTGAATGGCACTGAAGTCAGAAAGGCTCAGGAATTCTCTAAACTGAGGTTCCACTCTCTCAACACCAAACTTTAGTGGCAAGGTTGAAAAGTTGGATGCCTATCTTACCCCAGCAGCTAAAGAAGAATAGGAAATAGCTCTGTTCCGTGTTGCAGTGGTACAACCCAGCTCCTGCTGCTGTGTTGGCTCAAGTTTTTGGGAGGCTGGCACTGAAGCTTTTGCTTTGCAAGGAGGGGTGCTTGTCAAAGGTCTCACTTGTGACAAAATGTGGAACCTAACTGAGCACATTGAAATGTGAAAAACCAAAATACATTTTTTTTTTTTTAGAAAAATAGGACTTTAAAAGAATTGAAGTATTCCACAGGAACAGTATTTTCAAATCTGCTAAATCTCTGTAGTTCCTTTTTGATCTGAGGTTTTAAGTTAATTTTGAAAAATCACAAATTGCTGTCAAATTTAGAGGTTTGAGTGTCTTGAAGGTAGGGCAATGAATAATTTTTTTTTCACTTTTTAAAATGTTGGTTTCTTGTTTTATTAACTTTTAACAGTTTTGAAACTTTGGAAGAGTTAGTGGAAAAAAAACAACACAACTCTACACTGTAGAGTTGGAGATTTTGTTAAAAATTAGAATGCACTATGAAATTTTCTGATTTTGGACCTTTAGCAAAGGTGAAGTAATAGGGAAAAGCTTAATTTCAATTATCTCCTCAAGTTAAAATTTGGGTTTTTTAGGTTTAACATTACAAAACGGACCAGATTCAGTATTTTGGTTTTCCATGCTGGAAATGGTGATACATTTATGCATTCCAGATAGCTGAATAAGGAGGAGATGGAAGGAAATACTAAATTCTGAACGCAATTGGGAATGCACTCTTTATGCTGAGTACTCCTGGCAGTGGCTGGGGGCAGGATGTTGTCACTTGTGGCAGTGACAGGCCAGTTGACATGGTGGCTGGACTCAGACAGGTGAGATGAATATGGGGGGAAAGGGATGATAGGCAAGATTTGGAAGTGTTTCCTGTATTCTCTTTGCTTTTGGACAACACCATGCAGTCCTGACAGCTTGCTGTTAAGGCAGCTGTGGTTAGTAAGCGATGAAATGCAGGGGTTGTGGGCAGAAGTGGAGATAGCCACAGCTAGGGTAGAGGTCTGAAATATTTGAGTACTTGGATATCCTTATCCAGACAGTGCCTCATATTCTTCGAGGGGGTTTGTAGTGACAGTGTTTGGGAATGTATTTCTCTAGGTTCAGTATGGCTTTAGGCCGTTCAGCTGTAGCAATGCCTCTCTATTCTTCAGGGGTGTCTTACTCTGTGCAGTGTTACGTGTTTTCCTCTGTGTTGGCATTGATCTGTGTACATGTTTTCTTCTGTTGAGGTTACAGTGACACTCCAAAGCTGGCTAATAGGATTTCCCATGAAACAAACTATCTCACATAGCTAGGAAATCATCTTTCCATTAATAATTATTCTGCCCAAATACATAACTGAGCAAATTATGTGCAGCTATGGTAAAAACTATTGTGTGTCATAATTTACTAAGCTACATAAATAATTTATCTGTATTCTGTGCAGTTTATTTTATGTCATTTTTGATCCACATTGTTCTTTTGGGGAGTACCTGACTGTTATTGCAACTATTGGTTTATTATTGTTTGCTTTGTCTGCTTTCTGTTTCTGTGGTTTTTCACTGCTTTGTTTTTCCTTTCATATAATTATTCAAAAGCCAGTACTCTAAGTGTTAGTGCTCTTCATTACTGCATTCTGGCTGCTTTTTCAATACTGCATGAACTTGGAATGCTTTTGCAACAGTCAAGTTAGAGACTGATAACACGACTTGACCATGATAAATGGATACAGATAGAAAATGATAATATTTCATTTTTATCCTGATGGAAATTTTAACAGAAAAGGGAGGACATTTATAACATTAATCTATTTCCTTGAACAGCTGAACCACAGAACCACTTCAACAGATTTTTTCTGTACATATTTGATAAAGCAATAAAATTCAGATGTATTAATTATCCTTAGAATATTGGGCATCTTATTTCACCAAATTGAAGGGACATCAAGTATGAGATGTTCTCCCCTTGCCCTTTTCATGTTTTCCTTCTTCCCATTTCTACCTCTGCAGAAGTAAACTGCCTTTGCTGTGACATCAAAGCAATGTGCTTGTTGCTTTCCATCCTCCAAGGCAGAATATGGCAGGCCAGGGTTTTTGGTGCATGGTGGCAGATATCTATTCCTCGCAGGACTGTGTGATATTCTGGGATATCTGTATTTCTCTTGCAATGTGGTGCAGAAGCAAGCTGAAGATCTACTGTTATTGTACTTGAGTAGGTCCCATTCTGGCACCCCCTACACACTGGGCTGTGCAGCACTGCCTGTGCAGAATGGGGGGCAGCGTGCAGCTGCTGCACCTTGCAGAGCGCAAGAGCACATCAGACAAATCCCAGACTGTCAAATTTTCTGATCTGCCCTCTCACTTTGGTGTGAGAACAGATTACTTTGCACATTTGATGGCACAGATGTCTGCAGCATCCGTGCATGCTAAGTCAGGAGGCTGGCAGATGCATCATCACGCTGCTTATCCTCGTACTTTGGGGAGGTTTCTTGTGGAAGTGAATACTGAAGGGGAGCTTCTTTCCATCACTTTGAAATAGAACAATAACCTCAGGAAAACTGAGCAGAGAGACAATGGAGATTCAAATCTGTCAGATTGCTGTGGTGGTTGTGACCTACTCCCATGCTACTGTTCCCCCGCTTCCTGTCAACTACTAAGATTGCTCATACTCTTGATCCCATTTCATGCAAGGGTTCTCTGCGTATACTGAAAGTAATTTCTGTCATGCTTGCTAGAGAATTGACACACATCCATTATACCTTCATACCAGGTAGCCCTAATTTTCTTTTAATTGTTTTTAAAGTATTTAGGAGGGCTTTTTACAGAAACACCTCTTAAAGTTGCAGAAAAGAGAAAACTTTTAACTTGCTTTAGAAAACAACCAAAGCCATTGGTGTGTGAACTCTGCTTGTTTCTGTCTCTGAGTGTACATCTAAAACCTTCCTGAAAGAGATGATCAAGCTGAACTTATGTTTCCTACCCCACTTTTTAAATCACACTTTGCTGACCTGCTCCTTTTGTTACTGTTATTTCTAAACCTACTGTAAATGTTTTCTGTGGACCTGCAAAGTGAAATCCTTGCTCCTGGGGAATCAGTGGCAAAAGTAATCCTGACTTCCCTAAGGACAGAATTTCCATCACAGGGTTTTGATATGATTTGATAAGAGATTTTCAGCTTTAATTTATGCATTGCATTAAAATACTTTGTGTCAGATGAATATGTCATTGGTGTTAAGCTGTGTTTAAAGTTAATAGTTGTGTGTCTTTGTTTTTACTTTTGGTCTTTTAGTTTCCAGCGTGTTGTCCTTTTTGGTTTTGTTTTATTGCTTTTTCTTTAATTTTGCTTACCAGAGCCAAAGCCTTAGTAGAAGAACAACGCCTTTTGTTCCTAGGGTTCAGGTAAAGACTTCGTCTGCCTGAGAGAAACTCAAGTTGTGGTTTTTTTTCTTTTGTTTGTTGTGGAAAATGCATAGTAGGAAAACGTTTTGCTGTAGTCCGTTTTCCCATGTTTTTAGTGTATTGCTTTAAACCATGTTAACAAGTTCCATGTCATTGTGTGTGAGCAGCTTGTAAAGTTCTGCATGGGGGTCAAAATATGAAATAAAACATTTAAAGAGACAACTTAACTTTGGTTTGCTGTTTACCCAATATTAAATTCACTCAGATTTCAATAGCGATGGTGGCAACACATCCCGCATACCAAACGTGTGTACTGTTGAAGCAGTAATGTTGTGCTTGAGGCCATTGTGTAAAGGCAAATGTCTCTTTAAATCATTCATTATCATTACTTAACATATCCTTTTTTTTTTGCATTTTCCAAGTAATAGTAGCGCCTTGAGTAGAAGACAGGCAAAAAATTTGTACCTTGTTTAAAGAAACAAATAGCTGATGTATGAAACTTGGTTCTTTCCTTCCCAAAGAGCAGCAGAATAACCCAAACTCTATTTAAATGAGAATTTCCCCATTGTGCTACTGAATTTCTTTAGCTTTGGCATTCTGTTTAGGTACAAGTTGTTTGCCTTTTTTCCTTAGGAACCTCCTGAAGTACTGTAGATTAACGCAAAAGTAGGCTTGACTAATAATTTACAATGCTTACCTTGCTTTGCTGCATGTTTTTCAGCTTGGTTTTTTTTTCTGTAAATAGAATATTATCTGTTTTTCTTACCAAAAATATCTTTATGGAGATGTTAATCATTTGACTGGGAGCTGTATGAATGTTTATCTTGTTTGATCAGTTTCTCAAGGAAAGATGTAAAGGGTGATCTTAATGATTAGTATGAGCTGACCAAATTTCATGTGGAATAAAAGATCACATATATTTTAGCTTTATATAAAGAAATTCTAAATAAGACTGTAGGAAATGGTTTGGTTATTACTTCTATTTGGATAAGCACAATTTTTAGCTGTGGTTGGTTTTTTTTTGTTTTGTTTTGTTTTTTTCCCACAATGTTATTTCCTGAAAGTAGTCTTGCTTTAAATGTAAATTCAAAACAAAAATTGAGATTAAAAACTTAGTGCTTTGATAATAATGTTTTAGGCTAACATATTATTACATGCTACTGACATAAACTGGCTTTGTATCAAAAGGTTAAAACAGCCTTTAGCACATGATTAAGGAAATTGGTTTCTGTTCATGGTAATGAAATTAAGGAGGGATAGAAATTCAATCCCAAGTTAAGTAGTTCTTTAAGGTAAATATTGTATATGACACAAGTAGTCTTTTAGTATTAATTTTCTTTTCAGATATGTACCAAATACATTAAGAAATCATATGATGGTCAATTTTTCAGTTAAAAAAGGCAATATCTGCATGCTTTATGAAATACAGTAATGTAGAGGTAACATTAAGTAGTTCCTTATTGTAATCACATTATATAAAGTAAAGAAATAGATGTAAAAATTGTCAGTTCTACTTAAACTGATGTCCTCTAATGAAAAATACCCTGAGTTTTAGCAAATAGTTGTGGAAGCAATTTAAGAAAATAAAACAAGTGTAATGCTTGATGGAGAACATCCAGCAATAGGTGAGAGAGTGTGAGCCTTACTCACTAACCTCTGATTGGATTATTTTTTGATACTGTGGATGAGAATTGTCTTTAGACCCAACTGGGTCTTTAGGCCCAATTTTGTTCCTGCCTAATGTGTCTGTAGTCATTGTGGAAAGCTCAGTAACAGCCGAAGTTAAACAGAATGTTTGTGATGAGTTCCTGAAGAACTCAAACTCATGACCCTGGAACTATCTTTACAGCTAGACTGAAACACACAAAGCCCCCCATCTGCTCACTTTGAGTAGCAATAATTAATAGTTGAATTTAAGATACGTTTACAATGCAAGGTGCAGAGAAAAGCAGGAAATCTCCAGTGATCTCTAAACAAGGGTATAGGAGTTGAGCAGCAGTGTAGAACTCTTAGTTACTTTTTGGCACAAGAAATTAGCTAGCTCAGAGCTCTGAGTTGTTGTTTATGGTTGTCAGGAAGTATTGGTTACATTGTGGGCTGTGCTGTGGCTGTGGTATAGCTATGTCTGTAGGATTCCCTACAAGAATAAGGATCTCCAAACACTCTGTTGATACTTATTTGGTTCCTTGCTCTCAAGAGGAAATGCACTTCTTTATTCTTGCTTGCATCTTCTTGTTAGTCTGAAACTGATCCCGGTGATAAATGTCCCAGATTCTGGCACAAATTCCTCACCATGCTCCTTTCCATCTCATTCCATTAATTTTCTAGCTTCTTATATCACTGAATGATTAGCCCCCAGCATTACTATTTTATAGGGAAGGAAAGCTGTCAGTTAGCTGTCAGTTCCCTTCTTTCCCTGCTGTGCACCCTTCTGAACTTTTAGCAGTTCTACGGTACCTGGGAAAGTGTGCATTTATTTTCCTCAGCTTTTAGGTTTGTGTAGCATACCAGCAATTTTCTGACTGACAGGGGGAAGCTTTGTGATCTCTTTGTACAGGATGATCTGTCCTTAAATTTGTGTTTTCCATACAGTATCTTTTGTTTACTTGGTGGAGCCTTCTTTTGCCATGAAACCACTGGGTTTTTCCAGCCTTTAAAAGTTTCAGGCATCCTTTTTTTCCTTCATGCAGAACACTGGTACATTTGGTTGTGTATAAAACTATATGCATCATCTACTTTGCATTATTGAAATCAAGATGAAACCACTAAAAAGAAAGTTTTAAGAGGAATCTAGATTATGGCAATCTAAGTACCTCCATAATTCTCTGGCTTCTGTGTTTTAGAAACTCTTCAGCTTGACAGCCTTTTCTTGTTTTTCTCTTTGGTTGGTTGGGGTTTTGTTTGTTTGGTTTGGGTTTATCGTGGTTTCCCCCCCCCCCCCCCCAATCAGACAGCAATAGTAGTTTAAGCAACCCTCAGTAGTCAGCATTTGTTAGAAGTATGTTTAAACAACATCCAAATCTCAGCTACACCAAAGGTTTTACCACCTCAGGGCAGTTTCTGCATCTGCATAAGCTTAAATCCAAATAAAATAATTGCTGTAAGCATTTTAAAAAAATAAACAGATTTTTTTTTTTTCTTAACAGCAGATCCTGCTGGAACAGGGCAAGAAAGAAAAGCAGTGTTTCAGTTTCAAAACATTCCCCTAAAAGAAAGCTATTATGTTACATGAAAAATCCTAACAAGAACCAGAAAAACAAAATACCTGCCCAGCTGTCTCTCAAACCCAGTGATGTTTGAATAAGCTGTAGTGATAGAAATCAAGCTGCACACAGGCAGCTCTCTCCCAGTAGCACAACTTATATCTCTTTCCAATGAGATTTGTGAAGCAATCCATATATAACAAATAAAGAACTAATGTGGCATAGAATGAATGACTTCCAATATTCTCTGTGTTTGAATCTAAGATTATCACTTCAGATGTGCTGTGCCTGTATGTGCTGTACACATTAGAATTGTGTATTTAAGCAAACAGTCCAGCATTCATGAGACAGAAATATAGGAAGTGACAATAATCTAGAATAATCTAGGTTTTATCTGATTTCCCTTATGCATATGTAGTAGAGTATAGGTCCTGTTACAGGATTGTTGCTTCTTTATGACTCTGACTTCAATCAGTGCTCTGAATGAACTGTCTAGTTGAGATGAGGTGGGAAAAGATGCAATCTAGTGAACTGAATTTATGGCCTTAATTTATATAACTTAACATTCTTGTTTCAGATAAATCTGAGGTGTGTTGGGGAAGAGCTTAGTCTTGTACAGTTGAAGGAAAGAAGTACCTCAGTATCTGCAGTGATCTGCAAATAAAGGACATCTATCCCCATTAAGTCTGTTTGAAGCAGGCTACTCTGGAGGGCAGGTTGATTCTCCAGAGGAAGGCATCTTCTTGTGAGGCTGTAGAGCACCAAAGATAGCTGCATCCTCAGGAATGCAGCACCAGAAGTCAGCTTTTATATACTGTTTGATGTGTAGGAGGCTTATTCCAGAAATAAGACATCTGTGGTTTAAGCCCTGTCAGAAAAGTGCCTTTATCATCAAGCTACATTCCTTTCTTCTCTGGAGTAGGGAGTTTCACCTGAAGCTCAGTCTCATCCTGACTGTGTGTGTCTGGGAATATAAGTGAGTGGTGATGGCAAAGAAAGCTTAATTCTAGTGTGGCAGATTCCAGACCTGCTACCCAGAATGAGTATTGGTCATGTTTTAGACCACTCCATTAAAAACCTGAGAGAAGCTTATGAAGCTGTTGATCTCTGTTCTCCTGACTGCAGAGGAATTCATATTTCTTGCACTCTGCATGGCAGGTGTTCTTACCTGGAAGCCTGTTTCAGGGAATATGGCAGATCATAGAATGGTTTGGGTTGGTCATTTGGTCCAACTCTGCTGCAGTCAGCAGGGACATCCTCTGTCAGATCGGGCTGCCTGGAGCCCTGTTGAGCCTCAACTTTAATATGTTTGAGGATGGGGCCTCAACTGCTTCCCTGGCCAACCTGTTCCAGTGTTCCACCACCCTCACGGTGCAGAACTTTTTCTTAACATCCAATCTAAATCCACACTACTCTGATTGCAAACCATTGCCCCTCATCCTGTCACTGCAGACCTTTGCAAACAGTCCCTCTGCAGCCTTCCTGTAAGTGCCCTTCAGGCACTGGCTGCTATTAGGTCTCACTGGAGTCTTTTCTTCTCCAGGCTGAACAATCCCAGCCTGTCCTCAGAGGAGAGGTG
Organism: Indicator indicator; assembly: GCF_027791375.1. NCBI lineage: Eukaryota > Metazoa > Chordata > Aves > Piciformes > Indicatoridae > Indicator > Indicator indicator. The sequence continues at coordinate 719,741 of NC_072021.1, forward strand.
TTCCAGCCCTCTGATCATTTTCATGTCTCTCTTCTGGACCTGCTCTATCAAGTCCACATCCTTCTTGTGTTGAGGGCACCAGCTGGATGCAGTGCTCAAAGGGAGGTCCTACCAGAGCAGAGTGAAGTGGCATCTGACAGTTTCAGGATGCATCGAATTTAGATGCCTGTTTGCCTGAATGTAGGGTACTGCAGACATTTAGTCCAGGTTGGTGCACGTCTGCTGAAGGAGGGAGAGTGCATGAATGTGTGTGTGGCAAGGAAGTTTCCAGGACTTCAGCACTAAGTGGAAAGATCTTTAGAAAGCCTTCAGACTGAATCACTTTTTAGTACATTTTAAGTGCCTCCATCCTAAATTATTTAGGTAGACAAAGTCCTATTCAAGAATTTTTTTACAGGTGTTAGCCTCCACAGTAGCAACAGCCAGCATGGCTTCCTGTGGTGTATTTTGTGTTGTAACTACAGCTTTTCCTTTCCCTTCATATAGATCAGGATTGCATCACTGCTGTTTCTTAGTTCTAATCTTTGAAGAATGCTGTTTGTGCCTATGTAAAAAGGTGTTGAATGGAGGCTTCATAAATTCTGCTCTGAGTCAGCTTCTGAAGTCTTTCAGTGCTGAGCAGCACACTTTTACATTCTTTCACCCTGCAGCTTGAATAATTCAAAGTCCTTCGCTTTTGGGTCTCAGGAATCTTTCCCACATACAGCTCAACAGAGCTCTAAGAGGAAAAAAGAGTTTCCTTATCAACATTTCTGTTACACATGTGGTATCCTATGTTTGTTTTATAACATAATATATGTATAGTTTTCTGTGAGGTGTGGTGGGATTGTCCTGCATTTATTAAGAACTGAGAAACTGTTTTCAGAGTCTGAGATAGGTGTGTTCTGTCCAGGCATAATACACACCTCACACCTCAGTTTCAAACCTTAGTGCTACAAATCAGGCTCCCAGATCCCATGCCAGGCTCCTAGAAAATGAAGAGCATGCAATTTGTAAATACCTTTTGAAATGTTTTAAGGGTTTCCCCCCTCCATACAAAAAAGCATTGGAAAAGAGGAAAGGATGGACTCCAGTGCTCTTGAACTGTACCTAGCTGTCTTAAGTATCTACTATTTCTCTCTTTGTGAACAGAAAGGCTTCTTGTAAGAAAATACCATGCCATCCTAAGATCCTAATACTACTTATGCACAGGGGAGTCATAATTAGATTAGTTTTAGTCCCAAAGTAATTCTTCATAATCAGTGTGTAGTCTAACTCCTTGTTTCTCATTTTCCTTTCCAATTTCCTGCCTTGACTTCCTTTTGGAGTTGTATTTTCACTCCCAGTCTCTCTGCACAACACATTTCCCACCAGATACAGCATGGCTGTTTGGGTTTTTTATCATCTCCTTCCATTTCCCTCATTCAGTCTGGTTTTGTCCCTCTTTTCTTCTGTGGTCCCTGACACCAGTGGCTCCAGTCTTTCTGTGTTTCACTGAGAAGCATCCTGTATCCTTTACTTTCCCAGTAATTCTAAAACTGTTTCTGATTTGTCCTTTCTTCTTTCTTCTTACCCCATGAGAATGCAATCCCATCCTCCCCTCCATGGGGTTCTTTGTCCATTCCTTTACTCCCAGATTCTTTGCATAGCAGTCAAATGGCTTATAGGGTTACAAATGCCTGTGCTGTTTATTGGAGTGCTAGCAGTGTGAACACAGGAAAGAGAGACCCTCATTGTCATCTTTCTGCCTCCACCTTTCCTGTAAGGAGCCAAATTACAGGGAATTATGGGCAAAATATGCCCACCATGTACAAGTTTCCCAATTATTTTCAGAGCATAATGAGAATAGTAGAAGGTTCTTGTTCCAAAACACAGATATTAGAGCATCTTAAAACAGTGTCCCATGAGTTAATCTTTCTTCTTAGAGTCATTCTCCAAACATTCTGACTGCAAGAGTTCAGTCTGAAACTAATATAGTGAAGAAATATATAGGGTGAATATGGAGGTGTATTTCTGGTTCTGTATTTTGGTACCCATGTCTAGTTTATCTTGCCTTCACTCAGTTTGTGGTAGTGTCTAGATCACAATTATATTTCATTCTGCTTAAGTAAGGGTAATTTTTCCCCCAAAAAGTGAATGAGGATGATAGTCTCCAGTGCTTCCCCACTTGGGGTGTGGGACTAGTCAAATATGGCCTTTGCCCAAGGACTCCCAAGGAATCCTGCAGATGGATACATTAAGAGAGAGAGAAATTGGCTTGCACTTCAGAGGTCATCAAAGCTTTGCTTTGGATTCATACAGCTGATGCAAATCTTTCTACTTGTGATATAACTGAACTGCACCCTTTGTCCCTTTCACAGCTACTGCTCTACAGTAGGTATAGCCTCTCCTTGAATAATGTCTGCAGCTATAGTATGCAAAGTGAAAAAAGCTAAATAGCAGGTTCTAATGGCTGTAGGAAAAAAAGCAGAACAGACTAAGTCTAAGGCTGATTAACAGTTTTTACAGATGAGCAATAACAGTTATTGCCATGTGGCTGAGTTGGACTGCGAAGAGGTTTGGACTACTGAGCCTCCCTCTCTTACAATTTCTAGAGGACTTGTATGATTTTTAGCATGAGACTCTGCATCTTCAATAACATTGAGAGATCTGAAACACTTAGGGCTTTATCCCATAGTCTGTCCAGCACAACAAGATGTGAAAAATTAATTAATTCATTGTGCATAAACTACTTAGAAATGGATATATGTATATGAATAACAAACATCAGTAATGCAAGTAATATAATATCACTGCCAAGAGAAAATAATCCTAACCAGAGCACCACGTAAAAAACAATTAATATGAAATAATGGGCTTATTGTACAGGGTGTCTAAAAAAGACTAACCTCTGGGACATGATGAAGCTATTAAGAATTAATGTATTTTTATGCTTCCTTATAAATCCAAAATAGAACATGATCTTTTCTGCTTAAGTAACCAATATATAGAGAAGTTTATGAAAAATATATATTAAAGATTAATATGCTACTTTGTTGTAAAAATGAGTTCCCTAATTAATATTTTCTCATTGCAGATAAAACTGTGGTATGACAAGGTTGGTCATCAGTTAATAGTGACAATATTGGGAGCAAAGGATCTTCCTTCAAGGGAAGATGGGAGGCCAAGGAATCCTTATGTTAAAATTTACTTTCTTCCAGACAGAAGGTAGGATGAACACAAGGACAAGGAACATTTGAATAAGAATTAGTCTTAATACTCAGAGGGCACACTTGTTTACTTGTCATGCATATATGGCAAAAGTCTTACACAGCTTGGGTTTCCTTACTGAACGTGCTATGTGACAGCAATATGTCTTTGAACACTAAACTCAAGCTCACTTTCACTGGATATTTTATTAAATAGTGACAATAGTAAAAATGAAAGGTAAACCTATGTCATTGCATGGGGGTCTGTTATTTGCAAAGAATGTTGTTAGTGTTTTATAATGCTTTTATTTCATTTGACAGTGCAAAGAAAATGCTACAAAGTTAGGTTCACAGATTTCTGGTCTGATCAGTCCAGCAGTTTGGTTTGTCCCGACTTTACACAACGAAGCAGGAACATGTCTGGAATCTGAAACCCACAGATTTCATATCACAATATAAGTGAGTTGAGGCTGAAGGGACTCTCTGGAGATTTCTGACATGCACCTTGAAAATTTCCCCTAAAGAACAGGGCTAATATCAATGTGGACTGGCTTTATAAATGTATTTAATGAAAACTAAAGTGTGGTAGGGAGCCTTCCTGAACAGAGCCTTCATTTTTTCAGTCCATGATTTGCTGCCATTTCAACTTTGGTGGGGAGAAGAACAGCAAAGGGGGTAGTGTGTTCCCCAGAGGACTTTTTTCCTTTATTTTATCGGTAATTCCTCAGATTGTGTGAGTAGGTGAATATGTTTAGATTTACTCTCAAGTGTATCTACCAAATAAATCAAGGACTTAACCTGACCCAGTACATAAAAGATTGGCCTGACCAGAGGAATGTTGAATCTGTGGAACAGGATGTATTTTCACAGTTTGCTTTTCCTAGTAGCTAAACTGGGAAGATGTGAACCATCTCCAGTACCAACTGACTTCAGCAGGAATTAAAGCTATTCCGTATTTTGAAGACACTGCTTTTCCACTTTCATTGTATACCATATGCTGACAGGAACATTTTCTGGGACTGCATAATTTGCTATATCATTAATGCCGAAGAGGTTTTGGATGGACTGCCTTGGGACCACCAATACCTGATTCTTAGTTTATTCAAATTTCTGTAGTGTGTTTAGAGATGCTGAAGCTGTGCTAAACTGAGAATCAGGTCTGCTTAAATTATCTTACTTGCTTTTTCAAGATTAATAAAGCTGCCAAAAAGTCTGTGTTCAGAATGCTTCACAATGTAGAGTTTTAATATCTAAAAGTACATAGAAGGAAGCTAATTAATTAAATACTCTCAAGTATACAGATACACAACAGTTACATAACATTGCATATTTTATTAAGCTTTTCTGGTGTTTCCCATTTATGTAGAGTATTCAGAACCTTTTAATTATTATATGTGTTTTCCATAATTTTTAAAGGAATCAGCACTTTGTCTTATTGAATTGGGGGTTTTTTCTCTTTTTTTTTTTTTTTCTAATGTGCAAATTCCTTTTTTCTTTCCTTAGAGGGAAAAGCTAAGTAAGCAACAATATATATCTTGTGTAGTAGAAGGAAACATGCTAGAGGTAAAAAACACTTACATAAGTCAAGCACTGAATTAGATGCAGATAGTGAACTCTCTCTGACTAAACAAATTTCCTCAGGAAAGCTTGTCCAGTGTAACTTATTTAAACTCTCCAGAGTAACCAATCTTTAATATAATAGCAACAATTACATTATTTGTTTTAACAGCCTGTCTAAAAATATTATTCCTGACATGCAAATTCATTTTCTTTTCCTTCAAGGTAAAGGCCAAGTAAGCAACAATATGCATCTTGTGTGGTAGAAGAAAATTGCAGTAATTATATTACTTTTGCAGTTATTAGCAAATGGGCAGTATCTGCACTGCTATAGTAAAAAAATCCACCTAAATTCGTAGCACAGCTGCATTGCGTAGCAATCAGCAGGTTCAAAATTCAGCATGGCTGTGAGAACTCTAGTCAGGATTCTCAGTAGGAGCGTGGGTGTTTGCCAGCAAAACTTGGTTCCACCAGAAAATATTCATTCTTTGAAGGAGAAATATTCTGCAAAAGAGTTCGCTTTCAACAAAACCCTGGAGCCAGTGCTGGGAGTTTCGTGGCAGTCTTGCATGGAGACCTTGTTGTGCTCAGATACAGACAGTCAGCCCTAGGCTTGGTGCTTCTTTGGGGTTACCCAAAGGATTTTGGGAGCTGTTTGGAGGACACTTTTCCTTCCAGTGTTTCTGGAAAAACACATGTAACTCATTCTCAGGGCTTCTTAGTCAGGAAAACCCTATGGGGAAGGCCCTGCACTGCTTGCAGCCCCCTGAGCACTCCTTCATGTGGACCAGCTGCTCCTTTCTGAAGCTTGAGTGAACCAGCTGCTTTGTCTATCTGAAATGCAGAGTTATTTTTTTTTCTCAGACTCTGCCTCATGGAAACCCCATTTACAGAAGTCTATTTTGCTTTACAAAATGCTGTTTCCAAAGCAAACATTTTTTCAAAGTTCTGCTTTTCAGGTAACTTCTTAAAATTGGAATTGGCACATGAACTTGGCATCACCTACCTTGAGCTTTTAATATGAAGTAATGAATTATCCTCGAGGTGTGTGCTGACCTTCACTTTAACACAAAGGACTAGTCCTGACAAATTCCAGTGCCCATATACCTCAAAATGCACTTATGATTTAAAATTTCTTACTGTCTGTGAAATACTTGCTACAATATATTGGTCTTTTGAACATTTTTAATATTGATTTTTTTTGTTTGTTTTTTGTTTCTTTTTTCAGTGATAAAAATAAAAGAAGAACAAAAACAGTAAAGAAAACCTTGGAACCTAAGTGGAATCAGACATTCATTTATTCTCCAGTTCATCGGAGAGAGTTTAGAGAACGAATGTTAGAAATTACTCTTTGGGACCAAGCACGAGTTCGAGAGGAAGAAAGTGAATTTTTAGGAGAGGTAAACAATTATTGGTAGTTCCTACAGAAATGCAGTTGCTCACACAGCCATGTCTAGACACAGTATTTTTGAAAAAAAAATGACAAATCTGTTTGAAATTGTTGTGTTTCTCCTCCTTTCACTCAGCAGTGAACAAATTGTGACCTCACTTTCATCCTCTAGTACCAATATGAGATTCTGTGTGTGTTTGTTGTGTTTGAGTAACAGCACATAGATTACAGAATCATGGAATGTTAGGGGTTGGAAGCGACCTCAAAAGCCCATCCAGTCCAACCCCCCTGCTAGAGCAGGACCACCTATACCACATCACACAGGAAAACATTCAGGCAGGTTTTGAATGACTCCAGAGAAGGGAGACTCCACAAGCCCCCTGGCAGCCTACTCCAGGGCTCTGTCACCCTCACACTGAAAAAACTTTTCCTTCTGTTTCCATGGAACTTCCTGTGCCTCAGCTTCCACCATTGCCCCTTGTGCTGTCATTGGGCATCACCCAGCAGAGCCTGGCTCCAGCCTCTTGGCACTCTGCACATCTTTATCAACATGAATGAAGTCAGTCCTCAGTCTCCTCCTCTCCAAGAGCCCTCAGCCTCTCTTTGTAAGGAAGATGTTCCACTCCCTTAATCAGTTTTGTGGCTCTGGGCTGGACTCTCTCAAGCAGTTCCCTGGGGTCCTTCTTGAACTGAGGGGCCCAGAATTGGACACAATAGTCCAGAATGCAGCCTCACCAGGGCAGAGCAGAGGGGGAGGAGAACCTCTCTTGATCTACAAACCATTAGTTACCTAATTTCTTTTAGAATTGTTCATTAAACTGCACATTATCTGTAATTGTATCTTCCCCAAACATTGTGTATGTCGCTGACTTGCTACAAGGTATTTGAATGCTGTAAAGGTTGTCAAAAGGCAATAAAGAGGTTGGTTGGTTGGTTTTTAAAGATTTTTGATATATATCTAGTGTTGCAAAATGCACTGCAACTCCTTTCATATTAAATGCAAGATGTAAAACTTCCAAGTCTCTAACAAGTAGGGAATACAGAATAAAATTTATGACCATACGTGTCTAAAATGGTCTGTTATCTAATGCCTTCCTACTTGGAACCAATTTTTTTTTCTTTTTTTTTTTTTTCAGATTCTTATTGAGTTAGAGACAGCATTACTAGATGATGAACCTCACTGGTACAAGCTTCAAACACATGATGTCTCTTCATTGCCACTTCCCCATCCCTCACCGTATTTGCCACGCAGGCAGCTCCATGGCGAGAGTCCCACGCGGAGGTTACAAAGTAGGTTATTAGTTTTACACACCCTGTACAATTCCTTGGAATGGATGTGTAAGGTATATGAAATCCTTGTAGATGGGAAGCTGGCAGAATTTGTGTGCTCGTTTGCAGCTGTTATGAAGTAGACAATTTAGGGTCAGCGATTAGAGGCTGATGTGCTACAAATGGTAATACTGAACACGGTAAAGTACACCAATATTTTTTTATGAGACTACCTAGTTCAGAGCCTGGACTTGAGCAAATTATCTTGATGTTCTGCAGTGTTGTTTTTATCTTGATGTTCTATCTTCAGTACTATATTCATAATTTCATTATTTAACCAGAAGTAAAGGTGTAGGACTTTTCTCTTCAGCTCATACTCCTTACAAGGAAAGTGACCTGTGTGCAACATCATATGTAGCTAAATTAATACCATGGCCTCTTGCCTTGATTTGATAATGTTTTATGTGGTTGCATTCACAAATACAATTTCTTTTTCAATTCTTGTTTTCTAGAATTTGCTCTTCTTGATCCTCAGTAGTTTTATGTTATCAGTAGATGTTTTTAAAATGGAGTATATACAATGCACTGTATAAAAATAGAGAAATAAGAGTAAGGCAGTAAAGGGTGACAATATTTTTCGTTAATATTTCACTCTGTCTCTAGTTTAACTGTGCACTGTCAATGATTTAAAGCTGACCTTCAATGAATTAACCTTATAAAATATCAGTTGACTGTGGCAGGGATGTTGGAGTAGATGATCTCCCCTTCCAACCTCAGCCATTCTGATTCTATGACAGTGATATTAAAGAAAGAAACCAAAAATACTCTCCAAAAGAAATAGATCCAAAACTAGTTCTGAATTTTATTTTTTTTTGTTTTGAGCCTTTGATGTGAGTTTGCATATGTTACATATGCATTTGTACATATGTTACACCCAGGCTCACTCAACATGTGCCTATGGGATATGGATATTTCATATGTCCTGGTGGATTTAGCTGTTCAGTAATCCCTTGTAAGTAACTATTTCAAGTAGTCCACAGTTTTTGTATCTGTGCACTGGATAGCAAGAAGGATTAAAATGCTCCATATCATAACATTCTGAGATAGGTACATTACCAGAGTTAGACTGACTAATTTAGAAGCTGTGAGATTTTGCCTATCCACAAAAGGAGGGAAGAGCTGGTAGCTACCAGGTGAGGAGTTCTATTTCAGTTTAGTGCTCATCAGTATTCTCAAGGACCATGAATGCTTAAGGAAAGTTTTAAAATTATTTTGTAACACATTTTAGGAAGTTAAATTTTCCATGTAAAGTTCCTTTTACAGACCAGGTGAACATTTCAGTACCTGTTTGTATGTGAAGCTTGTGAAATTCTGGTTTTCAGGAAATAGTCTTGCAAACAAGTTTATTACTGTTTATAGCTGTTCCTGTCTGTGCAATAAATAACAGCCATTAGGAATGAATAAAACAGTAACTGCTTTATTTTGGGAAAGATTACTTGCCTAAAAATCTGTATAGTGCTACTGAATCAAAATATGAAAGTAGGTAAGTTTTTTTTTTTTTTCAATGTTCACACTAATCCTAATACTGTGCTCAACTGCACAATCCTTTATGTGTGTCTGCAGATGTAGAGGGAAGGGCTCTTCAACACTGGCTTGGTGAAACACTAAGATTTGCTTTTCAATGAAGATAGTTTGCTTGACTGTAACTAGAGTGGTACTTTGACAACCTGAGGTTCAGCCAAATAAGCAGTGTCAGGTCTTCACTGTGGTTGCTGGAGAATTCACATGCTCCTGCAGTAAATTATGCTGTTTGCATTCATGCTGAGATTGAAATCCCATAAAGAAGGATTTTCTTCAGTGTCCAGGGAATAGATGCAATTGAATCCTTCAATTTCACAAATAATTTTCAGTTCAAACAGATAGTTTTACATGGACGTAATAAGGAATTAAAATCCCTCCTTTTGGGGGACTGGAAAGGCATCCAAATGGAAATTTAGCATCTGGTCAGAATTCTGCAATGGTAGCAGAATCTCTTTAGCAATTTAATGTACTTTTTTTTTTCCTTTTTCTGTTCTTAATTGATATCATACCTCCTAAATGGAAATAAAAGCTTTTCTTGCTGTCCAGAGAGATGGTGGAATATCTTATTAGAGATACCCAGGGCTCAACTGGAGAAGGCCATAAGCAATGAAATGTAACTTGTCCAAGCCTGAAACAGGTGTTGCACCAGATGGCCTCCAAAAAGCCCATCCCAGACTAAACATCATCACCAGGGGAATGGTGAAGGGCAGGCAGCACATCTTACAACTGCCTTCACTAATTCAAATATTTATAGTATATTAATGGCATATAGAATTCTAGCTCTTCTGCTTAGTTTCTTGTGTCTGAATCTCTTTTTGCATCCTTCCATAAAAACTCTTGTATATGATGAAAAAGATTTTATCCACTGTCTCACTACAATGCTAGGAAAATGTCCAGATGAAGACAAGGAATGTCTAGCAAGTTGGTCTATCTTTTTCAGATCACATAGAATGGAATCAAAGAGTGATAGAATGGCTTAGGTTGGAAGGGACCTGAGAGATCATCTCCTCCAATCTCTCCATCATGGGCAGGGAATCTTCTCAACTGGATTTGGCTTCCCAAGGCTTCATCCAACCTGGCCTTGAGCACTCCCAGGGAGGAGGCAGCCACAACCTCCCTGGGCAACCTATTCCAGAGTCTCACCACCCTCATAGTGAAGAACTTCTTCCTAAGATCCAGTCTAACCTTTTCTCCCTCAGAGTACACTTCCTGTGCTGTTAGAGAGTAGGCTAGTTGAAATTTCTGGGGCTGAACAATCTGAACAGTGCAGTCCTCCCACCTTTGTTTCCTTTCTGTGATACCTTTGTGTAGAATCAGTGAGTACAATATGAAGCAGCTTATGGCTTGCCCCCCAAATTTGTTAGTGTGAGAACTAAGAAGGGAGATAGCTTTGAATTGCAAGGTGGTTTGTTCTTTGTATGAACACACATCTTCCTGATGGCCAAGTAGCTATAAATACATACATTTGAAGACAATATTTAAAGGTTACTCTCTGAAGGTAGTTTGAAAGAACCACCTACACTTATGCCTCACTTCTGTTCTCTTTTTAATAATGCTGAATTTTAGCACTCCCAAGGCAGAGCAGATTGTCAACCCTGAAGACTGAACTCCTATATTTGCAGAGAGCCAGTAGCAAAATGCAAGCCTCCCACAGAGCCCCATATGTAATTTCTTGTAGGAACCAGCTTTCAGAGACAGTAGCTTAGATTCCACCTATATTTATTTCTCAGTATCTTTGAGTGGGCATTATGTTGTGTTACAGATTGATCTAAGCCAGCCACTTTCTCTTGCCCAGTCCTCTGACCTGCACAATCCATTAACTTCGATCAGGGAAAAATAGTAAATATTTGTCATGTAAACACTGATGGAAACAAGATCTAAGTGGTTTTAGAAATGACAGTAGCTGGAAATTAACATAGAGAAGTCCAATGTGGTGAATCAAACAGAATTTTTTTCAAGAAATGAACACTAGAATAATCAATCAAAATAAAAATGATTGTAAATAAATAGACTAAGAAGTAGCTTTCTTGTAATGGGAATTTGACTTCTCCTGCTTTTAGAATTAACATTATCAATGACCGTTCAATGACTTTCAAGATTCTTAAGGCATATTAAAAAAAATCTGGAGGGAAAGAAATTACTGTAATAAGTATTTAGACTGTGGGGACAAACAGAGAGTATAATTACATTCTACAAAAGCCATCTGCATAGAATGTGGAAAAGACTATAGATAATATTCCTTTTCTGAATTTTATTCATTCAGATGGAAAGAAAAACATATTGCAATGCATAAGCATAGTGTTTTGAACCCCTTGAAAAAATTTTGTTGTCTTTTGTCAGCTTTGTACATCTTCCCAAGTTAGACTCTGTTTTCTGGGGCATTGCTGAGACTTTAACACGCTAAAAATTATTACATCTGCCTAGAAAAAAGCAAACTGATAGATGTAATGGACGAATCGATGGATGCAGTGAGATTGTAGGTTTAGACTGGATATCAGGAAGAAAGCTTTTACAGTGGGGTTGGGGAGACACTGGAACAAGTTGCCCAGGGAGGTTGTGGATGCTCCATCCCCAGGCTGGATGAACCCTTGAGCAGCCTGGTCTGGTGGAAGATTTCCCTGCCAATGGCAGGGGAGTTGGAACTAAATGATCATCAAGGTCCCTTCCAGCCCAAACCATTCTATGAATCTATGAATTCGCAAATAAAGAAACCTGTTGCTTATTAGTTTTGAAAAACATTTTTAGGGGGCTTTGTCATTGTTGGGTGCTGAGGGTTGTCTTCTTGAAAGGTCTATGTTTGTACCATCACATCAAAACCAGGTTGGATGTTATAAGTGTTAATTCAATCCTTCTTTCCATTATTTAATGTTGAAGTTTCCAAGTCCAGAACATGTTTTGTGGAACATGAACAGATACACTTGTGGTGGTACCAAGAGCATTAAAGTTTGATAACAATGAATTCCAATGTATCTGAAACTTTACCCTGTGAAATCTACTTTTCAAGCCTCACTCTTCCAATGAGTTCCTTGTAAACCCTGTGGAGTCTCATTCCACTGCAGAATGAGGATCTTGCTGTCTCAGCACTTTTGTGTTAGTTTGGTCTGAGTATGGTAAGTCAGTGTGACAAATTGAAATGAAGGTCACTGAGTATTACTTGAGGGAACTACAATAATGCTGTTCACTAGTGGGTAAGTGAGTTGGATTTAATGGAATCATGCAGCAGGGACTTTTTTTTTTTCCCCCTAAATTATAATATGGAGCATTTTATGGGCAGTGGCACAGAATATGAACAATGAATATATCATAAAGATTAGAGAGCAAGGATAGTACTTTTTTCTTCTTTTTTTTCTTTCTCCTCTTTCATGCTTCTTCCTTAATTTTTCTTTCTTTCATGGAGCACAGGCCTTGAGCATGTTATCTTTATTTGCATGTATTGATCTTTTGTTCACAGAATAAGGAGAAATATATCTGTATTGTATTTGCTATACACTTATTATTTATTTAGTATATTTATTGTACATCTATGGTTTATTAAATACTTTAATTAAAGGTATTTAACATGATACAGGAGTGTCTGAAAAGGCCTTAAACCATCAAAATGCTTTTCCTAATAAAATAAATGTAAGATATGAATTTAATGCTGTTTGAAAATTTTCAAATGGACTTTAAACTGGAATTCAACTACAAAAATACTTAAAATCCTATTTTGAAGACATTTAAGGGAATTTGATTATTTGCAAAAATTGTTGCTCTGGTTACTGGACAAACTCAGGCTGTTAAGCTACTCTTCTGTCATGTAAGGATGATGAGGAAAGCAATACTCTGTGGAAATATCTCACTAGACAGAGTGAAGTATCCTTGCTAGGCAGTTGATAAATAGCAAGTCAGGTGGACATTATAAAGATTCTGAAAGATCTAGTAACTTCCTTTGCTGGCTAAAGGTAGTGCTAGGTTGCTCTTTGGTTTGGTTTGTTTGCATTTTTTTTTAATTGGTGGAGCATAATAAACTGTGATGTAAGAGTGTGATGGTTCTGGTGAAGTTTTCAGAGAGGTTTAATATCATTCTGACTTTTTCCCTTCTGTATTGCAACCCCAGAGAAGCAATCACAGCTTCTTTAGTCCCCAGTCACATTACAATCTCAGGATATTTATTTTTATGTGCTCTTCAAAAAGCTCTACCCTTTTACAGGTCTTTTGAGATGTTAAATTCAGAAAGACCATAGGTTTTAATTACATAAATAACTACTAAACTGTCTTAATTTATTTTTATGGCTTGGGTTTTTTGAGTGGCACTTTTGAACATTTGGTGACTCCCTGATGTTGCTGAAGTAAAGAAGAAAACTCCTTCTGTCCCATTTTTACTCATTTTGTAGCCAAACTGTTTTTCATTTAATTCACATCTGGAAGAGATGTGAATTAAGAAATATAGAATATATAGAATATATAAACCAAGAAATACCAATATTAGAGAATTTATGGAGTAAAACTCACATCTAAAAGTTTGTGAATGATGCTGAAAAAGACTCCTATTATTTATTCATGCTGAAATTATATAGTCTAATGGAACTCTGGAGCTGGGCAATGAAAATTCTGTTTATCCAGAAAACCAATTTGAAAATATAGAGAATCAGAAATTGCAAGTATTAGAAGATTTTAGCAATCTGGTCTACAAATTAAAATAGTTAGTACCCAGATATTTCAAAAAGTGTGGATTGCCAGAAGGTACCTAGTAGTAATCCACTGAATTCTTAGCAAAACCTTTTGGTGAGCAATTGATTTTTAATTTTTTAATTTTTTTTTCTCTAACACTGTAGTATTTTGTCACCTGAGGTATATCCTTTCCTCATGGACTGTCACTCTTTAAGTGTCTGTGAGCTGTTGGACTGTAAGGAATAAAAATATTTAGGCTGTCTTGCCAATGGCAAGATACTATCCAGATTATTCTGCCTTCCTGGCTTTTTCATGCTGTGTTATGGAAGTCACATTTGCAAAACCTGCAAACGCAAAAGAACAATTAACATCTCCACTAACTGTCCAGAGGTTTGCATAGTATTATATTGTCAAGTTTAGGAAAACTGGTATGGTTGTATGGAAAGCTAAAATACACAAACCAGCCAGAGTTAAGGAATGCAAACAACAAACCAGATACTGCAAGCATTTAAGCACTGTGGTTACATCAGGACTCTTCAATTCACTGGTAACATGATATGTAGACAAGGTATTCATATATGTACCTGTTGACCAAGTCAGGACCCAGCTGGAGAGAGAAGATTGGCTGGAACATCACCTCTGAGTCTGTTAAATGCAAAGTAGAATTCATAGCTGCATCTCAGGCAAGTTCTGCTAATAAATTCCTGCTGATGTGCCAAGAGCAGTAACTTGCATGGCACCAGCTTGTTTTGTATACCTAGCTGAATCCACATTTTGCTGTTAACAAGTTAGACACTTGCTATAGTAACTGCACCCGTGTATTTCCGAGCTGGAAATTACTTTCATAGCTCAACTAGTCCTCTCTGACTGCAGAGTGTAAGTGTTGATCTGGTAGTGATTGGCATTTTTGTGGTTTAATTTCTCCTAGCTGCTTGAGTTTTAATGTTTTCAATGAATGTGGCCTACAATGTCAAATTCCTCAGGCTCCAGCAGCAACGACAATGGAGTTTAAGGTTCTGACCCTCCCTGTTACATGTATTTATTCATATATTTTACCCTGACACTACTTCATTTCAATATTTGTTTTCCAGATAAAGGCTTATATTCATATAATTCAGGTAATTTTTCAGCATGCCAGAAATGCTTATTGCTTCCATTTACATGCAAAATTTAATTTGATGTCTTATTGGTGTGCTTTTGCTAGCTCTTGTGCAGATGCTAACCCGCTTGAATGTTCCTTTGCTTTTCTTGTCTGCTTTTCAGTCACAGGCCTTTTGTTGGCTTGCTTTCCCTGTTCCTAACATCTCAGTATTGATAGTGGAGCACTACTGTAACATTCCGTTTGCTTTGCCTGCCTTTATTTGACGTAGAGCTTTGGTAGGTGAACTGTAGTGAGCTACTAGGAAAATGCTATTTTGCTGAAGCTCCACTAAAAGGAACACTCTTCTGTTACTGCTATTTGAGAACAAGTGTAAGTATTTTAGAATACTGACAGGGGTAAATGAAACACTGGTAAAATCAGTATTTATAGTGATACCTGTTTTTACCATTTCCTACTGTTTTAAATCCTCAGTTACAAATCCAGGTGACAGATTGGAGAAGTTTGCCTTAATTAAATACAATTAAATTCTAAAAGTGCAAGTGTTTTTATAAGCTTACATTTTGGAGTGCATTTCATGTGGGATTTTTTTTTTTTTTTTACAGTTTCTGAGGTTTTAATGCTGGGAATCTTTTTTAAGAGTTGGTTCATCTGATTACCTTTCAGTTATGTCTGAAAAATGAAACACATGTCGTTGAGAAAATAGATCCAACACCATGGGGACACAAAAACCCTTGTTCCTTGGAAGCAGGACTAAGCAAACCTGACTTCTACACCTACTCTCCCATGTTTCTTCTATTCCATTGTCTCCTGAAGTAATCTTGCATATTTCTCATGTTTTAAGACAGCTTCACGTGGGAAGAGACCATGTTCTGCCGTTGCAGCTATGGACTTGTGCACACGTGGATTAGCCACAAATTTTATCTTAATAATGCTTCTTTCTCATTAAGGGATTCTGAATTGCATCTTTCTGTTCTATCCAGCCACTGGTTTTGAAGGTCTGTAGCACCTATAGGAATGTAGATTAAATTGGTCAGAAACTTTAAAAAGCCAAAGCACTCCAATGTGCAGGAGGGTAAAGTGACAGACTGACATGGAGACAGCAGGACTGCATGAGAAATGAGCTCCCAGTAAGCACCCTCAGGAACAGCCTGGATGAATATGAGAGAGCAAATTCTTAAGACAGTTGTTGTGGGACTGATTTTAGGGTTGCTTATATGTCAGCTCTTGAACACAGAGCAATTACAGGCAATGCTGAGTTACTTTAAGTGGTTGTGAAGGCCTTCTGTGAGCTTTAGGGAAGGAGCTCAAAAGCATGCTTCACTACATTTTGTTGCCCCAAGGAGTCCACAAAATCTTGTAAAAGCTTTCTACATTGTAAGGGGCAGGATCCTCAGTTTGGGAGCTGTCTGATTTCTTTTTCCTTTTATATATATATTTTTTTTCCTCCTAAACCAAACAAACAAAAACCAAATCATAATTCCTGAGCTATCTCTGGCACTTCCTTCTCTCTGAACTGACTTGCCTCAGTTTTATTTCTCATTCTATGCCTTGTACTGATCTGTTCTATTAACTATATTGATGGGTCATATAGGCTTAGTAGAGTTCTGAACCTCAGATGTTGGTCTTCTGAGGAGGCCTAAATGAGAAATCTCAATGCATGATATGTGCAGCACAGAAGGTTTTATATCTTGCATTGTTTCCCCTGTATAGTAATAACAGAGTGGAGCACAGCTCTGTGCCAGCTTCAGTTGTCATGTACAAGTCAGAAAATCTTTCAGAACTCTCCAAAGATTTTGGTAGCTTGAAAAGAAAATATTTATTGCCTTCATTTGGAAGATTTCCAGTTATTTAGGATTTTATGGAGAGAAATGGGAGTCTGTTGGAATGGAATGGTCCAGTTAGAAGGGACCCACCACAATCATCTAGTCCAACTGTCTGACCAATTCAGAGCTGAGCAAAAGTTGAAGCAGGATATTAAAAGCATTGTCCAAATGCCTCAGAAACACTGAGAGGCTTGGGACATCTGAAGAAGACTCTATAAAAGTTTCTTCAATGATTTCCATTTTATTTTTATTTAGAAGTTGTTAAAACTTTTGATGGCCACCAACACTGTGAAACGTTAACCAAAAAAAAAAAAAAAAAGAGTGAGTATTTGATTCATAAAATGGAATAAAACACCTTGCTTTTTTCCAAATGTTATTGCTAGCCATGAAGGTAAAAAAAATCAAAGTTTTTTTAGAGTAAGAAACTATTGCATTTTAAATTCTTCTTTTGCCTAATAGAAACTAAAAGTGTAAAATTGTAAAAATTGTAAAATTGTAAAAATTTAAACAGAAAGTATCTGCAATGAAAGCTACAGTGCAAGTGCTGTAAACTTCCAGTCTCAGTGTCTACATTGCCTTGCAGAATTGGGCTGAGTGGGATGGTAGGTAGGTAGCTTGTGTAGCAGTGGTAGGGAAGTAGGAAAGAGCAGAAGGGAAGGAGATTGCTGGGGATTATTAAATTCTGGTGGGAAGTTCTCCACTGTCCCCAAGGTAAGCTATCCCTGGAGAACAGTTTTATTGTACTTCAAAGCAATTAAACCAAAAGCTGCTAAAGTGAATCTTTTGGTTTCACTGGGGTGAGGGTTATGCTGAATTAAACATTATTTATGTGGCTTACACTAGCTAATGGGGTCACTAGCTAATGGTACGCTAATGGTACACTACAGCATGGGGTCTGTTTTGCCTTCAGTCTGTAACTGTAATAACCATTAATCCTGGTGGAAGACATTCAAAAGTCTCTACTTACCATCTGTTACCACCCAGTTATCAGACCAAATGGTAATAATATCCCTGAGAATGCTTCATTAATAAGCTATATCCCAATGCAGAGGCAGTAAGATTTAATTAAAGCCATTCTCCACCTTTAAAATCCATCAGAGAAAAAGTAAATTATAGGCAAACCACTGGCATCAATCTATTAATTTGATGCACCCAGTATCCTGGGTGTTACATACTGAAACTTTTAACTCAGGTTTGAATTTATGTTAGAATGGATTTAATCTTCTTGCTTTTGAAACAAATGCCATATTTTGTACTGCATTTGTCAAACACTTTAAGATATTCTTTAAGACCATAAAAAAATAGCTTTCTTGGCAATACTCATTTGGGATGACTTGTGAAAGACTACGTTGTCATGTATCCCAGACAAATTATGATTTGTTCTTTTCCTGTTTTGTGGTCAGGGGTTCAAATGGATTAGATAATGAAGTGCTGTTTTGAAAAGAGGTGGCATTGAAGCCTAATTGTTCAAATTTACATTGTCAATAGCTTAAAAAGAAAATTACCGTTTAAAACTAATATATAGCAGATGAAATTTCTCTTGCAAAAATTACAAGTATTAAACTAAGGTGGCAGCAACTATACTGGTATTTCAAATACTCAGTTCAATAAAGGATTTTGACCTGTGCAAGTTGTAGTTGGTTCCATTTCTAGAGTTAATGAAAGACCTTTTAAATAAATACAACCTGATTCCTTTGCAGAAGCTACAAATTCATAATTCATATACATAATTGGCATCCTTTCCTTTCTCCATCCTTCCTGAACACATTGATTTCCAATGATGAGACCAAGTAATTAATTCTGGTTTAAATTTCTTCTGACTTCTTCACCAGCATTTCAATTTGCACTTAAGTGTGAAATATTATTTAAATATTGTTATTTTTCAGTTGGTTTAAATCTGTTAGAGTTCGCTTATAGTAGCCTCTTCTTGAGGTGACAGAATACATGATCTGGTCTGAACAAGCTTCATGTCTTGTCTTACAGACAGGTAAGGGATGTCAGCTGTTTCAACATACTCTCTCCTCTTTGGAGTAGTGAAAGCAATTGGAGACAGCCCTGAAATCTGATTCTTCCCTTAACTCTATCACTGCTTCCATCTTAGAAGAGGTGTCAATACAGGCCCATTTGCTTTCCCCATGTCCCATCTCTTCCCTGCAGGTCAGATGGGAGTGAAGGTAGAAGTCTGTATACAAAAAGAGAAAAACATCTCTAGATCCTAGAAGGTGATTTCAGTTGAGGTGTTAGGAGATTCTGGAAAGGGAGGATGCGGTTTGATGGGACAGAGAGAGAGAGAGGCTCCTGACTTTTGTACCTGTGGTCTATGGAACATTCTTAGTCTCTCTTTTCTGCCAGATATATCCTGTGACTACTACCACATCAAATTTTAGCTGTGCAGCTGGCAAGTCTAGAGCCCACTGTGACAGCAGCTGGCTCTTTTCATCCTCAAAGATCCAAAGCTTTTCTCCAACATACAGCATATAATCTAAAAATACGCTAAAGCAGATGCACTAGGCTGTAAATACAAACATAAATAAAGAGCAACTGCAGTTGTAATTAGATTTATTCATAAGGATGAATTAGATGAGTTAATGACATTGATTCGACTCGTAGTTGATTCAGTCCTCTTACAGCTTTTGTGATATAAACCTTTCCAAGCATCCCCATGATGAGCATCAGCAAACTACTCAGTTGCCCTCATCTTCCTGTGCCCCAATCCTCTCTGACAGAAGCTGAGTGATGTTTTTGGCATCTCTGCACAGCAGCTACAGTCCTACTGCCAGATCAGCAGCAGGGTTACCAGACGCCAGAATCGCACTGCTTTGCACTCCCTTTGGGGGCTTCTGCCTTTTGGATCCAAATCCAATCCCAGCCAAACAAGGGCTCTCTTGCTTAGTCTTTGGTCACAAATATTGTCCTTAGATAGACCTGGTTTTGAATTAGTAGCTAAGGAGAATGGAGACATAATTCTTGCTCACTGGTGTTTATTTTACCACCGCAGTAGAAGGACGGGCTGAAAATGGCACGTGAAACCAATGATCTTTCTTTGGGAAACAAGAGAGATTTTTGTGGGGCCCCTCTGATACTATAATTAAGAAAATAATCAGACTGAATATTGTCCTTGTCAGACTTAATTTGGTTCAGAAATCCTGATTCTCAACAAATCCATTAAGAGGATGAAAACTCTTCCTCTAGGTTGAGTCCTAAATGTGATCACTTGCTTGCTATTTCTTGTTTGAGAAAGAGACTTTCCTTACTTATTCCTTGAATTCAAAGACACTTTACCCCTGCCCACTATAGCACAGCTATTTCAAAACTTTTATAATGAATTGCTGGTGGACGAGAAGCTCAGCTTGAGCTGTCAATGTGCACTTGCAGCCCAGAAAGCCAACCAGATCCTGGGCTGCATCAAGAGAAGTGTGGCCAGCAAGGGCAAGGGAGGTGATTCTCCCTCTCTACTCAGCTCTGGTGAGACCCCACCTGGAGTACTGCATCCAGTTCTGGAGCCCCTGTTCCAAGAGGGATATGGACATGCTGGAAAGTGTCCAGAGAAGGGCCACCAGGATGATCAGAGGGCTGGAGCTGCTCTCCTATGAGGAGAGACTGAAAGAGTTGGGGCTGTTCAGTCTGGAGAAGAGAAGGCTCTGAGGTGACCTTCTTGTGGCCTTCCAGTATCTGAAGGGGGCTCCAAGAAAGCTGGGGAGGGACTTTTTAGGCTATCAGGTAGTGATAGGACTAGGGGGAATGGAATAAAGCTGGAAGTGGGGAGATTCAGGCTGGACGTGAGGAAGAAGTTCTTCTCCATGAGAGTGGTGAGAGCCTGGAATGGGTTGTCCAGGGAGGTGGTTGAGGCCCCATCCCTGGAGGTGTTTAAGGCCAGGCTGGATGAGGCTCTGGCCAGCCTGATCTAGTGTGAGGTGTTCCTGGCCATGGCAGGGGGGTTGGAACTAGATGAGCCTTGTGGTCCCTTCCAACCCTGACTGATTCTATGATTCTATGAATTGAACTAATAATTCTACCATGTAAGAACTGCAGGGTGCAGGAAACCAAAGCATGGCTTCCATTGTACTAATTTTCATTTCCTATTTGCAAGGAAACCCCTAACTTTTATTGTAATTAAATATCAATAATTAACCTAGCTCTACTGGAATTGCATAATGTAATGGCAGGCCAGATTGTGTCTTCTAAGAATTAATGCAATTGGCACTTACACCATTCACTAGTTGAATACTTTTTTAGCATAACAGTTTTTATCCCAAAAGGAATCGTCATGCAGTCTATTTTATAAATTCATTGCTGCAGTCACTTCTGGCTTTTTTTTGAAAGGCAGAGGAGCTGCAGAACATACCAACATACAGCAGGAACAATCAGAAATGCAGGACAGTTTGCATGTGCAAGTGAGTTAATGACATTTCAGCTCAAAAAAAGAGATGGGTCTGGAAGAGTACAGAATGCTGGTTCATGTTTCTCAGAATGTGAAAGCTTGGAGGGCATTGTCTGAAATAATGTAAGAGAAACAGAACTGAAGTCTGTTTCACCCAATGCAAAATGAAACTGCAGAACTAATGACACAGCAGATTATAGAGCTTGAGAGAATACTGTGACTTGAAAAGAAATTTTATGAGTTTGTAGAAAATGGTTAGATTCGGGATTTAGGATAAACAGGACTGCTTAGGAAAAGTCTCATTTGCCAGAGTCCCTGCCTGCTGAAAGGCTGAAAAACAAAACTTGTGACCTTGCAAGCACACTATTTCACTAAAGGACCTCCCACTATCCCTTGGTGGATGGACAGGTGTTTGAAAAGCAACAGCAGTTCTTATGATAAAATAATATCCAAAATATCTTTATATCGAAAACTTTTATGTTTGTCAAAAGTCCTCCTAGTGCTTGTTCTTCCAGTTTTCTACTGGAAAGGGAGGACAGAACTAGAAACTTGCTAGAACATTAATCCTGCTCTCTCCTAGCCTGTCTTGAAGTTTACTTCAGGTTTTAAGTGTTTTTTTTTTCTTTTTGGTCTCTGTTTTTCAGAATAAATTGCCCTATGGTAGGACTAAAAAAAAAAATCTCGTATAGTTGAAAGTTTAGTGATAATTAGATTAAAGCTTCTAACTTGTAGTTATTTGTATTCTGGTGGCCAGAGAATTAGAACATCCACACTGTCTTGCTGAGGAACTGGGATTTTCACATGTAAACCAAGCAAATGAACGATGAACATTCATGTTCCAATGCTTAATTCTGATGCCAGCAATCAAATAATGTTTAAAAGAGGCCACAGAAGACAGAAGTAGAATTAAGCTAAGCACAAACTGACATCTGTAGTTGTCCTATGTAGCCTACATTCCGAGTCTAATTGTGGATGTGGAATCTGCTTTTTCCAGCAAAGTTCTGGCTATTGTGATTGGTGTACTCTTATAGAGCAGTTAATAGTTTGCTTCCTCTAAAGTATTACAGAGGCATTTTATCAGGACACACTGCATTTGTGTAGCTGCCTGTTCTGATTACACTCACTAATACTGTACAGAAAAAATTGCATCCAGTTAAGATGATTAATATCAATTTTTCTAGTATTGAAAAGCTTTGTGGAGAGATGGTGCCTTGTGTATGAGAGCTTGAAAGATGAACGGTGTGATGCCAGTTTCTATGTGGAATGAATACACATAGAGGTGAAGTGTAGGAAAATATTTAACAGCAGCAGTGCTGTGGAGCTGTATTTCAGCATTTCCATGTGTATTATATGAAACAGCTGAAAACAGTTGGTATGCTAATACATTTGCTATAATCCTATGCTAATATAGTCCCTTGTCTGCTTATATTAGTGCTGCATTGTCTAGTATGAATTCCTTGTATTTATTTATGTATTATTGACTGAGGACACTTTTCACTTAAAGAAATAATACATTTCTGATTTTTTATTTTTTTTTTTCAGGGTCCAAAAGAATCAGCGACAGTGAAGTCTCTGATTATGATTGTGATGATGGAATTGGTGTTGTTTCAGGTAATCCTGTCTACATTTACTCCTCTGTGCTCAGTAGAAGTCCTTTTTATTTGTAGTGTGATACTATGAATTTTGTAATGTTTCTCTGGTGGAAAATAAGTGGAACCTCATTCTGTATTTTTCCAACAAACACAAAATAAGTGTTATTGGTAATGCTTGTTAAGGAGCTGGGTCAGCAGAACTGCCAGCTGGGACTTCTGGCGGGTAGACTTTGGCCTGTTTTGGAGAGTGGTTGACTGGTTTTGTGGGTCGCAAAGTTTGACGCTCTTTTGGTTTTGAAATCTGTGTTTATTTCCTTTCCCTTTTTGTGCAACAGTCGCTATGTTTGCAAATCTTTTGATTTATCCTTGTCTCGTTTTATCATCCACATTCTCCTCTTGTTTAAGGTTTTTCTCTTCACTTGCAGGCTCATCCCAATCTTAGTTTGAATATCTGCCTTCTTTGCACGCAGCTATTTGTCTCTCTTTGTTTTCTTTCTCCCTTACTCACCCCAGTTCTTTCATATTGTACTTTTAGGTTTTATTTAACATGACACTTCGCTTTGCTCTTTTTATTTCTGCCATATAAACGCTCCATCACATCAAATATGTTTCCTGATGTCTGTCGGGTACTCTCAGTCATCCTTTCCATAAAATTAATGGTGATTCAAAGTATGGGACCTGCCAACTAAACTCCAGAAACTTTTAAAAAGAGCAAGAATTCTCCTTTGGTTTCTCTTGATTTTACTTCTGTTCAAAACAGTGAACTAGTGTGGTGGGTTGAAACCACCACAACTAGATAATATGTAAGGGGCCCTTCCAATCCAAACCATTCTGTGATTGTATGAAATCCATGGAGCATACTTGTCTTGTGTGTTTATTTATAGTTGACTGAAAGATACATGCTGTCTGGCTTTGCCATGTTCCTGATTGAAGCTGAGATTTTCTACACCACACTTTCTTATATAAATTCTCAGATGCTAGCCCCATAAGGTCAACTGGCATTGAATAAAGTGCTGATAAGTAGAAATCCAACAACAGAATATCTTTCTGGATGTGAATTTGTAGGCAAGATTGTGCTAGACTATATTTGCTGAAGCAAAGGGAACTTTATAAGCCCAAACTCATGGATCTTCAATTTATAGAGTATGCAGAATCTCAATAATTCAGTTTATTTGATCAGTTTCTGTCAGCACTTTTTCAGAGGACATCCAAGTTCTGCATTTAGATGTTTCAATCACCACAGATGCTAGGTGAACACATTTGTATAAAAGAACTGAACTGTCTCCAAAGTGCCCATAGGTGAAGTCTGGGGATGTTAAGTATTTCCAGCAATTTGGTTGTGTAATCATTTTTAATTAGTGCCTTTTCTAAGCCTTACCACAGTGAGTGTTAAAAATGAAATATCTGATAGAGAGGGAGCTTGACACCTCAAGCAAGTGCAGATATTGAAGTGGAGAAAATGCCACTTAGTATCAGTGTCTGAAACAAGCAAATTATTTTGCCTGTGCTGAATGGCAATTCTAATCATTCTTTTCTGCAATTTTCATACAAAAAGCTTCTCTCAAGTCAATCTAGCAGCAAGACATCTAAATTAGAGAGTCTCATTAGTTCTTTTCAGTTGTTTTTTGAGGGTTATATTAGTGCCCTGGCTGTGAACCTCATACTTGGAGGTTTCTGATTTTCTGTAATGTCGTGCCTGAAAGCTGCAGAATGTGAGGGTGATTCATTAATTTTAGTATTTACTGAACATGTACCCTGCATAGCACAATATTAGCACAGTAGAGCCTTCCTGTGTGGATGAGTAAGTCAAAAGTATTAACATTCTCTCTTAAAATAGAGAAAATTAAAACTTCAGCTCAGAGGAAGCCACATTTGGCGTGCCTTGTAAAAACCCTCATTTGATTT
This sequence comes from Indicator indicator, assembly GCF_027791375.1. Lineage (NCBI taxonomy): Eukaryota > Metazoa > Chordata > Aves > Piciformes > Indicatoridae > Indicator > Indicator indicator. The sequence continues at coordinate 744,158 of NC_072021.1, forward strand.
GTATCATAGTTTTTAATTAAGCCCTCAGATGGGGGGGAGAAAAAAAAAAGGTGGTAGTGTGGCAGATAACTTTGTCATGTGCCTGTAATTGAAGTGACTGCAGCTCATAGTTGTTTATTGCTGATTATCTCTATACTGATTATCAGGTTCTGAGTGCTCTGTACATTGATTTAAGAGGCTTGCCATTGTTATGATTGATTTTATGGTAATTACTTAATATTTATAGCTGCTAACACTTTCCAGTGTTTATCCTATTTTTACTACTGTTATAAATAACTACCTGCTTTGCTCAATAGCAGCTCCTTGGCCAAGTTGCACTTATACCCTGTTTTGCTGTTCATAATTTCTTTCAACAGGAAAATATTTTTGCTTTCTTTCTCCAACCTTATTTCAAGGACTTGGAATATTTTTTTTTAAATTGAAAGTTAAATCCTACTTATTTCAGTTGAGAAGGTCACCATAATTGATGGAATGTCACCTATCTTGAGAGACACATGATTCTTTCAACCCCTGTGCAAGCAAAGCCAGGCACGTTCTAGAGAGAATGAAGTTCTCAGATTAGGAGTACCAGAGTTACCACTTCATAGCCCATGGCTGATCAGTCATCAACAGCAGCTTGAAAATCTATTTGGGGTTTAAAGGAGTTCCAGCACTGATTGCTGAGCATATAAAAACTCAAAGACCAATGAATCATTAAGCTGTGATACACTGTGGAAACTTCTTTGAAATTGCTGTATATCTGGCATTTTTTTTTTTCCCACGGAAAGTATTATGCCCCAGGACAGTGAATTCAACATTTTCAGTCAGGTGCAGTCACTTGAACGCATTCAGCTTTTAAAGATTTTTCCTGAAAGCCTACATAAAATGTCTATGTGGTAGCCTTTTCAGCTGTTGTGACTGGAAATGTGTTTTGCTTAGACCATTTATGCCTTCTGTTATCCTAATTCAAGATGAAGCCCAGGATGTAAGCAGGCGCCTGCATGGCTTTAGCTCATTTTATTTGTAAAAGACATCGTTAGTTTAAGTTCAGAACGAGGAGTGAAACCTGATGCCAATAAGTCATTGTTAATTTAATTGTTTCTGAAACACAAGGGAGGTTGTGGAGAGGCTGCTGCTGGTCTCTTCTCACAGGTCATTAGTGATAGAACGAGAGGGAATGGCCTCGAGCTGTGACTGGGTAGCTTTAGACTGGACATTAGGAAAAAAATTTTCCCAGCAAGAGTGGTCAGGGATTGGAGTGTGCTGCCCAGAGAGATGGTGGAGACACCAACCCTGGATGTGTTCAAAAGTGGTTTGGATGTGGTGCTTGGGGCTATGGTTTAGGGGTGAACCTTGTAGAGTAGGGTTCTGGGTGGGACTTGGTGATCCTGATGATCCTTTTCCAACCTGAATGTTTCCGTGATTTCTGTGTAATAATCTTTCTTGAACCCAAACCCTGTGTTTAACCACATCACAGTTTCCTATCCCAGATTTTAAAACTGGACTTTGCATTAGATTTTAATTGTGGACATTCTGTTTGCAGTGCATTGTATAGAATTATTACAGTACAATTTTAATTAAAATGGCAGTAATCAATTTAGTGTGTTATTCTCAGGGAAATCATGAATTTCAGGATTGATGTGTCATCTTGACCCAAATAAATGGTATGTTTGGATATATTGATTATTATAAATCCTCAGTTTGGTGCAATTTATTTCTATGCTTTAGAAGTATAGGATCATAAAAACTAGAGTTGTGCTTAATTAAGTATAACAACAGACTCTTCTCTGTGATGTTCAATGATAGGACAAGGGGCAAAGGGTGAAAGCTGGAGCATAAAAGGTTCCATGTGAACATAAGGAAAAGCTTTTTCACTGAGAGGAGCCCTGGAGCAGGCTGCCCAGAGAGGTTGTGGAGTCTCCTACTCTGGAGATATTCAAAACCTTCCTGGATGTGTTCCTGTGTGACCTGCCCTGGGTGATCCTGCTCTGGCAGGGGGGTTGGACTGGATGAGCTTTCCAGGTCCCTTCCAACCCCTAACATTCTCTGATTCTGTGAGATTCTATGGACAAGAATCAACTGTACATATGTGGGTTTTATTTAAAAACATGAAAAAAAAACCAACCAAACAAAAACCCAACCAACCAAAAAACCCAACCAACCAAAAAACCCAACCAACCAAAAAAACCACACTCCAACCAAAACACACAAAAAAGCCCCAAAACCCAAGATGACCACATTATAATATTCTTGAACAGATCCCATCTTTTGTTGTGCTTCTGCTACAGTTATGGTAGGAAATCAAAAAGTGCAATTTAAAATTAATTGAATATTTCCCTTTCTTTTTAGATTATCGACATAATGGGAGAGATCTTCAGAGCTCAACGCTCTCAGTGCCAGAACAAGTGATGTCATCTAATCATTGCTCTCGATCAGGCTCACCTCACCGTGGGGATAGTATAGGACGGACCAGGTCGTGGTCTCCCAGTGTCCCTCCCCCACAAAGGTAAACTGTTCTTTAACCCTGCATTTAAGTGGTATTGATCCTGTAACAATACTGGAAAGAATGTTTAGACTTTCAAGATGGAAATGAATTTAGATAAACCTTATGAGATTTTACAAGGCCAATGATTTTTTTTTTCCTTACGTTATACTGATGTGGAAAAATTCAGCTAATTTTGTCATATTTTTCATCAAACATCAGTCCATTCTAATCTAAGAAAAATATTTCTCCATCCTTTCTCTCTTTCACTTTCAAGAGCTGTTTAGAAGGTGCAATGTTTTATAGCATGTGATGGTTCAACATTTTCTTAGCATTCGTTGGTCAGTGGCAGATTTTGACCCTTTTGTCTCTGTAGAATAAAGGTTCTAGGAGAGTCATACGGTTTTTTTTCCTGTAGTAATTTTCTTTCTACTATTTTTCTCAAAGTATTGAAGCATCAGGACAACAAAAATTTATACTGAGAAATGTCAGCTCCTGATTTTAGTAAGTCTCTGATAACTCTTTATCTTGTGAAACAAAGATCAGGACGGTTCATCCAACAGCTAGACATTTCAGAAAAGGACACTTGTGTGATTGCAGTTACTGTTTAACCTGGAATCCTGCATGAATAAACTTTCTTAAGAGGAAGCAGGTAGATTTCCAGCTGATGTAATTCAGCTGGAATAAAAGGGTAAGTTATTTGCCCCATAATGTGTCGGTATCCAATATTTCCTGTCAGGTACATGCATCTATCCCTTTCTTCTGCAGCCATTCTGATTCTATTGTGTTCTGCTTTTCTTGTTAATACTCTTGTTCTTTTTGTTAGCTGAAGATTCTCTTGACATGGTATTCTCTTACATGTTTGCTAGCCATTTCCTCTAGCAGATGCAGATTAATTTTCTTTTTTTTTCTTTTTTTTTTTTTTTGCATTAGTGAGGTATTGGGATTCCAAATGATACCATGTGATTGCAGGCAGGGACTTCACGCTGCTACTTGAAATTTAACCCCATGTGTAAATACAGCCTGACTTTAAATGACACATAAGCAGTAGATGCAGAAGGACCTATTCTGATTTTTTTATATCCTGATTTCAGTTTAACTAATTGCCCATGCTAAATCTCCTGGAGTTATTTGTCTTGGATATAGGCATAAATGTGAGCAAAATCTCTTTGTGTGTGGGTATTTGTGGCTTTGTGTGTGCATTTTGGACAGAAATGTTACCCAAGCTATTAATGAACACCTGCCTAACACCATTGAAAAACCTTCCTTTCATTTTCTGGTAGTTTTGCATTTTTCTCATGTATGAAATGTATTAAATGTTTGTTGCTTCCTGACTTTCTTAAAGCTAAGTTTTTAAAAATACTTTTGAGCTTAAAGAGGAAAAAAAGTTTCAGCTGTTTCCTATAATCTCACAATCAGCTATGTTATTTATGTAGCATTTCCATGCTGACACACCAAATTGTTTCTTTGAGGACCCACCAAGCCCAGAGAACTGGGTTACTTGAGAGTTTGTAGAAAGGAAGCATAATCCTTGGGTTACAGAAATGTCTCTTTTTTTGTTCTATGGGAAATCCAGGTGTCCCTGGCAAAGCTCTAAGCATCGCATTTACACCATGTTATCTGAGTTTGCTAAGCATCTGCAACTACAGACACATTCCAAGTGCAGTGAGCATGCTGTGTGCCCAGGGAACTCCCAGTTAGTGACTGATGCCTCTGAAGGCAGGAGATTTTGGGTCACTGGTGTGCCACTTGCTGTTATATCTGAGAAGCCATTTTTCAGTCCTCAGACTTTCTACTGGATTTTGTTAATAAACCCCATGGAAGCTACATTGCATAGTAGCTGACAAGAAATTGTTACTGCTCTCATAATGTTTTCAGCTCATATATTCAATGGACTATTCTCTTTATAGATAAGAATGGGGTTTAGACTGTGGCAGACACTGAATGTCATGATTAGCTTTTTCTGTGACTGTGCATTTAAATAAAGGAACATGAAGATGGTGGAGGAGAAGCTCAACACAAGCTGTCAGTGTGCACTTGCAGCCCAGAAAGCCAAGCAGAGCCTGGGCTGCATCAAGAGAAGTGTGGCCAGCAGGGCCAGGGAGGTGATTCTCCCTCTCTACTCAGCTCTGGTGAGACCACACCTGGAGTACTGCATCCAGTTCTGGAGCCCCCATTCCAAGAGGGATATGGACATGCTGGAAGGTGTGACCAGAGGGCTGGAGCACCTCTCCTATGAGGACAGAGTTGGGGCTGTTCGGTCTGGAGAAGAGAAGGCTCTGAGGTGACCTTCTTGTGGCCTTCCAGTATCTGAAGGGGGCTCCAAGAAAGCTGGGGAGGGACTTCTTAGGATATCAGGTAGTGACAAGACTAGGGGGAATGGAATAAAGCTGGAAATGGGGAGATTCAGGAAGAAGTTCTTCCCCATGAGAGTGGTGAGAGCCTGGAATGGGTTGTCCAGGGAGGTGGTTGAGGCTCCATCCCTGGAGGTGTTTAAGGCCAGGCTGGATGAGGCTCTGGCCAGCCTGCTGTAGTGTGAGGTGTCCCTGCCCATGGCAGGGGGGTTGGAACTAGATGATGCTTGTGGTCCCTTCCAGCCCTGACTGATTCTGTGATTCTATGAAGATGACTAGGGAAAGTGGCTAGGCTGATATGGTGTGGAGCATCTCGTAGGATGCTCATTATTCTCTTACCATCATCCCCTGCAATTACACTTTTTCACCTTCTTACGTGTTACCTGGTTGCTCCATACATGTTCTCTGTCAACTGCAAGGAAGTTCAGTGTATTGAAGGCATGTCGTGGATGCAACTTTTCTTGTAGAGCCAATTTGATTGGAGAAAGTATGCAATTTGCTGTTAAACAGGAAATCTGGCTGACAGATTTCACTTCAGCAGAGTGAAACAGAACTGAAACAGTAGTGACACTTTGAAGCAGAAGTAATACAGTTGTGTAGGGTAGGATGTTAAAACGCAGCATGAAGTCAGATCTGATGTAATACAGGAATTTAAAGAAGAAATTATTTATTTAGAACAATAAGCAGGTAACAATCTTATCTGAAAGTGATTTGAACAGACAGAATGGTATGGAGTTTTCAGGACTAAGGCTTCTAATCAGAGTGTAGAGGTAGGAGTTTTGGTTGTGTGGGCAGATAGCAAAGGTCACATCTTTGTGAAACTCTGCAAAGAAACAACTTGAGAAAGCTCAAATACTTAAGCTGAAAAAAAAAAGATGAATAAAATAAGATGATAATACTATAGACAGGAAAAAAATAAAAAATGTAAACCTGAACGGAAAGAGAGATTCTGAGGTAAAAGGAAAGAAAGAATTCAAAAAGCAGTAATGAGAATTTGTTGGGAAAGTAAAGAAATTAACAAAGAACAGCAGAGGAGCCCTGTCAATGTATGTTTTAGAGCACAAATATACATGAGTATGTTTAGTGGTGTGGGGTAAAGCCTGTGCTGGATTTCTTGTAATTTTGGTATAATTGAGAGGATTAAAACGTGTAAAGAGGTGTAAAGTAGAAGAAGGAAGAATTATACTCACTTTTAATATAGCAAATATAAAGTCTACTAGGCAGAGTATATTATATTTTGTTTTATGAGGGCAGAGTGGAGAAATTCTGTATGAGAAATGAAGTAGAGCTGGAGAGAAAAGCTTATGTGTAGTGCAACATCTTCACAGCACTTAGATGCAGAAATAAACACCTGTGTGGCAGCAGTGGTGAAAGATACACAGGTTCACACTAAGCAAGGGCTGGCAAATGACAAAGGATGAGGATGGCAGGTATCAAAGTGAGATGAGAAAGTGATGAGGAACGGCATGATCTGAGTGGTATAAAAGTGTGAAAAAGAGCCCATGTTGGGGAAGGCTGCAGGAAAGAAGAATTCGTTGGTATAAAATTTTAATTTGTGCGTGTGGGCCAATAATTAATTGGCTTATTTATATTATTATCCAATAACTTTCACAACTAACTGTTGTCTTCCTGTTCTTGCGGATTTGTTTTAGGTGAAGTTAGTGTGTATCAGTAGGTAACTAATAGTTAAACTGAGTAAAGCAACCAAGGGGCAAAGGTTTGGTCTCAAAAACTGTGAAAGGGATTGGTGCTCTTTAACAATGTCTGCTCTATGTGTTCCCCTTACACCAAATTAAACAGTTCTTGTTCAGATTCTGTGCTAGGGAGGTTACAAAATAAGCTTTCCAGTGAAAAATAAGCATCTCTTGTTTAATTCAGATGATGATGTTTTCAGCAGGTTGCACTCTACCATAACAGATAGAAGTCCTCATCCTTTCTTACTACAGTTTAGACTTTCCTAGTACAGTCAAAATCAAGAGCTCACAAACTCCTTTGAGTGTTTGTTTCAGCTAGAAAGGAAAATTTCCTTGAAGGTACTGTCTGGAAATTCTTATTTTGTCTAAAATGTTAATTGAAAAAAAAAAGAGAAAAAAATAAGGTTATCCTCTCCTTTCCAGAGCAAACTTTGAAACAGAAGAGAAAAGCCCTATCCCTAGCATGGACTTAGCACCTTGTCCTGTAGGAGAATATTTTTTTGCCATAAGGTTTAAAATTATGTGAGAGTAAGAGCATCCCAAAGATAGGGAACTAACACATCCCATTGCCACCGTGTTTGCTAACAATTGTAGAAACCAGTGAGAGGATGTGGTGCAGGGAAACACCCAGAACTCAGCATCTGATATCTTTTATCCATAGTCGGAATGTGGATCAGGGACCACGAGGGACTCGATCTACTCCTGCGCATTACAATACCCTGAACCGAATGGATAGACACCGTGTTATAGATGACCACTACTCCCCGGACAGAGAGAGGTAAATATCTGACTAGAATTAGAATCAGCTGCAGCCTACATGTCAACATGAACTACCTAACTTGGTAGCTCACCAAAGCAAATAGCAGAATGACTTATCTAATCCCACAGATGAGCATTTCCCTACTCATTTATCTACTGGCTACACTAAAATGCATTAAACGATAGACAGGGTGCACAAGGCTGACAAAACTGTCAAGCCCTCACAGGCACCTTTGCCAAGAGGGAATCTGAAAAATTGCACAGTGTGAAAGACAAATAACTTAGTTGTCCTTTTAAATAAAAATGATTTTTTATATTGTATGAATAAATTCTACAAGTGCTGGATATCTTGCCAAAAAAAACCCACCCAAACCCAAACAAGATAACAGTAGGCTTGGTCATTTTTGTTGTGGAATAATGAGACATAAAAATGGATCATTTCAGCTCAGTCAGCTCAGTATTAATGTTACATTCCCACTGCATACAGAGCAATTCACAGTCAGAACAGAAGTTTGCTCTAGCACTGTGTTTGTCTTACAACAACTTTATGAGCCATTTTTGTGGGGGAGAAATAATTATGGCAATATGTGTGAGAATGAAATCAGAGTCTCTGTGTTTAGAAGCCCTAATGCTTTGCCTAATGGAACTTCCCAAAGAGTGAGCAGAGCTGTAAAAATCTCTATGAATTTTAATGATGTAAAAAAAAGAATTGCAGGCAATAGTTGGCTAAATTAGTTAATTTTGCTGAATAAATTGTGGCAGTGCCTTTGTGATATTAAAAAGAATAAAGAAAAAAAAAGGACAAGATAAAATCTTTCCCACTTAATCGTATTCAGGTCAGAAAGTCATGTTATAGAAAATATTCATCAACTCAAATCTCAATAATTGCAGTGTTCTTTTAAGTTGTTTTTCTCCTTTCAAATTTTACCATGTACATTAAGAGTTTATTGCACTTCCTATTTATTTTATATCTATAACTTAAACTGCAAGTAAAAAACATACTGGAGGTTGTACCATCAGGGATTCCTGTAAGTCTGCCTATAGTTTCCATTACCACGTTCTGGTTTCAGTTACTTATGATGCCAATACAATTTCCTCTCCCAGGGCGCTCACTCATGAACCCTAATGGATTTAACTGCTGAAGGGATTGCAGTCCAGGCATGCTGCCATGTATTAGCCTTCCAGTAAGGATGGCAGAAAGGAAAGGGTGTTTCCTCTTTAGCTGCTGCTATTTGCAGTGGGTACATTAGTGAAATCACTGTTAAATTGCACAATTATCTGTACTACCAACCTGGTGCTTCCATGTGTCTGCTGAAGGATGGTAACCTCCAACAGAGGGATGGAGTAGGAAGGTGGCAAGATAAATGCAGTCTTGCAAATGTAGCTACATCTGTCAGAGCTCATGATTCAGAACCTTTGAGTTGAATTTAAACAAACAAACAGAAAAAACCCCAACCCACAAAAAGTCATACATAAAACGCACCTACAAAATGCACATGTTAAAAATAAGGCAGTGCTGACTAAAAAAAGCTTCCAGTCTTATGCCCTTTGGAGTAAAAACTTAAAATGCATTCTGGGGAGCACTGTGATAATATACTGATTTTCATGTTGGAAGTCATCTTGATTGAGTAAGTGTCAGTCCACAAATTCTCTGTCGATAATTGCTGTTGTTTCACAGCTGGAGTCTTCAAACTCTCAGTTGCAATCTGCCAGAATATGTCTAGGATTTCATCTATCCAGGGAGATAAGCAGGAACAGAATTCCATATACTTGATGTGGCAAAAAGCATGCAGGCCATTAAGAGTGAAGACACTTGATCTTTATACATGAAGAAAATCCCTTCTCCCCTTTAAAAAAGCCATAAACTATTGCACAAAACCGTTCTGTTAATCTTTTCTGTGCAATGTAGCAGGTGAAATCATACACCCAATGTTTTATTCTGGAATGGCATTTGCTGTTTTGTAGAGCTTGAGAGCCTAACTTCACACTTTATGTAGTTTTTAGGTGCCATTTTTCCAGAAGCAACATGGAAAACATTCTACCACTGAGCACAGTGACTCCTACTTTGTTTAGATGTGAATTTAAGCTTTTAGAACCACATCACTGGTCTCTCTTGCAAAAAGAAACTAGTTGTAGTAGTTTACTACTACAATAGCTAAGGAAGTATAGCACAGCTTTTCCTTGTATCCCTCCCCCTACATCCTTAAGTCTAAAGCCTGCCTGACTGAGTTGGCCAGCTTGCTGCCAAAGATTCTGCTGCCTCTTTTAGACAGGTGGATTCCATCCCTTCCTAGCAGATTGTAGTCCTCATAGAAGGTCCTACTATCATAAAAGCCAAAACTCTTGTGGTGCCACCAGCCACATAGCCAGAAGTTGATCTGCAGTATGTGTCTATTTCTGTCTGCCCCCAATCCTTGAACTGGTAATATGAAGAGAAGACGTTTTGGGCACCAAGGTTGTTCACTTTCTACCCCAGGGCCTTATAGTCTCTCTTGAGAGAGAGTTTTGCAAGAGTGTTGAGGTATTAGTTCCAGGGTCGCATCTAAATCATTTACTGGCATGTTCATGTGGGGACAGCCTGGGGATGTTCTTGCTGAGGGTGTGCATATATACTAAAGCAAATTTGAAGATGATGGAATTAATTTTCCTCTTAATGCTTCTTGGCAGCATGCTGACTGCCAGGCTGTTATGGGTAGACTGATTTTGATGTTTGGATCTGTGCATTCATTTAAGAGCCCTAGTGCTTTTCTGCAGCCTGCAACATAGCTCTGTGCTTATTTTCTCAATTTCTAGTCCTACCATATTGTGCACGGCTCCTCATTTCTGTAATGAACTGCAAAGATTAAACTGAGTAATCAGAGACTGAAGTAGGAAGCTTTTTATAGTAGTGACTATGCTTTTGCCTTCGTTTGACAAGAAGCAAGCACAGAGATCTCTTGTGCTATATATAATTAACCTAATATGCTTGTAAGGAATATTTACATCTAGCTGGCGAAACATTTTATCCACATGCAAAAGAGACAAAGGTAATAAGTGCAGGTAATGCAGCTACCTGCAGCAATGTGTTTCACTGCAAGAAAGCAATGAATTATTAGCAGATTAAGATAGGAAATTAAAAGTGGAAGATAAACATGAGATTTTTTCATGTTTCAAGTGAAATCAGTTTACACATCCAGTGTGAACTTTTGTGACTGGACATTCCTTTAAACTACCCAAGCTTCAGAGGAGCTCTACACCAGGAACTCTTTTACTCCAGTAGTCCCTTGCAAATTGGAAGAGAAAAATGTATTTACAAAACAATCCTTCCTGTACTGTGTGCATGTAGTTGTACTAGAAGGCAAATAACGTTCTGGTTTTGATAACTGTAAAATATCTAGTGCCATAACAAATATATTTAAAATATATAAATTTAGACACATTTTCAAAATACCAGCATAATACAGATTTTTTTTTTTTTTTACTTTTATTTTGAAATGCATTAATTGTTTTTTGGCTTGTTCTGTTACAGATGTTGTATAACCAGGCTTTAATCTAAACTTGTTTTTTATCACAGTAGGACAAATATTAGGATAAGTAATATACACTCATAAATGGGAAAAGTGTGGAGCTAACTATCTGAGGACAGACTTCCCAATGCCTTTCATACAAGGCTAGGTAAACCTCTGCCAAAATTAATATTCATCCTGAAGTTGTCACTGCCTTCAAGCAAGGGAACAGGCAATTTGCCTTCTGAAGATTATTTTCAGACAGACATTTTATGTATGTTCCCTTCCTAGCTGAAATGTACAAAATTCCAAATTTTAGCTATCCACTTCTCCATAGTCCCCACTGGCTTCTCATACGAAGTGTGTGACTCATCTAGAGAGTTTTAGGGTTGGAACTTGAAACTTAGAATGTTGTTATGAATTTGGGTGCTCTCTACAACGCTTTCGTAGCTCCTGTGTTCTCAGGCTTTGATGTTTTCTGTTGTGTGATGTGTGCCATTCTTTCCCCATCTCATTGTCTCCTGTTTGTGTTTCCCCCCTGCCATCTGCTCAGTCGTTATGTCACTTTGCCTCGTTCCCGACACACCCAGCCCACAGATCACCATTACAGGGATGCCAGGTATATGTTTTGCTGTGTGTGGACAATGCATGGACTTCTGCCTACCTACACGGCCACTTCTGCTTTCCCTAGGCTCTGTGTAGTGGTAGAAAACTTAGAAGTGTTGAGTTAATATCAGCATTAGCTTTGTTAATGTAGTGTGTAGACAAACACTGGGTAAACTCTTCACAACTTTCACTTTTTTAAACGTGATTTTAACGTATTTTTAGAAGGGACTAAAGAAAATTATTTAAATCACTAGACACAAACACCTACTGATACTATCATTTGCATATACAAAATGTTTGGCTGTCTTAATTAAAGGTTACAATAGACAAAACTGAAGTGTGAAAGCTTTCCTGTAGTCTCAGCTGCAGGCCAATAGACCTTAATTTTCAAAAGTACTTTGGCAAAATTCACCTTAGCTCCATCAGAGTTGTGTCCCAGTGTTTTGTTCTGTTGCTGACATCACTGGCTTTTCATGTTGTTTTTGTCCTTATTTCATCTTTTTGTTGCTTTTCATTGTGTTCACCCTTTCTGTTTTGGCAGCCAGGATCACACAATGTATCCTCTGTTTTGTGAAGATGCAATCAGATTGCTTCGCTCCCGTAAGATGTGCCGTACCTATTCTGAGGGTGCTTACTATGATCTTGAGAGGTACAATTGATGTGGAGCATGTCAGTAGCACTGCCACTTAGACTCTGACAGGACCATGTTTGGTGTTTCCAAACCAAGAATGTGATGTATGGTTTAAGTGGGAAACACGTACAGTGAAGATGTTGTTCATGCTCTGTGAGTATGTATACACTAAAACTGACTACTCAAGACTATGACTAAATCCCAGGAGAAGCTGAATAGTTCTGTAGAATTCAGTTTCATGACTTAGGTTATATGGATATTATATCTGTAGATATATCTGTAGGTAAACCTTATCTTTGTTGGAATTTTCCAGAGTGCTTACAGTACTTATTATTCTCTTTGAAATAATGAGGAAAAGCCAATCTACTTCAAAGCAGACAGAAACAGTCTTTCTGAAAGATGGTATTTTGCTTGATTGAAAAACAGAGTGGAAAGGGGAAGTCTAAGCTTATGTTGTAGATATGTGTTGTGCTTATTCTGTAGTTTACCAGCCCTCATGTGCATTCACAATCCCTGCTTGTGACTGCAGAACATCAGAGATCCTATTTGGATATGAAGTGTATGGCAGAGAGAAGTTAAGTCCAGAATAATTTCTATGAAGTACTTATACTTGAAGCCTAATGGCTTTTAAGAGAGGTAGTAAGACATGCTGGTGTAGTCCTGTGATGATGATGATTTCAGAAATACTGCAGGAGAAAGCCTGTATGGTTGTGTGTGAATAGAAATGAGGATACAAATCAGATAATCTCTGAGCCAATAAAAAGGAAGTGGTGGCTGGAAATCTCAAATAGGAGACACAATGATTGGTGTGGCTGTTGCTTTACAAGGGAGGCAAGAGGCAATGAACTTCCTGGCTACCTTCTGGATATGAGTTCTTCCGAGAAGGTCCTGAAGTTTTGCTCTGGCTTTGGAGCAAACCATGATTTTAGTAAGTGTAAAACTACTTTTGGACGCAGAAACAACATAAGATATAAAACTTTGAGTATCAGAGAAATGTTTCTTCCAAAGAAATATGACTTTTAAAAAACCCATTCTCTGAAGCTATAATATAATAGGTATTCTAACCCTTAGAATTCAGTTAAACATTCATTTTGAAATGATGCACTTTGATGTGAAACCTAATGCAAACAAAGCATTTCTACAGCTCTTTCTGCATGTGGAAACTTTAATCAGGAGAGGGAGTTTTGGTTCATTTTCTGAAAACCTGTGATGTTCATATATCCACTAACTAGTTCAATAGTTAAGTTTTATATACTGGTTTTGCCTTAGTTGAATACATTTTCTCTAGTTAATCTGAAACAGATTCAGATAATCTACTGAATCTGTGACTCTTCAAACACTGCTGAAAGTTGGAGTTGTTATCAAATGGCCTTAGATTGAGGATCTAGGCTTGCAGATCTTAATCTTTTTTTTTTTTTTCCTACAGAAATTAATGTCTCAAAAATAAAGGGCAAAAGTGACAGTACTACATAAAGATGCAAAAGCTGGGATTTCAGCAGTGAGAGGGAGTAAATCTTTTCCAGGGCTTACTGAAGAGAAGGCTATTAAAGCTAATGCCTCCTGGGGTCAGAAAGGAACATCCAACATGAAGTGGAATATTTCTGGCTCACTGTTAGAACAGTATTTTGAGATTACCTGAGCTTAGTTACTGATCCTGGATTCTGTGGTTCTCCTGAACCCAGGCTGCCTGTGGGTAATGTTAATGTTCAAGTTACTTGAGTCATCTTACCAGATATGAAATATTCTGAGTACCTCATAGCCACTATTATTTTTCTTATCTTTATTTTTGTCTTTCCATATTCTGTCAGTAGTTCCCTAGGGATTAAAGGACCATTTAAAGCATAATTGCTATCTAGTTCCTCCTTATCCTTTGAAAAAACACTATGTAATTTCTTCTTCTTTATTTTCTTTATTGGAAATATATGAAAAAATATTTTTAAAACAATATTTCCTATTTGCCCTTGCACATTTTTTGTCTGGTTTAATACTGACTTTAAATTTATTTCTGTAGTGAAATTGCTAGTCCTGTCTTCTTAGTTCCATCCGCTTAATCAGTGTCATGTTGGTATGAAGCAATCACCTCTCTTCCTGTCTTTCACTTTATTAAGCATCTGAAATAACTCTCCAGTTGTGTTTGAACAGCCAACATCGTTCTGCAACAGCCTCTCCTTTGGGCCAGAGTTTTGTATCTTATGTCACTGTGAATTCCCCAGGTGTCCTGCAGGCAAATATATCATACAGATACATCAGTCAAAATGACTTACCTTCCTTTCCTTGCTTATCTTGTAGTCAGTCACAGCCAGCCCATTAGCTCTTGCCTCCCCTAGCAGGTTTTGTTTTGGGTTTTGCTTAGTTTGCTTTTTTTTCTTTTGTTTTGTTTTTCCCCACAGAGTGACTGCTTGGTTTTCTTACATCTTTTCTCAGTTTTTGGTTGCTGTTGATCAGATTTAATAGTTTTTAGTTCATTAACTTCAGGCCACATCTCCCTTATCAAAAGCCTTGACTTCTGAACTCACTCTTGAGCTATGATGCTCCTCATTTTCTCTTTGATAGTTCTCCCCTTTTGAAGAAGTCAATTGTTTCCATCCCATAAGATACAGAGGTGATACTGACAGGACACTTACTCCAGCACGCACTTTAGAAAGAGAATAGGCTCACATGCAGCTTCAGTGATTTCAGTGTCCTTTGGACATGGAACTTTCTCACACACAGGTTGCTGCTCAGTACCCCACTGCAATTTTCCTTGGTTCTTTAATGTGATACCATGCCAGGACTAGCTGCTATCAGTTCATACTGATATCGAGGCTGTATATGTAGAGTTTTACTTATGCTTTTATTTATATCCCCTGCTTCACAGTCCTATGGGGTTATCCAGTCTTGTTCACCCATTTTCAATTGACGTATCCATGATCTCAATGGCAGAGTAATGTTCTCCAGATTTTTTGTTCCAATTGCTTTTAAAATTAAGATATTAGCAGTTTCCAGTAAAAATCTGCTGAAAATCTGCCTGAAATTCTTTCTCCACTTGCCTACCTCAGAGCTAGCTCAGTCATTGAGAACACCACACCATGTGCCACTTGAATTTTTTTTTTCACTTTGGGTGTGGACACACTTTGTGCAGGATGTGGGGTTTATTTTGGGTAGAATTTCTGTTGCTTTACTTAATGAAACAAAATTTTGCTGCCACTTTGTTTTCTGATTTTTTGTTTTACCAATCAGAAATTTTCTAACATCAGTATCCTATTTTTGTGGAAATCTCTCAGATGGTCAAACACAGCTTTCCTATTGATGTAACTTTTCACTCCTATGAAACCTATCTGCATTGATTGAGGCTTCTTAGTAAGTTGTTAACTGTTTCTAATGATAACTTGAAAGTAGAACTTTAAAATGACATCTATATGAAAATATGCTGAACTGTAGTTAAATGTTCTCTGTGCTCATCACTATCTTAATAGTACAGTGAGGGAAAACATCATGAAAGCAGCACCCTTGAAAATGTCTGAACTCTCTGTGCTGTTTATTCCACATTCAGGAGGACTAGGCAGGAGAGAAGAGTGCCTAATTCATATTATGACGACACAACCTATACTTCTGAAAGGTATTTTATTTTATATAGTAAAAAATGGATAAAGTTGAATAATATTTTTTTTTCTGAATTGTATTCTAAAATTTTCAATTGGCTAATTGACTAATTATACTTAAAGTTACAGTACACTGTGCAATGCTTCTATAAATTCACAACTAATCTGCATAGTTTTAACTATATCACTTTCAGCCCTTCATTAACTTGACTGGATCACTTTTTTTTTTTAAAACATATAATTCTTAACTTGCAAATTTTTTATCCATTATATGTGGGAGGAAAACTGAATAGTACAGAGGAGCTAGGTGCAACTGAAGGTTCTTTCCCCACTTAACTCAGCATATTTCTAATGGCTAATTTTTTTGTCATTAGGAATAATTATAGGACAATTTAGAATTTAGAATCCCCAATTTCATTCTTTTAATCACTGGAGTCACTTAAGAAGGTCCTCAGCTTTTGACATGTTACTGCACTGACTTAAAAGGCTGAATGCTTTCAAGTTGATTTTGGATGCTTGCTTTGCTGTGACCAAAAGTGCTCTTGTCCTTCCTAAATTTTGCTAGCCATATAGTGTGTCGTGGTGAACATAATACGAGTAAAATCTGATATGTATAGTGAAAACTTTTGGAGTGCATTTGGAAAGAGTTCTTTGATAACAGCATTTCATGGTTAAAGAGCTAGGCATAGTTCTTTTATAAGAGCAGTTCATGATTAAAGAACTAGGCATAGTTCTTTTATAACAGCATTTCATGGTTAAAGAGCTAGGCAAAGTCCCAAACCAAGGAAATCTGAAAAAATAAGCAAGTTGATGTTCTTCTCCCTTTGTACAATTATAGCTTTCATATTTCTCTCTCTGTTTTTGACAGGGTCTGATTTTTGTCTGTAGTATGGGAGCAGATAGAGCAGGGATTATTAACTAATAGCAAGAAATGTTGGGTTTATTTGATTGTTGTTAATAAATACAGTCATAGTTAGCCAAAAAAAAAAAAAAAACCAAACAAACAATTCCACTGGAATTTTAAAACCATGTTCATGTATTTATGGCATCTATAATAAAGTGCTTTTACAGAAGAATCCTACTGGCTAAATGGAGAAATTTGCTTCAGTTTCAGGGATATGGGTGATAGAAGCCCCATCCCTGGAAGTTTTTAAGGCCAGGCTGGATGTTGCTCTGAGCAACCTGATCTGGTGTGAGGTGTCCCTGCCCACGGCAGGGGTTTGGAATTAGATGATCCTTGAGGTCCCTTCCAACCCTGATAATTCTGTGATTTTATTTATTCCACAAACTCTGTAGCCTTTGAAAATACAAAGACTTTTGTGCAAGAAAAGATAAGGGATCATTTAGTCATTATGGAACTGAAATTCATGGCTAAACTGCTGAAAGGAATAAAGGTGAACTATATTAAGAATTTTATCAGGGAAAATTAAACATAATTTGCTTGGGTTTGATTTAATTTATTTTAAATATGGTTTTCTTCATACCTGAGAGGAATAGGAAATTGCAAACATTTAGCAAGCTTCCCATTTGATTGAGAAGTGGTCTTGTCATATGAAATAGTTATTAACACTACCTCTGTTTATTTGTAACGTTTCTTTATTTTAACTGCATTGTAAAGGTGGTACAATGGTGCAAGTTCATGGGCAGATCATGTAGTCAATGGTTCAGCTGAAAATTATGGGTAAGTAAAGAGTGTAGTGTTACAGAGATGGCTAAAACATAATTGTAACATTTATAATGAGTTCCTTTATAATCGTACCAAAGTTATTTTTCTTGACTATTTTCTTTCTTGACTTGGGACTAAGGCACATTTTTGTGCTAGAATTTTCTCCAAGATTAAGCTGGTTTATTCTGTTGCAAAGAGAAAAAGAACATCAATTATGTTTGAACTATTTTTAAAACAATGTTCTGGACCACTTTGATGCAAAAGGGCTTTATGACTGATAACACTTGCCTACATCTGCAGTGTTGGGGAATGTGCCTTTGTCACCTAATCCTTTTTGCTTTTAGAAATCATCCCAGGTCTGTCTAACCTATTTTCCTGTGCAAAGTGCTGTGTACCTTACAACCTTTAGTTTTTCCCAGCTGCAGTTGGCTGCTGCTCAAGGGAGTGCACAAATTTTCCTTGCTGTTAATTCTTTGACTTCACTGATTCTCCTTAATTTTCATCTTGCTCTTGCAAGATTTTTCTTCTTTATTTTTATTTCTTTTGTGAATGTGCATAGAGCTTGCTTCTTTCTGCCCCTTTGTACCTTGTATGTAGGAGCTGGACTGTGCTAGTGGCATATTTTGGGTGACTAAAGCAAGCATAAGGTGTGGGTTCAAAATGCTGGTAAATGCTGAAGTTCTTTAAGTGAAACTCTGGCAGAGTTACTGAGAACTTTTCCTCCATGAAGACTAAGAGTTACAGAAGTGTATCTCAAAAATATTTGCTGTGAAATTATGCAAAGCAGCCCCCACTTTGGTGTCTCAAATGCTATAATTTTGTGCATATAAATACTTAATACCACGTAAATTGAACATTCATATTGAATTAATTACTTATTAGTAAATTAATTGCTGGTTGTGTTTCTGATTTTGTGGTTTTGTTTGTTCGTTTGTGCTGACACAAGTTAGTATCTCTCTCTGAAGAAAGTATCTAAAACAGATCATTGGAAGGATGTTTGCCTATACTGAGTTGAATGCAACAAACCATATCAAATGGTAGTATATATTGAAACCAGAAGATATATGTGCATATATGTAAGTGAATAATCACAGTTCACCTGAAGTCCTAAGGCTATTTAAATAAAATTGTGATTCATATTTGTTCTTTACATATTGACAAAAAGAGGAATTCTGTTTAAGGAATTCAGAGACTGAAGGGGAATGTAAGTGACTTTGACTAGAAACTAAAAAAAGAAAAAAAAAAAGGGGGAAACCTAGAATTTATCCTTCAAGATTTCAATGCAAGGTTCTCTGTTCCTTAGAGAGGAGAGATTTGTAAGGGTCTTATGGCTCAACAGGTTCTGCAGCCACAGAGACTTGCCTGAGACCATATTACTTCCTTAGCTTGGGGTGCAGTGTTTGCTGGCTCTTCAATTTGAGTGCTTGAGGTATGCACTTAATTTGTGCTTATGGCAAGGGCCATGCTTATTAATTCTTCCTGTGGAATTGCAGAAGCATTCTGAAAATGGACAGCATTTGACAAGGGCTGGAAAGTGCTTAGTGTGAATAAAGCTTTTGTATTTGCTTTTGATTGTCAAGTGAAATAGTTCTTCTCTTGCCTTGGATTTATTACTGTGGAGATGATAACACAGGGGAAAATACAGATTTGTAACTTGAAAAATAAACTTATTTATAGTAGTCTGACTATTTAAATTTAGCTCAAAAAAGCTGTGTGGAAAAAAAGGGCTAAGAACATTTGTTATGAACCAATGGGGCTTTTAGGTAGACTATAAGGCACAGAACATAGTTAATAGACTATGAAATGAATCAGATTCTGTTAAGATCAATGGATTTACAGAATGCCTTTAACAGGAACAGTGTGTTATTTTGCTCATTCATAAATTAAGAGTATAAAAGGTAGTAAAGTCTTGTACAACTGCTTATCTTAGAGTCATCTGGTTGAAATCATGGCCTCATAAAGTGTTAGAGCTTCAGTAAGGTCAGAATTACAGGTCTACTGCCAAAGGTTCAGGCAGATAAACATATATGCAGTATTTAGCCTCCTTTGGGATAATTTACTACTTAAATGCCTGCTATATCATTCGTGTTTTAAAATGTTAGTGGAAAAAAGGAGGTCAACTAAATAGAGTATGCTAAGTACAAATAAAGTTTATTTCAGATCTAATGAAAAACAAAAAAAAAAAATCCCACAAAATCCACCAGGAACCAAATAATTCTCAAATTTTAAATTTAGTACAGCTCTGGAAAAAGGCAGATTTAGATACCGGCTTAATTTTAAGCCTACAACTAAATGACTTGATTAGTCTATAGTCTAAGTGCTCCAGCAAACTGCATTTGAACATTCAAACCTTGCTGGGAAATGATTTTCCTCTCAATGCTTCCCTTTCAGGCTTCTCTATGCGTTTTGTTATGCATCACTTTGTCTTCAGTGGTGAAATGCCTGCTCATTAAAATCTTTGGATGTTGCTGTCACTGAACATGTATTGCTCGTGCATTTTGATAGAGCATCCAAGTTGAGCAGCTGAAATACTGAGTCTGAAATAGGAAACGATGTGAAATAAAGTTCTAATAGAAAGCTGAGGCACTTTGACACATTTCTGTTTTTAGTAACTTTCTATTTTTAATAACTGGGAGAGAATGACAGCAATACATCTTCAGTTATAAAATTGAGCTGAGATGGGGAGGGGGGGGATTTTAGCTCTCTGAGAATGTCGAGTTCCTAGTTTTATCAGGACCTATCTCATGGAGACAGAGAGATGTGTTGCTGCAGTGTGATTCTTGAATCTGTGTCAGTTGGGGGTCTGTGTTAAAGATGCTCAAAGCTGGAAGCACTTAGCAAAATACAAGGTACTATAAAAGGCAGCTGGCTATGTAAATGAAAAATGTGTGTTAGAGGTATGAGAAACAATAATTAAAAGCAAAAGACATTATATTACAACAAAAATCTGCACAAATCTTGCAGACTTTTAAATTAGTAGTGAAAGAATAGCTACAAACATTTTGTTATAGGCACAGAATGAAAATATGAATAAATGTTAATAATATAAAAGAAGGTAAATAAATTGGTAAGACAAAAGGCAACATCTATGTTACTTGAGTACATTGGTCTGTGTAAGGAAATAGTAGTCTGCAAGATATATATATATATATCTTTTTAACTATCTTTAAGTAAAATACTGAAAACTATCTCACAGTAGTTAAAATGAACTAGTTAAATGAGATTGGTATTATTATTAGCTCATTAAAACCATCACAGTTTGCTTTCATTTGAGTACAGTTACAAATAATGTTAATTGGAAGTTAAGAAGCCTCTTTCTCAAAAGCGTTCACCACTGTTTTTATTTGTTTAATGCTGAGGATTTGCTATGAAGAAATTGCTGGCATTTTTACTGTGCACCCTTCAAATGCACAAGTTGCTTTTCTATTCTTCCAAAATACACACAGTTAATTGGGTCTGATTTTACAAGATAAAGAGGATATGATATATTTCAACACAACATTTCAGTCTGTATTGTTCCAGGATTGACACTAAGTGATGTTGTTGATATTTGATTGGAATAGCTAGCATAAACCTCTGATTTGATTCATGGAATCATTAATTTGGGTTGTAAAGAACCTTGGAAAAAACTGCCTGGTCTAACTCCATCCTTAAAGCAGTGCTTTGCTATTCCTTGGTGCATCTATCGATGATGAAATCTATTTTGGAGATTAAATCTCTACAGATAAGAGCTTTCTTTAAGCATTTTTATAATTGTACCCTGCCATCATGTTAGCATGATTATATGTGCCTACAGCAGAATCCCCAGAGTGACTGCAGTGTCATTTACTAACCCAGGCAAGCTGTAAAGCAGCTCGGTTTCTGTGGCTGTTGCAGTCTGCACGTAGCACTGTGGAATGCTGGGTTCACAGCTGAGTTCTCTGCTTTGCTTAGCTGAGTTAGGTAGAAGTAGTTCAGATACTGGCATGTTACAGTTTAGTAATGCCTGTGACTGTCATGTAAATATACCTGTAGTTATCCCATACACCAGAGTGCAATGTGTGTGTGAATGGATCATATGAGTGTGCGCATGTATGTGCACAGATCTATACACAGGATACACATGAAGCATGGTCCAACAAAAGTATCTTGCTTGGCTTTCTAGTCTTGTTTATTTTATGAGAATACCCAAGAGCATTACATTTCTGGCTTTTAAAAACTATAGCAGCATGTCATTGTATATTAAGTTTCTTTGTAGGTATAGATGAGGGATTTGGGGAGATATCCAGTCAGGAGTTTATCTCGATGATTGGCAGTATGCTGCTCTTTCCCATTTCCCCACTTTCCATTGCAATACTGAATTTTGCTTGGTGCTAGAGATCTCACTTGTTTGTAGACATGCTTATTTGTGTTGTGCTAACAGAGGATCTTGTGTCTGTGACTAAACAGCAAAGTTCCTATAGCTAGTAGAAGAATAACATGTCCAAGGATTGAAATCCAGCAGCCATCCACAGACACTGACAGGTATTACTGTTGTGTGTTAGCTGCAGTTTGAAATGATGAGCAGTAGGAAATGTATCCCTGTATTTTCCTTGTTCTGTGCTCAGTGCTTCTAGATGCAAGAAGGTGCATTGGGAGCTGAACTGTAGTTGCTGTAATCCTACAGCAAATCTATTCTTATTTCTTCAGTTTTTTGTTACAAGTACTTAGTCCTCAAACTGTGATTGGCATGATCTTGCTATTTTTCAGTCTTGTACACAGCAAAAGAATTTAACATTGGCATCCAAATGAATTTATTTTAACTCCTGTTATTTTTTTTTTGGGGGGGGGGGAAATGACTTTTATTTGTGTTACAAGCTGTTATGATGGCTTGCTGTTAAAAAATGTTCATCTTTTTTAAGATGCTTTTTTTTTTTTTTTGTCCCCACATAAGTTTAGGTCAATGATTGTATTCACTTGTCAAAAATTCTCTTTTTTACTTCCAAAGAAAAGTAACAAATCTGAAAAATTAAAAATTGGGGTTTGGTTTGGGTTTTTTTCTGCATTGGGAAAAGAGGAGCTTTTGAAATATCCAGAATATGAATACAGAACAATACAGATAAATCAGTAGTTAAACCAAGATGTGTAGCACCTTTTGTTAGATACTGTAGTTACTAGTGTTTACAATGGTACCTAAATAGTATGAGTTGCTAATTCTTAATTTTTGTAATGTGTTTGAATATTAAATTAGATTGTAAGTAAACACAGAGCTTTCTGCCTGGTGACTTAAAGAGAGCTCAAATGGTTTCAGAGTTGCTTGGCTGAGAAGCAAAAAGTGCTGTACTCTTTCCTCAGTGCATGGGAGAGTTGCAGGCTCACAAATCTTGTTAGCTTTGACAGGGGAACAGGCCACCTACCATACATATTTTCCTTAGGAAAAAGTAGAAGGATACTATGATAAGAAATACAAGTGGAGGAAGTCATTCCCTGACATCTATTGAACTGTGTTTTTTATAGTGAAAAGTCTGATAGCAAAGATAAACATTACAGTAATATTTGGACGCTGAATACTTTTATCTTAGGCTATTTCCCTCTTTAAAAATCATTCATTCATATGATATGAATTATCATGAGGGAAGAAGAAATTTTCACCAGCATAACTGGGGAGCATAAACCCTGAAGAATATCTGAAAAGTTCTGAACTTCTGTTTTTTATTCACGAGGTCTTTTAAAAAGTCCCTCTTCATGCTTTGTGGCTGAATCATGATAGTGATGAGTGTGCTATGGAAAGCGAGGAGCTTCCCAGCCCAAGCAGGTTATAAAAGGAACAGTTTGTGTCCAAAGAACTCAATCATATAGCACAGGTGACTACTGCTTAAAGGACAAAAAACCATGAGGACAGAGAACAGTCAGTAAAACTGTCTTGAGTTGTTCTTTATATGTGTTTGACCTAAAACTGCACACTGAAGTTTTCAAGTGGAAGGCTGTCAGTGTGCTTACATAGTCCTTCATTTGCTGCTGGGGGTACTGAGAGGTCACAGCATGTAGCTTGAGGACAACAACCCGGTTTCACCTCTGGATTGAACTTAGTCTTCAAGTCCTTCAGTCTATAAAACAAGAATGGTGCCAAGGCTTTACCTAAAAGCCAAAGGTTCACCATCCAAATTCATGTTCTCCTTTACTTATGGCAGCTCTTGATTTGTTTTTCCACTTGAAGTAAATGTCACCTGTGGATTGTGGCAAACTGAGTATCTATATTAACTACCTTGAATATGAAATTTCTGAAGCCTTTATCTGTAGTGATTAGCTGCAGTGGCTACACAATGCTCTGCAGAATACAGAAGCTGCCCCCTAAGCCATTAGTATTGATCCTAATGGTAACGCCTCCCTGCTTTCTAATACAGGGAATGGCTCAGATCTCGAACGTTCTGAAAAAATACTTCTCATACTCTAGCTAAAGAGAATGAGGCCTTAGGAGTAACAAGTAAAGGAGGCTTAGCTTCTCATGAAGTGCTTGGGAATCATGTGGCTGCTACTCACCTGTTCTGCATGTCATACTGGCTGCTGGAAGGAGAGAGAAGTAGAGACTGGAAAGATACCTCTGGTGTGCTCCTGCAGTCCCCCACTCACAGGGGTGGTTCTAGCTCTCTCCTTGTGACAAACTCAAAAGAGAAAGTCTCTGTGGGCTCACAGAGTTTCTTAAATATGTAGGTAAACAAGGTAGGGGTGGGTTGTCTGGACTCTGGTCATATTCTCTTTTGTAGTTTTGTTGACTTCACAAGTACATTTTTTTTTTAATTGGAATTTGTTCTTCTAGTCTAAGAATTCATTCCAATGATAATTTTTTTTTGACCACCGTGCTGATGGTTGGTATTTTTCTGACCTTCCATAGCACTGAAACCTCTCTTAAACAGTTACCTAAAGTAAGCAACATTCCTATCAAAGCTAAGGTTGTGTTTCTTTGTCTATTCACGATGTAAAAGAAGCGAGACAGTGGATGTTTTTGCTGATGAAGCTTCCCAGTCAGAAACAGAACTGGTAGAAGAAGAAGTGAGGTAATTTTGTTGTGGTTTTGTGCCAGGCTCGTTGTACTTTTCCTCTAATCTTTAGTGCCTCTGCTTACAATTGCCGTTACGTGTCTCACTGTGGTGTGTTTGCTTGTTAGGAGCTCCTAGATGTAGGTTCGTGGTGAATGGTATTATTCTGAACCTGTCTGTGGCAATTCCTTTGTATGCTCTGGGAGTCCAATTATTACCTCATGGAAGGCCTGAAGAGACATTCATTTTAATGAATCTTCTATCAATCCTTTCAGCAAAGCTAGTCACCCCAGAGACAACTTACATGCTCTCTCAATATGAGTCTTAGAAGTAAAATGCTGTTAATAACATAAGAACCTTCATAATGAGGCTGCGGTATGCCTCTCTCTTTTTTTTTTTTTTTTTGATGCTAATTAAAAATTGGCTTCTTGTTACACTTAATCACCATCCAATCACTCTTTGTATTAACTGATTTCATTGTGAAATGCATGACTTTGCTCAAGGAAAAGTCCTGAAGCGTACATGTTCCCCATTTGTATTCTACAGCTGTTCAGTTACTCAAGGAGAGCTGGAGGAGTGTCAATTTAATAAGTGTTCCCATCATAATAAGTAATACCACCAGGGCATGGATTTCACTTTTAAAGTTTCTTTGATTTTATGTGTTTTAGGATAGTGATAGCAAGTATCACTCCTTGCAAACAGACCAATTACACTGTGAAAAAAAGGTGACACTTGATTAATTTCTGGAAGCAATGGCATAATTAATTGCCTAAGATAGTAAAAGACCGGAATGCTTGATCAATAAATTTTCTTCTACTCAGCCTAATTTCTCTCCATTGCAACTCTAATGCTAACCTTTTCCACTGCTGTTTTGGCACAGTTCTTTAGGCTTTGGGCTAGAAGGGTTCTTTTTTTATTAGAAACCAAACTTTGTCTAGTTGGTGGAACCTCTGCAAGTACTAATGACGTAGATTTTCATCTGGCTATATTCTGAGCTATATACATGAATCCATCACTATAGCCTAACCTATATTTTGACAGATATCCTGACTCTAATAATAGTAAACACTGCTACATAGTAATTATAACATCTGGATTAAGAGCACTACCTCTAAAGATAATGCAATCTGGAAAAATCTAGGTGTGTGAGTGAAAATGCTCAATTAAACTGCACAATTAAATGAGTTCTTAGCTTTATTGAGACTTAGTATTATGTCATCTATTCTGTTCTGCCAAGGTCGATGTATTAATTAACAAAATAACAATATTTTTTTACCCAGAAATTGTCAGGAAACAGACTATTGCATGGATAGTCATTACTGAGACATTGGAAACATTTCAGCCCATTTATCAAGAGTATGGAGCAAGCCAAATCATACATGTGTATAAAAAAAAAATGTATGTTATTAAGGAACAAACTCAGAAGAATTACCCCTGCTTCCAAGCCGAACATAACAGCATGATTTGCTCCAATCCAGTGTCATGCAGCATATTTTATAATTAATAGAAAAGCCACAGGTCAACTGAGCTGCTTTCTGACTAACATTACAGGAATTGTGAAGCAGCAGCTAGACAGCCATATCAAAGATCCAGATCAACAGAGCAACGTCCTATGCTAGAGCGGACCAGCTCCCGCTCCCGATCCACAGAGCGTCCTGACTCAAACCTCATCAGGTCGATGCCTTCATTAATGACTGGAAGATCTGCCCCTCCTTCACCTGCCTTACCGAGGTGAAACAGACAAATCAATCAGACTAATCCCCTTCTGCCCCACCAGCTCACCATTTTATTTTCCTAGTAGCTAATTGGTATCGCCTCATCCTTAGCCGATCACCAGTAGCAATAGATACTAACCCTTTCAGCACCAACACACTGTTATATTCTGCTCTGGATATAATAGTGTGGCTGCCTTTGCAAAGTGTTTGCTGACAGTGTTTAAGTACATTTGTTTGTGATTTCTCATCTATCAGGAATCCTGGGTGGTTTCCCACCTAAAGCAACTCATAATTATCATATTCTTCTCTTGCAGTATGAGAAATTGTTTGTGCTCATCAGACATCGCTTATGGAGCAACCATCATAACAACATCAAATGAAACTATTTTTTTATATATTTTTATATATATACAAAAAAAAGTTTCTTTAAATGGACTGTGCTAACTTTGTCTATTAATTACCATTTTAACCACCACTTTCTCTGACAACATTTTACTGTGCCATAGTCTGTACTGTTCCTGTTTGAGTGCTATACTTTACTGATTGATATTTGAAAGATTTCTATGCATTACTCTTAGCTAAAATAAACAAGAAAATGATTTTGGTCTAGCTGATGTTCAGTAAAGTCTCTCCTTATTTCAGAGCTGCAAAATACATTCTTTCATTTTTCTGAAAGTTAGTTAGTAACATCAAATCCCCAGTGAGAGTTAGAGTCAAATATGAGTGTCTTTTCTCAGTTTGTTGCTTTGTTTAGACAAATCTCTGTCATCTCTTTGCCACTCAATGGTAATTTAATCAAATACCAGCTGAGTAAAGATCGTTGAATTTGACTTGTGAATAATTTCCTGTGTATGTGGATATTATATCCATATGCACATGAATATACACACAATACAATATCTGGCTTGACTGTGCAAACAAGCATCCTACAGATGTTCAGCCTCAACTTTGGCTTCCTTTTCTTTTTCACAGAGAGATTTCTCTTTTTAACCTGCCTCTTTTGGAAAAGAGATAGTTTCATTGGGGGGACTACAAGGGTCCCAAATGATCTAAAGCCTGCTCAGTCATGTTATCAGTTCTGGATGGTGTTTGAGAATGAATTTGTCACTTAACTGCTGTGATTTGTTTTAATGTGTGTCTCATAGGTCACATCCTCGAACCGGCTCTGTTCAGACAAGTCCATCAAGCACTCCAGTAGTAGGGCGAAGGGGCAGGCAGTTACCACAGCTCCCACCCAAGGGCACACTGGAGAGAAGTAAGTGTATGTTTTTCTCCTTACTGACCTGGCAAAACTGCTCATGAAGGTAGATTACATTTCTTATTTTTTTCTTTTTGTATTGCAGTTGAAATCTCTTTAGTTCTTGTGTGCAGAATTAGGGTTTAATAGTAAAGTATTTTGTATTGTATCTTGTATCATGTTTTAATATCTATTAGACTCTTGATTGAATTGAACATCAGCTGCACAATAACCATCAAGAGTGCAATATACATGAACCAAGATGGACTAACTACTAGCACAATCCTGGTCCTTTTAAACTCAATAGATCTTTTGTCGTTGACTTCCAACAGGCACAGGAAATGATTTTTGTGTACTGTTGAGTGATAAAATCCGGCTTTATTGGGGGGGGTCAGGAGCATAGCTAATCACTTGTGGGTTCACCTGGCATGCATAACAGATTGCTAATATAAAACCTCTGCATCTCGAAACAGGGAGAGCAAGAAGAGAAGTAATAATCATTAAAATATTCAGTCAGTAAGATACTTAATGATTCATGTTTTACTGGTACTGAATTGTGCTGATCCTTAATGTCTTATAAAAGTACTGGTCAATGAAGACATTTTCCAAAATGTTTAGAAACAGAGATCTAGAAACAAAATTTTAATATGAAATACATTTTCACCCTTCCACATCTGAGAGAGGTGCTCTGCAAAATCAGTCTAAATGGCCATATACAATCCTTTTTTTTGTTTGGTTTTTAAATCCTTTGTAACTTGTATATTATATCTTTTATAAAACTTCTGTTGTTTTTAACCCCTGTGTTTGGTTCCCTTTTGTTTGTTTGTTATGTTTTTGTTACTTTCCGTAGACAATGGAGACAAGGAGATAGAATCTTATGAAGGTCTGTACATAAAGGAGGGTTTGTTTTTCACCTGAAAGCCTTTTTCAGGGGCTGTGTAGGGAAAAAGAAACCCAACTGCAATTGATGTTACTCCATTGCTCATAGTCAGTATTGTCATAAGTATTTAGTCTTTTTAGCATTCAGACCTCTGGCTGATAAATGGTGCAGAATTCTACACACACACACAAAAAAAAAAGACTGTAAATAATACTGTCTAAACATCAGGAAAGTACCTAGACATGTCCTGGATTTCCACTGAAGAAATAAGAGTACTTCAGTTAGCCTACATACCTATGTATCATTTCAGGATTAGCAGTCCAGGCACATATTGAAATTTTTAAACATTTGAGGCTATTTGGCACGTTTAATGTTAGCCATTAAGGCATGTATGTTATGTTACACAGCTGCTGAATTGCTAGGTGGTTTTCAAATAACACAGGAGAAAAATTTAATTCAGTTATGATAGCCTTTTAAAAAGTTAAAATACTTCTGCTTAAAATTAAATCCCCTTATATTGTATACCATTAAAACCATTTAATTTGCTTAATAGCGAGCCACAAGATATCAATTGCAGTCCTTTGTTATACCACTGAGGGTCTGTATGTAGTATTAACATATCTGTCTCAATCAGACTTTTTAATTTAGTGTTTGCAGTGTTTATTTCCATTCTGGAAGCAAAGCTTCATGACAAGAGAACCCTTTTCTCAGATCATCCCCTTAGAATATTCGTTTCTCTGTCATCTTGAGTGTTGTGAAATGCCTCTATCAGTCTAGATATGCCAGGAAAGAAGCACATCTGAGCACATGATGTTTGCTGTCATTGCTGTATATGCTTTTATGTTTCACCACTCTTCCCTGTTCTTTGCTTAGTATATCTATTTAGACTGTGAGCTCTGTAGAGCAGCAGGTGTGAAGCACGGCCTGTTTCTCCTGTGTTTGATAAGAGAGGGGATCACTCTTATTTACATCTTAGGTTCCATAGGGGAAAATAGAATAAATACAATAAAATAATTATTTTTTGTAGGAGAGGTAGAATTGTTTGCTCTGGTAAGTACTGTTGGGATTTGAGAAATTCTACTTGTTTGTACTGGAAGACTGAGTAATATTCTCCTGTACCTCTGCCTAAAGTAGTCTTTTGAGTAATCTGGGCAATAGAAACTTGCCAAATCCACAGATATTAGAGCTTTAATATGCAGTCAAAATATCATCAGTGACTCAAGATACAGTAAGCAGACGCATTTCATGGTGAATTTTACGTGTATAAAGGTGGTAAAGGTTGAAAACATAATACATAGATACAGCATTCAAGGAATTGTATGTAATTTTCTGTCATGAATCAAACCCTCATATTCTAATAGCAATACAGTTCTAATTCAAAGTTTTTCCTATCCTTTAAGATTTTCTAATCCTTTTCTTTAAGGAGAATAATAATTTTGCTTTAAAGGAATAATGCTTTACAAGAACAGCAGATTACCAAGCTTGCTGGAAAGGCTATGTGACCATACTGGAAAATGTCGTTGTGACAGAGTAGCTCTGCATATACTTAGTGAGAGAGGAAACATGCTGGGAAGGCTGACATTTCTGTATTTTGAATTCAAGGCTTTTATTGTTGACCAGCTGAAATTCAAATCACACTGAAGAGAAGAATTAGTGAAAGATCCATTACAGACAAAAAGGAATTGGATGTTTTGTAAAAGAGAAAAGTAAAACTTCTGTATTTGTCACTCCCACTCTAGTCTTGTTTAGTCAAATTTGAATGATCTGTTTGCTACAGGATTGAAACAGCATAACATTGCTTAAAAAGTAGAAGAAATACATGGACTTCAGTAGAAATAATGGAGTGATTTGCAGTTAAGGAGAGATTTTTTCTTTTTTCCCTGATGCAGCACTCTGTATCATGTGGACTATGGTGTGCTTATGCCTGTATGACTAGAACTGGAAGGGAAGGCATCAACTACTGTGGGTAACTGCTTTCCAGATTAGCATCAAAATTAAAAGACATTGATTTGGGGGAGGTTTTGTTCAATGAGCTGTATTATGTGGTTGCAGGCTTTTGCTCCAGGACATCTAGGTTTCCCCAGAATAGTTTATCTCAGAATTCTGAAATAGCCAGAGAAGTCTGTTTTTCAGAAATCAAGCTGTGAGTAGCTGGCTGCATGCAGAGTGCAGGATTCCTTAGCTGACCAATTCATTAGCATGCTGTGTAGAGCAAAACAATAACATTCCGTGGGTGCCAGGAACAACATCCTCACATTGGCACCTTGGAATATGCTGCAGAAGCCATCTCCTTGACATGCTGGCACCTCTTATTGGGAAAAGATTTCAGCTTATACATGGGGTTTGATTTTACTGGTTATGCAATTGATAACAAAGAGTATTAAAAAGCAGCCACTTTGAGCTATAAGGTAGATTGGGGGTGGGGGGTGGGGGTTAGGGCTTCTCTAGGGAGTTTGGTTAGGGATTTGGCAAGGGCTTAGGTCTAAGGATGCTGATAGGGATATACTCTAGTGTTCTCCTTCAGTCAGCTGTTTCTGGCTAGGGCCTTGGTGTAGGGATGCTGCTAGGGATAAGCTCAGGACTTCTGTCAGCTGCTTTGTCTATTAAGGGCTTCTGGGACATCTGCTGTTAAGGACAATCTAAGACTGTAATGCTAGGGATTCTACAATGCTATAATGAAGGACTTCAGAGAAGACTTCTGAGATTCTCTGCTCTCTGCATTTCTGGAATCTTGTTGCTATATGGCAGTGAGGTTCATGCCTTCATTCCTCACCCAATGGCAATGTGTTATAAGGGGTCTACAACTACAGTCAGCTCCCCCGGACCAGGGGGGTGATAATTTAGCTATGCTTTTTGAGTAGAAAGGCTTGGCCTTTTATTTCTTCATAAACTAAAGCAAAATCAAGCAGAAGATGCTTGTAAGGCAGTTATCTACTAATATACATCTGCCTTCTCTGTTTTAGTACTTCTTGTCTGCTTTCCAGTGCTACAATAATTTAATAAGAAATTGACAACAAGGGACGTTAAGGGCTGCATATAACTATCATTACTTACAGAAGGATCTCACTGGAGTAAACCAGAGGTATTAATGAAAAATAACACAAGGATTTATTTAATCTTTAATTCGTTGACAAAATATGCCACAGAGTGAGGGTTTGTATGTTATCATGTCTTTTGTTTGATATTTATCTGAGCAGTTTGTAACAAAGTGTGCATGTTTTTGTCTTCCCCCCCCCTCACCCTTTGTATCTTGCTTGTACAAATGCAGCAGGAGATGAAGAAAACAAACATACTGGAGTTCAGGAGTCAGAGGTCAAGGCAGGTCTGTCTGACCACAAATGCCTATCTCCTTTAGAAACATTTTCCCCTGAACATGTAGGGAAGCTTTACCAACCAGCTTGTAAATAACATTAAAAATCAAAGTCCAGACAGTAATGATATCATTTTATGTATGACCAAGGCAAATTCATGTAGCATAGGTTTTTCATCACTTTATGAATGCTTCTAATAGTTCAACCTACAAAAACCCAGCTTTTTAAATTTTAATTTATTTTTTAAAGTCCTTCTTTATGAAAGGAGTCTGTCACTATGTCTTAGCAGATCTGGGTGTCTGCATTGATTGAAGTAAACATTATGACACCATGACCTTATTTTTTCTAGTTTGTGTAGGCAGACTGATGATGCTCAATAAAAACAGTAGAGAACTGCATGACATGGAAATAGTTGGACTATTTTGTATTATGTCCCTCATCCTGCTTGGAAGACAGTTCAGCTGGTAGAGAAGGGCAGCTGATGTTGTGATGATCAAATCAAACAGATGCAAATATTTTTTCAACTCCAACACCCTGTGATTAAAAGATACAACTTTGCTTTCTAGTTTCAGAAAACACACACACTGTACAAGTTCAAAGACATGCAGAGATCTTTTTTTCAGGGACATGCAGAGATCTTTTTTTCAGGCATCATTTTTCTGCTCTTGTTTCTTTCTCAAAGGAAGAATCATAAGAGCATAAATGTGCATTTACATGCACTGCCAATAGGGCATTCTGTTGGCCCTGTTGATAAGTGTCTGTGACAATATTTAACTGTGGTGGATGTTGGAAGTGTAGCCCAGATGAGTGTTTCTGGTTACAAATATTTGAGGCTAGAGCAATGCTAAACTTAGCTGCCTAAAGGTAAGCAGTGCAGCATATGCCTCAAGGTCTACAGAATGAAGCCCAGAGAAGAATAATGCACTGACAGTATTGCTGCAGTTATGTGAAGGGAATTGAGTGCTGCAGAAGGGTGGCCCAAAAAAATGTCAGGCTGAACAAGAAACACATTTGGTGTTGGCTGGCAGGAGAAATTACCAGCTAGACATAAGTATGCCTAAAATGCCATCCCTGCTTAAAGGTGTAAGGGCTTGAATCACAGCTGGTTTGGAATCCCACGCACTAGACCCTGCTCTTATTGCTATTTAAGACCAGAAAGTAGAGATCACTATTTTCTTCTTAAAATAAAAACAGGGATAATTCCTGTGATAGGGATCATTTCTCATTCAGCAATCCAGATGCTAGAGTCATCAAGATCTGGGAGCTGGAAAGCAGGATCACTCTTACTTTTTTGATTGTATTTTTCATTTAAGTGTCAAAAGCTTCCTTTAAGATCATTGCCTTCCCATTTTTCCTTACAGTAGTCTACATTTGTCTTGCTTGTGTTACAGTCTTGTCTCTGTGTGTGCATTGTTTGCTGTTGTGTTTCCTGACATGGTCACTGTGTGTTTTGTGACAGCAAACGTAGTGCATGGACGTGCTGTAGCCTCGTTTGTGTGTGCTGCAGTCTCGTTGTTTCATCACAGTAGCTGTTCTAATTGCTAATCATCATTGTCTGTATTTAATTTTGTAAAGATTATGAGGAGAAACACCAAACCCCACCAGTTAATGGGCGAAAAGGCAAGTTGCTATTGCTAGTGAATTGTGAGTGCTTGAGAAATTCCACTTATCTTTTGCTGCATGTGTGTGGTGCTTAGCTTTGCTAGTTCAAAATCAGTAGCTTTGTGTGTGTCCAGTTTTAATGTATTGCTTTGTTTCTCACACTTACAATAATTGTTTCCAGCTGTGGGTTTAAAGCCTTTTTCTGGATTCAAGAGCTCCAGTTTATTTTTTTTTCTATAGTTAAGTGTGTTACTGAAAATGCAGTTTACACCCCCTAGATATGTGACTGTGTTGCCTGTCTAGAACTAGTGGGAGGGTATCTGTACTTTTGCTCTTTTAGGAGTTCCCAGTCTGCCTTGCCCTAAGACAGAGAGTGCAGTTTGCAGACATCAGCAGTATTCATAGAATAGAATCACAGATTAGTTTCAATTGGAAAAGACTTCTAAGACCAAGTCCAACCATTCCTACCTTTGCCAAGTCTAGTGCCAAACCATGACCCTTAGACACGTCCCTGTCTATTATCTGCATTGTCTTCCACTAGTCTGGAGTTGTTATTGTGGGAGGGGAATTCCAGCCCACCACACTAAAACAACTTTTTACCAGGTCTGTATATTTTTACATCACTTTATTATGTATTTGACAAGTTTGGTACATTTTTGCTGGAGAGCTGGACCATTTTAATTAGGATGTGGTGGTAGAGCAAGGCTCCTGTTATTAGCAGTCATCTCTATTGTCTACTTCTTTTTCATCTTCAATATTCCTTCCTGTTTCAAATGTTGTAGAAACTTAATATAAAGCACTGAAATGTTATCACATGGATTTAGCTTTCTTATCTAAAAATAGAATAGGAATGTTGTCATGAACAAACACAGTTTACTTTGAAGGTTTATTTGAGCTCATGCTTCAAAATTGTTATGGTAATGAAGAAGAAGTCTGTTATTATTTTTCCATGGTGCTTCTAAGGCCATGTTACATTTAGGCTTTCCCTCATCAATATCTTCTGCTAGTAAATGAAATATCATCAAGATAGTGCCTTGGCTTTATTAAAATTTGGATATTTACATTTCCATCTCTACCAGGTGCCCACATAGGGAGTAGCCCCTATTGTAGTGTTACAGGCTTTCTATTCCCTAGAGTAACTTAGCAGAGGAAATGCAGATATCAGGAGAGCAGGGATTCAGTTTTTCCTGTGTTAATTCATTGTGTTGCAGGGAAAACCACACATTTTTTAATATGCCACTTATTATTTGGTATTAGACAGGCTGAATGAGATCCCTTTGCAAAGGGCACCATGTCAGCAGTCCTGCAGAATAAACGCATGGCTGTGCCACCATGGTCCTGAGTGAATTTGGATGCTGGAAGTCTGCTCCTATACCTCTAATGCATAGTAGTTAATAGAGAGTTCAGATGCCTTTACAATCCAGATTCCAATACTGGGAAAGTTGGAGGCTTTTGCCACTTCCTTGAGGTAGACAAATCAGTTACTGAGTCAGACTAAAGCTGTTTTAGTTCTCAATTTATCATCAATTCCTTTCACAAAGCCAATATTTTGTATAACTAACTACAGAAATGTATTATTTGCACAGTAAATCCTACCAAGCTGTAGCTAGGACAGTTTGTTTTCACATATTGATTGGTTTCTCTAGGATGTCCATTTCATGTTTTAGAAGTTTCTTCTGCAGAGCTCCTTTACTCCAAGAGAATGGTCTGTGCCCAAAATTTTATTTCAATTATTTATTGCCAATTTTTCCTCAGGCCTTTTGTGTTTCTCTTTCATGCATTTTGTATGACACCTTTTGATCATTTGACTCGGCAAGAAAAGGCTCTGGGTAATTCTGTCCTTTACTGTCTTTTCTGTCTTAATCTAGGATACATAGAGGATGGTATAGTTACCAAAGCAAAACTTTAAGCCCTTCAGGTTATCAGTTGCCTTGGTTGTTAGAATATTTTACATAATTACACAACAGCTTTGTTTATTTTATGGGAATGGGGGATGCTCTCCAGTTCTCATCTCCCAAGCTTAGAAGTGTCTGGAGGCTGTCTCTATATAGAGTCTATACTCCTCCCCTTTCTGTGCATTCTGCATGCATAGGAGCCCCACCACTCCTTTTGAGCAGTCTGGTTGCCTGAGGAGCTAGAATTGCAAGTGTGCTGTAACCCAGACTGGCTGCACAGTTTAGACACAATCTAAAGAGTTTAAGTGCAAAGTAGGCAGAATAAAGGGAGCCCAGAGAAAGAAGTGTGCTGACAGAGGGACCTCCTTAATTGACTTGCAGCTGCAGTGTATACATCTGCTGTTTGGAGAAGCAAGCACGTGGCTGCCATGCCAGAGGGAGCTCTCATCCTGCTGACTGATCTGAGAACCTTCTTTCATTTAAGACAATCTATGATTCCTGGAAAGGTGGCCTACACTTTGCCTGACCTAAAACGACAGCTGTGCATCTCTTGTGTGCTTTTGATATTCCCCTGGCCCACCTACTCCAGACTTCTCCAAGAGACCATGACAGTCTGAATTTTTCATGAAAAATGATACTGAATATGTATTTTATGTGTGCTGTGAGAACACTTAACATATTCTTATGCTTTAAGTACTTAGAGTAATAAATTTTGATTAAATTCTACTTGAAGCAAAGTAAGTTTCAAGTAAGGTGTAGACCTGTTGAGACTGTGGTGCTCATAGACAGCAACATAACTGAAATCTACATGCTGGGGAAAATAAAACCACAACAGAACAGCATAAAAGAGTAGAAGTAAAGTGCCCATTGCAAATTCTCCAGGCTGAAGAACATGAATTTGTGCTGTAACCCAGACTGGCTGCACAGTTTAGACACAATCTAAAGAGTTTAAGTGCAAAGTAGGCAGAATAAATGGAGCCCAGAGAAAGAAGAGTGCTGACAGAGGGACCTGCTTAACTGACTTGCAGCTGCAGTGTATACATCTGCTTTTTTTACTGCTGAAATTCCTTATGATATAGGTGATTATTTTATGAATTTAGCTCTAAATCTAACAGTTAACCAGATGGGAAAGAGTCTAACTACTGACTAGTCCATAACTAGCTTCAAATTCGACTTATTTATACAAGATCATAGAATCATAGAATCATAGAATCAAGAAGGTTGGAAGAGACCTCAAAGATCATCATGATCACCGAGTCCAACCTGTCACCCTAAACCTCATGACTATCTAAACCATGGCACCAAGTGCCACGTCCAATCCCCTCTTGAGCACCTCCAGGGATGGTGACTCCACCACCTCCCTGGGCAGCACATTCCAATGGCCAATCTCTCTTTCTGTGAAGAACTTTCTCCTCACCTCCAGCCTAAACCTCCCCTGGCGCAGCTTGAGACTGTGTCCTCTTGTTCTGGTGCTGGTTGCCTGGGAGAAGAGACCAAACCCCTCCTGGCTACAACCTCCCTTCAGGTAGTTGTAGACAGCAATGAGGTCTCCCCTGAGCCTCCTCTTCTCCAGGCTAAACAGTCCCAGCTCCCTCAGCCTCTCCTCATAGGGCTTGTGATGATGAAAGGTGGCATCTTTCAAAACTACACTGCAATGTAAAGTACAATTTCTAAGGCTCATACATTAAAATCTGACTTCATCTGCTTCTCACAGATAACATTTTATAAGTAATGCAGAAAAACAGCACAGGTGTTCTGCTGTGCACAGCAATTTGCATGTAAAGATAGATGCATGTAAAATTTGCTTGCAATTTTGAGCAATAAGAAACTTGTGTGTTAATTAGTAGCAACTGCTATTGTGAAGAATCTACAGCTTTGTGAAGAAGAATCAAATCTGTTATGTTCCATCTTTCCATAAGCCACTTACTGTCCTTTCTTTATTGGTTGGCATTAGTGCTTAAAACTACTGGCTTACTTTCAGAAGCATTTTTAGAACTGAATGATTTTGTAATGTTTTAGACACGTCATAAAAGTTTAAAAGGGTAGAACACCTGTGACTGCTTGCAGAGGTTTTTTGTGTGTGTAAGAGAGAGAGATGTATGGTCATATAATAATAAATTACCTTTCTATACAGAAAATATTTGAAGCCTTGCTATAAGATTGCACCTTTTCCAGTGAAAAATAAATATCCTAGGAAAAAAAGAAAGCCTGTGCCAAGCTAAACCTTACATCCTGCATTCTGCAGGGTGAGTTTGTAGGCTGCTCACGTTTCCTTGCGAGCACAGAGCATGTGCTGACAGCCAGGGAATGGGAGTGCAAACTGAGCAGAGACTGTGGGAGAGGGGTGCAGAGCAGAAGCGTGCATTTTGCTGCACATTTATGTTGGCCGTTACTTGTGATTTGCCTCATTTAAATGCATTAATCCTTAGGAGATATTTGGCTTTCTTTGTGTTTACCTTTCATAGAAGTATGAGGAGAGCTCTTCTGGGTCTGCCTGAAAATCCTGGGGTTTCTGGGCATGGATGTTAGGGGAAAGGGATGTGAGCAGAATAAGGATGCTGGATCCCCAGTTTCCTACTACTTGTGCCTCAGGAGCCTACAGAAACATCAATAGTGGTTTTATGTGATGTTTTTATGTGGTGTTTTTGTCTCCTGCACAGACTCTGTGCACCCCTTCTCTCACCTTAAATCAGTCCTGCCAGCATAAATCTGCCCTACTTATCCAAACAGATGACTCAGCAGAGCTGTTCTGAGATATCCAGAACATCCCATTGGTAACAGGCTAGCAGGCCAGCTGGATTATATTTGTTTCTAACATGTTTCAGGCATATAACCAGAAGAGGGAGCAAAACTGCCAAATTTAGAGGAAAAAAAAAAGGAAAATACAAATCCAAACAGATCCTCCCCCTGCCCTAAACAGCACAGACAAAAAGCTTTGGTACTGGCTTAAAAATATATATGTTTACTTTGTGATATTTAAATACACTTTACTAAATAGGAATATACAGATATATAATGTACCAGTAAGTGACTTACCTGGTGCATTTAAGTTTGTTTGATCTTTCTTCATGTTTTACAACACTATTGTATTTATAAAAGTGGCAAACTGCTACTTGGACATTTCAGCTCAAAGTAGGCTGTGAGCTCTCCAAGTGATACTCTGAGTACTTGCCTGTGATTTGTGAACAACAATTTGTTTATTTTGAAATGTTACTAACACATCCCAGCATTTGTTTGTTGATTTGGCACAAACCTACAAACCACTTTCAGGTGAAAGCAGTGGAGGGAGGGGTGTGTGTGTGTGTGTGCATGCTGTTTGCCTGGCTCATAAAACACACAAAGGAGAGGTGCTGTGCCTGCCTTTACCCTAGCCACAATTTACCAGCATTTAGGATAACTTCATCTTACTGTTTGGAGGGAACACAGATTGTCACTTCTCAGATGAATGCCTTTAGCTGTCATGTATGGAATCATTCTTTAAAAGATTTTTCAAGTGTATGGAGGGAAAAAATGTAGGTCAGCTGTTCCTGTGTCAAAAGAAGCAGCTAAAACGTAGTGTCCTCAAATTTGCTGTAGAATGTTGCCTGGAAAGACATAGCTCTAAATTTGTCAGAAAAAGACTTTGTCATTTGTCTTCAAATCCTGGACAGGTCTAGTTCCTGTTACAGCAGGGTAAGGGAACATCAGTGCTCTTTTATTGAGGCATCTGAAGATATCTCTGATGTAGGAGCAGCAGCAGTCTGGCATAAAGCTTACATTGCTGATTTATGTCAACTGGATCTGGCTTTAATGCCATTAGAATCACACCAGTGGTGTAAGGTGGTGCTGGATTCCTTCCAGATACAATGTAGTACATCTGGGACAATTTGTGTATCAGGTCTTGAAGCCATTTGTTTTCCCCTAGTAAAGACTTAACACAGCCAAGAATATTTCTCTCCATCTGAACTCTCGAGAGGCGTTGTTATTTGTTTGGGGATTTTTTAAAATTTATTTGTTTGTGGGTTTATTATTATTATTATTATTACATGAGTTAAATGTCTTGAGTATCTGGTTCAAAACACCACGGTTTATCCCACAGTTCTGATGGTTTGGTATTGTGCTACTTTGTGATTAAGAAGCAGTAGCCAAATCGACTTCTGACTCATTTTTACAGTAGTTGTCACTATGCATTAAAAGCATAATTGCTTTCTGAGGATTCATCTATAAAATCAAAACTAGAAGGAAGTTCTGAGGATTTTTTTTCATTTGCAGGAAAAGATGACTAAATTAAGTATGTCCTAATGACAAAGTCAAGCCTTCATGATAGCCTAATTAAAAGTCTAAAACTAGAAAGGCACTGATAAAAATTAGTTCTCAGAAATCTGAAGAGAGTGTAAAAGTTGAGTGCATTTAATAAATACATGAAGTAATATTCATTTAAAAGAGAAAGTATATAAAAATGTTTCAAGCAAAGGGTAATTGTGACAATGGTTATCACTGTCTGTAGTACAGAGAAAAGAGAGTGGCATAGTATTTG
Source organism: Indicator indicator (assembly GCF_027791375.1). Taxonomy (NCBI): domain Eukaryota; kingdom Metazoa; phylum Chordata; class Aves; order Piciformes; family Indicatoridae; genus Indicator; species Indicator indicator. Next base: position 783,546 of record NC_072021.1, read on the forward strand.
CCTAAGAAAAGTGCTCATCATTAGCATCTGGTATTTTGCTGCATCATGTTGTACTCTGCAGTTTGCTGCATCACTCCTGTCCAGCTGCAACACTTCTGTTGCTACGTTGGCATGTTTAGAAATTCAGAAGAGCTGGGAATATGCAACTGTTCTTACAATACATGATGTCTATGGTTGGATACCTTTGATATTGAATATTTGAATGAAAAGATGGGAATTGCTGAGACTGTATTTAACACTAGCTGCACCCACCTGTCCCAGACAGCACAAGGCAGTGTCATTCCCAGGAGGGAACAGCACACAACCGTGTCTCATCCTGACATCTAGCTGGGAGAGCCTGGCTACATAATTCACTGTGGAGAGCAGAGTCCAGGGGGCAGGTGCAAGAGCTGCATCTAATGAAATAACTACATCTAAAGACTCTTCTTTTATACTGATGGGAAAAATCTGGATCAGTGCACTTGTTTAAATCCCTTTAGCTCCAAAGGTGCATCAGACAGCAAATCAAGGAGCATCGTGATCTGTATGAGGTCTTTTAGTATATTCAATAATTTACACCTTTCTTTATATATAACTCAAAACTGTTTATGAGAACAGAAAACAGAATGAGTTCATTTGTAGGAGAAGTGAGAATGGTAGAGGTGAATGATGAGTTAGAAGATGGTATTTCTTTCCAAATATTTAAAAATTGAACAAAGTTGGCTTTGGTTGAAACAACAAGGGTGGCTCTTTGCCTTGGAACACTATATATTTTAGAGACTATAAATGCATATTTATCTAACCAGAGGGAATATGGCCAGCCCTAACATTTAGCATTTTGCCTGTTCATCAGAGTTTCTTCCCAAATAGACAGCTCTTATTTAACAACTTATTTTCTTATCTTTGTAGAGCATGGAGAAATGAAATGGAATTAGAGAATGGCAAAGAAAAGGTTAAACATGGGGGGAAATATAATGGATATATCTATTTTTATTTCTTAGCTGAAATAATAACAGTTACTATCCAAACTCTTGTAATGTTCTAGAAGCCAATGAAGCTTTTCACCTGAGCTGGAGTACCTCCAATCTGCATATATTCAATCTAAGAGTTGTACTTAACTGCTGATAAAATTAAGCAGCCATTTGAATTTAATGCAGACATGCCAGGAGAATAACTAAAGCTGTAGAAGGGTGGTCAGTGGAACCCTTTCTGAAAGTGTTTAAGTGCTCATACTGCCACTTTTATTACAAATATTGAAAAGTAGCCTGTCTTGCTTCTATGAAAGTTTTGGGGTGGGTTTGCTTTGGGTTTTTAAGGGTGACACATGGCAAAAATATTTATTCAAAGAGTTTTGTTTTGTTTTGTTTTTACTTGATATTTATTTCATCATGCTTGTCAATTCCAATGTTATTGTAGAAGCACTTCTGGCTTGCTCCCAAGTGGGTTAACTATTTTTGAGACAATTAGCTCTCAATAATTTTGCAAGGCTTAGAGATGCTTTGCTTTTGGTAAGGAACATAGGAATGATAAGAGATTTTTGTGACTGCTTCCAGTTGTTAAAGGAGAATATTTGACTAAGCACATAGGTATTAACTTTCATATAGTGTGTTCTGTTCCGTGTTCTCTCCACTAAAGACCTCTAAATCAAAAGTACAGTCTGAATCTTTGCCATGTTACTGACAGTATATTTGTTTAGATGAAGTTGTCCCAGGTGACACTGGGTGCCTTATAAACGTAAGTTCTGTGACATTTCTGATTTGTTTTTTGATTTGTGCTAGAAGTTACATGGGAGGACCAGCAGAAAAAGGTGAATGGTGCAATAACTGATGACAAACCATTGCCGAAAAAGAAACACCATTCTGAGCCAGGTTTGTCAGGGTTTGGAAAACCAGATGAAAGCATGAGACTCTAAAACTACATTTCATGCTTTTGGAATGCGTGTGTGCTTCCTGTACCTTTTTTATGTTTTTTTTAAACCTTTTAATTTTTTTCCCCACTTTGGTGTGAAGTTTTTAGTATGTAGATACCATTTAGATGACATAGCTCTCTTTTAGAATAGCTGAAATAGATCTGCTTTTGGAAGCAACTGTGTTAGAATGTGTATGCAGTAAAACAATGTGGTCTGGCACAATCTTAGACTTTGCTTGCTTTTTTTTTTTTTGGTTTTCAAATTTGTTATCATTTATCTCTGTGTGCAAGCCTCAAGAATCCAAGTATTAGTTACGCTGATCCTTATTTAGTTGACTGAACAAAGGTATCTGCTGCATGGACCACAGGAAAACCTTCTGAAGACTTGAATTTGCAACCTACTTGCACCATCACAAATGGCAGAAATAATGTTTTGATATAATTTTCTTTTAATACAAGCTGCGTTTTGTATCTCCATATTGGCTGGAGTTCTAAAATCTAAGTCAATTCTTCTTTCTTCTGCCCTGTACATGAGTGGATTTATTCTGAAACTCCAAACTGTCATGAACTTTCTTCCACCCCAAACAAAAAGTACCTCTTTTGACTCTTATCTTCCTTCCTACAAACGCATAGCAATAAAAAGTAAGCCTAGTAATAATCATGATGGTAATAATTACATTGATAATAGTATTATTCTCTCTGAATGAGCCAATAAAATGTTCTAATCAAGTTACGCAATTGGAAAAGAAACTGTAATAATGTGGTGATAAACATTCTGTAAGGAGTAGAGAAGAAAAAAGCAAAAGAAAATAAGGAAATGAAAAGAGAAAGGAGGGAGTATAAGAAAAAGGGGGGAAACAAGAAAAAAACACCTCATATTTGAACTTCAGCTCTCATCCTATGTTTAAAGGCTGCTCCACATCTATTCAAGTGAATGGGAATTTTTCAGTTTGGAGAATACTTGAGTTTTGGACTACAAGTCTCTCTCTTTTGGGTACATTAGTTCACTTCCTGTAATAACAACACTTTTCCACATCATGCAGGTTAAAGATTGGCCAATTGAGCCACCTCTTATATTAATGCTGTAATCTTAGTTTTAGGCTCATCTACATGCTGGTCATTTCCAGCTCCTTTGTTGAAGCTCAGCTATTGTACAGCTGAAAGTGTGCGAGTCAGAACTGAAGAAGAGGAGCTCTGAGCAACCTGATGTAGTGTGAGGTGTCCCTGCCCATGGCAGGGGGGTTGGAACTGGATGATCCTTGAGGTCCCTTCCAACCCTAACAGTTCTATGATTCTATGACTTTGTAACCTAGGAATTAGGCAGCCTAGCTGTAAAAGGCCAGACCTGCAGTTGCATTTCCTGCTCCCTGGCTTTTTAATGCATCAGAGGAAACTGTAGGCTAAAACAAGTACTGCTTATAAGAGTTGTAAAGAGAATGCAATGCATCTTCTTTTCCAGCTAAGTGTTATAACTATTACATGACAGATTCAAAAGACAGTGGCTGCAGATCTTTGCTGCTGCTTTTCTAACATGAATTCTGCAGATGCCTAGCTTACATATTGGCTAGATAAGGATTATTGTCTCTGTCTCCCAGCTGAGGTCGGGCTAAGAACTGTGGTCTAGGCAGATGGCACATTCATGGTTATTAGCAATAATTGTTTAGAGCCAACTTCCCCATTTTTTAGGAATGGGAGTCCTATTATGTTAGATTTCTGCTCTTGGGGCATTGTAGATTTTGGAAGGTGAATGAAACCTTGGAAGAAAAAAAAAACTCAAACAGGTAGCAGAACTGAAATCAAACACATATGGGAATGAGACAAGTTGTCAGTTTGGAAGTGTGTTGTATATTAAAACAATGTCTTATTTTTTGCTCTGGAACTGTACCACTGATCTCTAGTGCTGCAGGAAATACCTAGAACTGGTTTGTAAGGCCACAGCTGCAAATGTCAAAGTCTTGAGTAAAAGTTATGCTCTGCAGTCAGCAATCCTAGGTGTTTCTGTGAGGGCTGATGCCCAATAAGAGCATAAACTCTGCTCTGGTTTACGTTATCAGCAATGACTTTCATGGTGTGTTCACATCAGACAATGATGCATGAGGCAGAAACATCTGAGGTGGTTCTGAATGCTCTACAAAGGGCACCAAATAGTGCATAACCATATTCCTGGGATGCTTTTCCAAACAGATTCTCTCTCTTTGTCAAGGAGCCCTATGTGCTACAGTGGTAGGGATGGAGGAGGCAGCAGTGTAATAAAAATAACTAAAAATAACTCCAAGTTACAGAAAAATACTGTAATACTGTAACATGCAAAGCATTAATATCCAAGAAATGTGTATTACTAGAAATGAGAGTAACAAATTTGTTGGAGGAAAATTTAAAGTCATTATATAAAGTAGCCAAACCTCACGTTTCAAGCTTTTCAACCTGTTTTAATACAACTGACCAAAAGCAGACAGAATAGTTGCCATGGATTTATACTTCTTGGCATGGAATGAAGGACAGATGAAGTGTCCCTGTAATTATCTGGGGCGGAAAGCTGTATTTCTTTAATACACTACTAAAGTTTTGTGGGAGTCATACCAACGATTGATTGAACACACGAGAAAATACAAAGGTAATGTGTGCTTACAAATGACAAGTCTTTATATACATATAAGTTGGCTTTATATATATATAAATCTGTATCACAGTATATCAGAGGTTGGAAGGGACCTCCAGAGATCATCAGGTCCACCTCTCCTGCCAGAGCAGGATCACCTATAGTAGTCTGCACAGGAATGCATCCAGGTGGGTTTAGAAAGTCTCCAGAGAAGGAGACTCCACAACCCCCTGGGCAGCCTGCTCCAGGGCTCTGTCACCCTCACTGTAAAGAAGTTTCTCCTCACGTTGAGGTGAAATCTTCTATGTTCAAGTTTGAACCCATTGTTCCTTGTCCTATCACTGTGTCCCACCAAAAAGAGCTTGGCCCCCTCCACTTGACACCCACCCCTCAGCTATTGATAGACATTGATCAGATCCCCTCTCAGTCTTCTCTTCTCCAGACTAAACAGCCCCAGGGCTCTCAGTTTCTCTTCACAGGGGAGGTGCTGAAGTCCCCTGATCATCCTGGTGGCTCTCCATTGGATTCTCTCCAGCAGGTCTCTGTCTCTCTTGAACTGGGGAGCCCAAATCTGGACACAGTATTGCAGGTGTGATCTCACCAGGGCAGGGTAGAGAGGTAGAAGAACTTCCCTAGCCCTGCTGGACACACCTTTCTTGATACATCCCAGGATCCCATTGGCTCTCTTGGCCACAAGAGCACATTGTTGTTCCATGTAAGTTGGCTTTCAATGTGAAGGGAATCATGGCTTGTTTTATCCATAGAACATTGATGTCTCTCTCCAGGGTGGAAGTATTCCTGACTGTATATAGACAGTCTTTCAGAAATAATTTTCATGATTATATAATTTGTTTATTGCCACGGAATCAGTTGAAGCAGTAAAACAGTAGTCAAAAATAATTCAAAACAAAGTGATGGTTGGTTGTGGTCAAAATTTAAAGTATAATAGATTGAAAATATAAGAAGGGAGATACAGTTAGAAATGGGGAATGAATGAGGCTGGAAAAGACCAAGTAGTGCTTGGACACAGAGAGAGTGAAAGGAGAGCACACTCATGCTTCATATAAATGACATCATGAGCATTGGGTATAAATAAATACATATATTTGCTTATTTTAAAATTTACTTTCATGTTTTTCTTGTACCAGTTTGAAAGAGAGGATGCATAGCCTGTACTAAATTACAAAGGACTGGATTCGAGAGAGAAAATGAGAGTCTGTGAATGGGAGCTGCAGTCCCAGTGTGAGCAGGACACAGATGCAGTCAGATATTGCACTTCAGTGTCCTAGCCAAAGATCATTAGTTCAGGGTATAATTGTAATTTAGGATGGATCACAAATGCTGAGGTGGCCTGAAGATGTCTAGCAAACATATGTATGTATGTTCTTATTGCATTTTGTGTTTTGGAAACCAGTCCTGAAGTCTTAACTATGTCTCATCTACTGGACAATCTGGTTCTGTAAGTGGTGAAACTTTGTGACATCACTAGGATGGGAATAGAATTTAGAATATGGAGAGGTCTGGTTTATTGGCAGTGTATTTGTCACTGTCTTGTAAGTATCTTTTCTGAAGCAGTATTGATGTTTGATTACCTAAGTTATTAATAAGATTTATTTTATCTTCAGGATTTATGATATTTTGAATCCAATGTATAATTGTACTGCATTAATAGTTGGAACTGCTACTATTTTAGATTTTTCTTGTAAAATTATAAGGCAAACTTATTCAGAGGAAAAAAAAAAACTTAAAAGGTCTCTCTCTGAATTTCTCTTGGGACTTATGGAAAAGTAATACAGTCTCCATGTTTTTGTTTGTTTTATAAAGTTATTACAAGAGTATTTAAGATTTCTTCTTGTATATCATTTTCTATCCTCCGCTCTACTATCTTTATTTTTGGGTGGGTTTAACCCAGCTTTTCCATCTTACTGTCTTTACCTAGCATCTATTTTATAGAGCATATATTGTATATAGCATATATTATGCAATTCCAAACCTAAATACTTTTGTCTCCCCTGTATTTTCTTTATCCTTGTTAGCTGTCTGCTTATATATTTGAGAAAAGATGTCAGCATCTGTGCTGTATACTGTTGTGATTTTGTGTGCATGGGTTGACACTTTGAGATAAAGAACTCACCTTTAACTAGTAGGAGATTGCCTCATGAAAAAAAAAAAAAGAAAAATTAAAACCAGACATGTGGAACAAGCTCTCTCTCTATAGGAAGGATAAGTGGAAGATTAGGGAAATTGATTTTATTCACACCTGAATGTAGTCAAAGAGCCTTTTGCTCTAAGTCTTGTTTTAACAAATATTTCTGCTCTTAGCTATTCAGCTACTGACTCTTCCATCCGTATGCTTAGCACTGCAGAGTCTGAGTGGTGCCAGGGACCCTTCCCTGGGAGCTAGCTGCATTATGTCATTCAGTTCTAATCACATCCAGACTAATGGCATATATTTATGGAACGTACAGACTGCATGGAACATTCTGTCTGCAAGTCTCCTCCGTATTTTAAGATTACATCTCCTTGATTGAGCTGTTACATATTTTATTTTGTGAAGTGCCCAGAAACATGGCTTTCCAAAGCCAGAAGTCACAGAAATTTCTGAGACCACGTATGCACTGAAAGAAGGAGAAAACTGAAACTAAGAAAAGCCTTGAGGGGAAAATAGAGTACTCAACTTACATCTCTTTGTGCTGGGCTGCTGCTTTTAGAATTTCAGATGTGCCTGGCTTTTTGAACACCGAGTTTGTAAAAGACTCTCTTTGATCAATGACATTCCTTACAATGAAAATTCTGTATTACAGCAGGATAAAATAGATGGTACTTGTTTTCTTCAAACTTGCAGTACAGCACCTGCTTTTCATTTACCTGGTAAGTTTATTCACAGAGGCTTAATTGTGTATAAGACAATGAACAATCGAGCCAACTACATGCTAGTTCTGCATCCAAGCACTAAGTATGCAAATGAAGGCTACCTATTGTCAATATGTAAATGTAGTAGAATTCCATTCCATTATTCTATTCTCAGATTTTAAGGTATTTCCGTTAATAAAGATCACTTTTAATTGATTACAAGCTACAGAGTCAGAGAATTTTTGAGCTGTTGCTTGGGATTTATAGCATGGTTTCTTAATCAGGAGCACATAAGTGCTATTGTCTCTAAGTTAATTAATCTATTAATACTTCCTTCTTAACATCATTAATTAAAAGAAGTTGTTACATTACTATGGCACAACCTCTACTATTTTGTTCATATTTGCATCAATTAATATAAAAATATTACAAGCCATTTATCTCAAGAGATGAGATATCAGCTGAAGAGTCAGAAGATAGCTGTTATCTTTTCTTTTCCTCTCTGGCTTCTATTAATATTATTCTTCTGGTACATTTGATCATTAAAAACTTCAAACTGAAAAAAAGGTAATTAAAAACAATTTTTATTTCCCAATTTGGTGTGTACATAATTTTTTTTTTTTTTTTAATAACAAATACTTTGCATGAGGACATGTAAAAATTCAGTTTAAAAATATTATTGGTCCTTGTGACTAATATGTAGCCAAATACTGGTCATTTGGATCTGAAATCTTCAAAGGGAGCTTCCTTGGTGTTCAGTGTCCATGCTGAGCCCCACTGGCACTACTCGAATGCCTTGCATTACCACACCCAGCATACTCTGAATTTGGGAATGATGTGATTCAAGGATTTCTCCCAATGAAGTTTGTGTCTCAATGCTATGCATTGTTATGGATATTAAGAATAATAAATGAAGTATAAGGGAGTCATGATAGATACTTTCTAATAAGTGCTTTTGACGTCGTAGGAGTGCTTGCTTCAGGGCTAGAGATCTGCCATAGAAAGCATTTGCAGAAAAGATTAAGTGTTTTAGCTGGGTTGTAGTGGTGGTAATAATGATTTATTTAACACTTTATTGTGCATTTATAGCTGCACTATATTAATGCAAGCTGTAATACAGGAGGGAGGAGTGCATCTTTCTGTTTGATTATTTGTACTTCCCCCCACGGATTCATTGTACTCACCCAGACAAAAAAATATTTATGTCTCATTCCTTTTTAAATTTTCATTTTCTTTTTTACCATGTGAATGCATAGAATCCTTTGTTAAGAATTCCAGCTCCTATGCTTGCATATGACATAGTGATACATAGCCCATGTTAATTCCGTAAGCAAAAGTAATTGCCTAAAAATATATTCTAAATACACCTTAAAAACTGCTTGTGTTTGCAGCACAGATTTGGTCCAGTCTTGACATTTTGATAGTAGATGAAAACGATAACCTGCCAGCTAGAGAATAAAATTGTTTAAGTGCAGATCCCAGTGGTTATCAGATGAAATCTAGTGTTGTCTTTCATTTAATTTTATTGACTTATGTTGCTTGTTCTAATTTTGCCTCTTTCAATCATATCTCGATACTGACTGTAAAGCATGGATAAAACTCTAGCACGTTTTTGTGGTGTATGAACTGAACCTCTAGGTTATTAATCTAACATCTGCAGTGTTAACTAGTTATGAGCAGTGCTTTATGCCTCATTAACAAACTGTAGGTTGAACTTAGATCAGGCCTTAGATATTTATTGTTAAAAGAAGAGTGGTACTGACTTTTGGAAGAATGTGTTTGTCCTGCTGCTGATGGTAGCTTCACAATTCTTTGTCACTGTCATTGCTTTTCAAGATGAATTCCTCCCATTCTTTTGCTGCAAGTAGACTTTCAGTACAGAGAGTGACACTGTCCCTCAGATGTTCTCCATGTCTGAAGTGGCAGTGTGGTTTTGAATGTGAAGTAAGAAAGTAAGTAACCAAAGAGTCGCTTTGGCATTTCACTTGCATGCATTTGCAGCCACTTAGACTTCTGGGAGATGAGAGAAACATTTCCTTCTGAAAACCTATCTGCTGAATTGACCATGGGAGTTACTAGCTGTGTATTCTCTTTTCTCACCTTCTGTATTTTGATCTTGATAATCCACCTTCGGCAGAGTGTTATAAGAATGCAGTCCTTTCCAGAGTGTGTTATGTGGATTCTGAAATTGTTGAACTCCTATATCCTTTTGGAAAAAAAAAAACATTAAAAGAAATAAATCTGTTTTCCATTTTGCATATGTGAAGCTTGGTTCAGCATAAATGACAACAATTTAGTAACTGGGAAAAAATCTAATAATAGACTTCTCATTGGTGACATTCAACTGAATATTCAATACTTGAAAGAGAAAAATAATACTTGTGTTCAAGTAGGTAACATTCCAAAAAAAGCTGAACAGTCATGAACAAAGTTTTTATGCTAGTTAACATATCTTTTGCTATCCAGCTTTTTCTTCAGCTTCATTGCCTGGATTGACTTTGCTGTCAGTGATAACTTCTGTTATTTCCTCAGCTCCTCTACTAATCCTATCTTTACTATTCCTTTTCAATAACAGTAGTTTTTTTAACCACTTCTTCTTCAGCTTTCTTCCCTTCTGGTGTCTGTGTTACTTCTTTCCCCATTTATTAACTGTGCTCTGAAGACTTCTCTCTAAAACAATTTTTGGCCCTTTCCCTCAGTGTCAGTTTTAACCTTCTGAATACATCCTCTCACGCCCATCTCCTTTGTCTATGTCTGTACATTACACGATGTGATCACAGAAGAAGCGGAATCTTCAAGGAGAAGAAACTCAGGTCTGTCTCTTCTACTGCTTTTCTCTGTGCTTTGGTTTGGTTTTGGGTTTTTCTTTTTTTTGCATTTTACTTTCCCTGTAGATTTTATTACAGCTCACCTCACATACTTTTCACTCTCTCCCCCCCCTCAATATATTTAAATATTCATAGAATCATAGAATGGTCTGGGTTGGAAGGGACCTCCAAAGGTCATCCAGTCCAACCCCCTACTGACACCATAAGAATTTCTGAAGCTAATGTAATGTTTATTACCCAGAAACTATATACTCTACCAAAAAAAAAAAAAAAAAAAGTGTCAAAATCTAATTCCTGGTGTGTGCTATACCTTGAGCCTTTGAACTGATCAGATTTCTCTCTTATCAGTCCTTTATTTCCCATCTCCTTTAAATGTACTTAGCCTTTAGGATTCCAACTAGCACCTGAAAACAATCTAGAATTTCTTTTGTCTTTGCATTTGAAAAACTGCTACCAAAAAAAAAAAAAAAGAAAACTGATCCATCAAACTGATCCATCTAGTTATTTTTCACCCTGAGAAGGGTATTATTTGAGAGCTGAATAATTTAAGTTAAATCTCATGCCCTGGAATTTCAAACTTAGCTTAACTGAATCAAACCTGTTTTGACTAGAAATAGAGTTGTTAGTGATCAAAAGCTATTCCCTCATGCCAGAGAGTGTAAAACATAAGGTCATGAAAACAAGAAAGATTGAGAAGTCAAAAAAAGTGAAGGAGCTCTAACATAGTGGTGCTGTTCATGAGTTTTCTTTAATATTAGGTGTGGTTTCATCTTTCACATCAAATTTTCTTCTGCCATTTTGTTGAATTTTCCATGTATTTTATATTACTGGCAGAGAACTAATGTCCAGCAAGGCATCCTAGCTCTTAAAATGCAGTAGCTGTTCACACTTCCTTGCTTGTTCGGTTGTGGTATGGCAGAACAACGAATTCTCCCACATGAGTTAATTAAATTCACCTCTAAAATTTAAATGTTGTAGTTATTGTGTCAGAGCTTTAATTTATTTCCTCTGCCTCTGGTATTATCCCAGCAAATTAGAGAAGCTACTTGGATGCTGGGTAGTTTTTAAAATCAGAAGCAGTTTTTGATTGCATTAACTGGTCCATTAAACTTAGGTGGTATTTAGTTAAAGATTTTTGTCTTTTCTCTGCTGTGACTTGCTCCTCCAGAACTCATTTTTTGCCTTTAGTACTATTCTTCTCCTAATCAGAGATTATCTTGGAAGAATCTTAGAGATGTTACTTGCTGTGGATTTCATTTTAAACAAATCTCAAGATAGAAATCACTTAAATTACAGGAGAGAAAAGCTGAGTATTGATAGAGAACATGACTGGCAGTGAGAACTGAATTTCATTTGCTGTAAATTACCCCTATTAGAAATGAATAAAATGTGCTATAGAGAGACTGAGCTTGCACACTTGTGCTTTCTATTCATTCCCAGTTCCTGTGCAGTGATCCTGAATCTCCTCCATTACAAAAATTAAATTATAGGGCTGAGTGACCCATTCCCTGTCTGTTTATAACAAAAGAAAAGGAAAGATGAGGACCTTTTCATCCCAAAACTTTCCTCTGAAGTTGTTGACTGAATTGAAATATTGAATCAGCCCATCAGATTCTTGGAGCTGGAAGAAATCAAACCTTAAAATTTTATCTAGTATCTCAGAAAAACACATATTCTCATCACCTATGTTTCTTGGACATACTTGAGAAGGCAAAACCTGTGTATTATTAATTTTTTTTTGGCTTTTCAGTTCAGATGCACTTTTGTAAAATGCCGTTTAGCACACCAACAGTGGTAAGTAAATGTATTGGGCACTGATAAATTCAACTGGCTACAACAGAAATGGAACAGCACCATCAGCAGTGTAGTTGCAAAAATTATTATTACTGCCCTTCACCTCAGGAGCAATTAGTTTATTTCATGCATTGAATCATAGAATGGTTTGAGTTGGAAGGAACATTAGAGATCATCTAGTTCCAATCTCCCTGCCCTGGGCAGGGACACCTCACACTAGACCAGGTTGCTCAAAGCCTCACCCAGCTTGGTCTTAGGGCTGAGGCATCCACAACTTCTCTGGACAACCTGTGCCAGTGTCTCCCCACCCTCATATCAAAGAACTTCCTAATGTCTAGTCTAAATCTACCCTGCTCTAGTCTAAAGTCATTGCCCCATAGTAACATATTTGCAAATGTTTTACCTCATATTTTCAAATGTTTTACCTTACTTTGAGCAGCTGTGCACACAGACAAGGGTGGTGTTTCAAAGGTGTGCCTTTAGAGGGAGATGTGTTCCAATTGTTTTAGGATTTGCTTTAAAAAGTTTTAATTAGGAAATTCTTTTTAAAGTCATTTGACTTTAAATATACTCATATACTCATCTGAATGAAAGGATTAGCTGCTAACTTTAGGTGTTATTAGACCAAGAGGTTTGAAAGCTAAAGATCTGAATATGTGAATATTTTATTGAAAGAAAAATATTGCCATTCTATTCCCAGAAAACCATATCTATTGATTTAACTGAAAACTCCTCTGTGAATGTCTTCACAGCTTATGACAGCAGAACCTTTGCAGACACTCTCATAGGACTTTTCAATTTAAAAAAAATTAAAATTAAAATGTCATTACTATTTCAAGCACAAAAGCAAATTCAGAAAACTAGCAAGCAATAATATTTTAATATAAATTTTATTATCTGAGAGCAATACATCTTGATAGTGTTCTTAATGACTGAACTTTGTTTTCTATTGGTGAAGGAGGAGCTTTGTGATGCACAGTTTTCACTTTTTTTTTTTTTCTTAAAATCATCTTTGGGATATTAATATTGCTTCATAGGGTTTAACCATTGTGAAAACTCTAAGGTGAACTCTGCCTGTTCACCTCCTTAAATATTTAGTACGAGCAATAGCAGTAAGCTCCTGTCTGCCAAAGAAACTTAGATATAAAGCAGACATCTTTTCCTCATCAGTAAGATGGTTCAGACCAACCAGTTACTGCTACGCCAAAATTTTCTTGCTATTGCAAGTAATCCTTACTCTGGTCTTCAAACACTGAGATACAGAAAATATTCTCCAGCCTTGCAAAATTAATCTAGGTCTAGCTGTGAACTGACACCACAATTCAGCAGCAGAACTATGGAAAGGCTGATCCATAAAGGCAGTCAGTGGGCATGTAGCAGAAGCAGTGCTGGCTAATTACTTGTAGGCTGATTCCAGGAAGAGAAGGGATGGAGGAGTGATGCCCAGTCCATTGCTGCTTTCTAAGGAGGTGGATGGAAGTTAGAAGACAGATTAGTAAGCACAGCTCCATTTCTAAAGAGCTGTGAAAGGCAGGGGAATAGAGATTTCAGTTCTGCAACATCTGGAGCAAAACTCATGTTAAAAGCACACAAAAGCTAGATTAGAGTTTTTCCCAACATTGAGAATTAAATTCAAATACACAAGGACTTTGTTAAATGTTTTTTTTCCCCCTATGTTTATAATTTTCATGGAAAATGGTGTTTCATTGTAATAACATGATTGCTGGAGGTGAAGCCTCTACAGCTAAGAAACTGTTAATGATAGGCGACCAAACTGGAAGAGGTTGGAGCTGCAGACAGTGGAGGACCAAATTCTGCCTTTGCCAGAAGGGTCTGGCAAATAAACTATTGGAGAAAGCAAAGGCAGTGAAAGACAAGGAGCATAGTTATTTGGATTTGTTCTTGTCTTGCAGAATCATGAGAGGTTTGTCAAGCCTTCCAAGATATACTGTGATATACTTACCCTTTATGAACAGAGCATGACACACCTCTATTTTTGAGTTACTTTTGTAGTCAGTATTCAGTGACACTCTTTCCTTTAAGGACCAGAATGGTGCTTTGCTTTGTTTCCATCTTCCTTACATTGAAGAGAAATTTCTGGATGGAATTTGTAATATTTTAGCACAAATAATTGTGCATTTCTTAAGGGTTCTGTGGTAATTTGATAGATGTGTTTAAAATCTGAGTGCTTAGACCGTGACTGAGACATTTAAAGAGTCTAAATCTGTATTTGGTCAACAAAACCCCAAAGAGATAGCTAAAGTCCAAGTTCAGTCTAAAGGTCCTTAGCGTGCTAATAGATCTGTCATGTTGGATGACTGGCAGGCTCTTTGTCCTTATTTTGAATTCTGGTTAGAATTAAACCCAGAAACAAAAGGTCTCAAAATCCAACCCCTCAAAATAGCCATCTGTACTAAGCCATGTAATCTGCTGAAGGAAAAAATAGTAAAAATATCAGATTGCATGATTAAAAATGAGAGCATCATTGTGCAGCATTACATACATGCTTTTGATCAGTCAAGGTTTGCTAGGTGAATTCTCCTGATTCTTGCATGCAGGTGCATGCACCACTGCTGTTTTGTATGTTCCCCGGTTAAATATTTGCCCATATTTCTGGTGGTTCAGATGCTAGTGAGGATGTGTTGCATTCTTAAGATGCCTGAAGAATCTCTATTAATAGCTGTTTGCTTTTCTGGAAACAGAAGCATAGTGTCTGTTTTGAAGCAGCTACATCAGAATGTGAACTATTCTGTGGTTATGCTGTGGAGTGTACCAACAGTGGGATGTCTGAGGAGCTTGCACACTTGGCAAGCAGGGTGTTGGACAGCTTAACAATACTGTGCTCAGGCTTTCATGAAGCAATGCAGACCTCATAGCATGGCTGATCAGAATGGATTTGTATGAGTACAGACTCTGAGGCTTCACTGCCTCTCAGATAGTATCTTTTTTCTCTTGCTACTGTGTACAGATACAGGGGATGTGTGCCAGAATTCTGTGGAGAGGCAAACCAGGATGTTTTAGCTAATATTTGTCTTATTGCTTCTTTCTTTTTTTTCATTTTTTTTCCATGTGTGCACTCAGTATTTTTCAAAGACCATTAAAATATATGTACACCTATGTATGAGGCAGCAAAGGCAAACATCACAGAGTTAAGTACAAACATCACTTTGGAAAGGAATCTACATACCATTAGGGGGAAAAAAAAAAGTGGTCATACCCAAATTACTACTTTAATAAACATGCAAAATGCATCTCCCCAGCTTGCTTCAAAAGACCTTTACCAACTGCATTGATCTATCCCTTGTGATGAAGACCTGAGCTGACCCTGTCATTTTATGAACTCATGATTCTAGAGCCTCTTTAACTTTCTAGCTTAGCTCACCACACCATTTTATTCAATCCTTTTGCTGAGCAGTGCCATGTACTCTGCAAATAATCCATAGTACCATTGTTAACGTGGTTCAAGCATTGTGATAAAAATTGGTTTAACTGGTGAGAAATGTCCCCTGGGTTTACAGTCTTTGTTTAGTGTGTCAAGCTTGAAGCCAAGAAGACAAAAACCCCAACAAAATCATCAAGCAATAGCCAAATAGAAAACAGGAATGCAAAGGCATGCTCCCCCACGAGGGAGCTGGCTAATTGGAATTGTCTTCATTCTAGCCTTCCCTTTTAAGGACAGGAACTTCTATTTCATTCAAACAGGAATATAAACATACCTTAACTTTTTTTTTCCCCCCCCCTGACATTTTTGTAACTGTGAGCCATATTCATTGCATTCAGACTGTGAAGTGGATCACAGACTTCTTGGAAAGGCCTTGCTTGCTGCAACAAGATTTGTTTTTACGTAGTTGCCACACATCAGACATAGAAGCCCTGGAGCAAAATCCTGCAAGCATTTCTATCACACATCTTTTGCTACCTGTAGCAGTCAGTTACATGTTTCACACCACAGACAGCCAGATTGACAAAAATTAGGGCTAATTTCTTAAAGGTAAAATTCCTATTGAATGGCTCTGGAAATAGAATACAGTATTCCTTTGAGTGCAAGAGCTTTAACTGGCAAGTTTTGATGTTCAAAGTAAATATGGTTTCAATTTTACTTTTAGGAGATAATCTTCTCTCCTTTGCTTGTTTTGATATAAGAATATTGTTTCAGGGACTTTTTTTTTTTAATAAAATTGATTTTCCTATTTCCTCATAAATAGCATCTCAGTAAAATGTCTAGTAGAACATTTGGCTACCATTTTTGCAAGTACTTAACAAAAGTTAGGGTCCTATGTTTATATATGTTTGAGCTTTAAAATAAAATGTTACTTAATAATTTGTACTACTTTGAAAAATCAGAACCAGTTTTCAATAAAGCCCTTCAGTACTGAAGCTAATTTGTCCACTCTACATAAACACAGTTGTGAGCCTTATTGCTGCTTTGAAGTATTTGCAAATATGAAAAATAGAAGCACATAACATATTCTGCCATTATCCTCTCTTATGTCTAAACAAGAGTTCCAGGTCTCTCTTGTAATAAGATGCAAATCCTGCAACTTCTTTGCTTCAAAACAAGGAAACCTGGGTTTATTTTAGGCCCCCAGCCAGAGCTGATGCAAATCTCTTTCTTCTAGACCTCAGCTGAAAGTACTGTCCTGAACCAACATGTTGTACTGTGCCCTGCAGAGCTGAAAATCATTGTAGGAGAGGCAGTTCAAGAGAGAACCAGAATCTAACCAAGATTGGGGCAGTCAGTTGTGAGAGAAGGAAGAAACCCTGGGCAGGAAGACTATAAAGCCCATCACCTCCCATTTTTAACCTTAAGGCTACAGGGCCAAGCTTCCCTATTCTTGGCCCAGGGAATCCAGCAGGTTTTCAGCAATCATTCAATGCTGCCATCAGGATCTCTGGCTAGGGAGATAACTGCTGTCCTACTGCAGAGCTGTTATTCTGTTTGGACAAGTATGAAGGTGGTCGTGTTCTCTTTCAAGGGATTTGGCATTCCCTGCTCATGGTACTTCTTGAGGCATGGTGGGTGAAGCCTGCCAGGTTGCTCTGGCCTTGTATCCATCAGAACAACAAAGCTCATTCTGTTAAGGCATTTCCAAAAAAAAATATAAACACTCAAGACCGTTTTAGGTCAATTTTAGTTCTTGTTGAGTCTGATCTTCTATGAGCCTCTCTCTTAGAATTCTGTACTGTTCATTTGATCTTCTAAACCCTTGTCAGGTTGCTAGATACCTACTAGATATATTGGTAAGAACAGACCATTACACAAGCAGGGAAATGTGTCTGGCTGAACTATTTTATGAGAGCAATGTCAGCTGTGATGGTGGAAGAAGGTTTTTGAGAGAGGAGCTTTCAGCATTTCAGTTTCTCTATCCCTAGAGCTCATCTCTGTATTTCCTCAGTATGTTTCAATATATCTGTATTCAGATTAAACATAGAGTTATTTTTCTCTAATATACAGAAATGTCTCCTTCATGAAAACATTTCCTTTTTCTTTTTCTTTTTTTTTTTTTGTTGTTGTTGTTTCTTTAATCCAAATAGTTTAATTCTGAAAGCCTTTAGTTCTTAAATTGAGATAATTACATCACAAGATGCAGTATTTGCTTTCCGCTTGGTGAACCAAGGTTAATTGGAGTGATGTAGAAAAATATTAACTAATGTGATGATCCTGAAGAAGCCATGGAAATAGAAATTGAGAGAGATTTTTAGGAAGGACTATGGTGGCTATTGTCATTTTCTATTATTCAGATTGATTTACTGGTTTCCAGCATTTTAAAGACATGTAGACTCTAGAGCTCTTTTGATTTGGGCACCCAATAACTGGAGGAACCCAAAGCTTACTACTTCTTATCAAGATCCTGAACCTGTTCTGAGCTCTTTGAAGAGATCCATAGCTACTGTGAAGATCTTTGTTGAGAAATTAGTGTTGTTTTATTTGTTTATTGGAGAGTTGTTCAGCTGATACCACTTAGTTCTGCTGAACTGAAGTGAGATCTTTCTCAACACCATCTTCTGTTATTTCTCATACTAATTCAAATAGGTCTTCACAACAGAACTGAAACCTTAGTTTAGAAAGTAGAATCCACTGTGCTGACCTTTCTTATAAAAATCTAAAAGATTTACTGTAGAGATTTATAATCAATGCCACAGCCCCTCAATCACACTTTTAAAAGTCCATAATATAATTGAATTTTATGCTTGTTAATGCTATATTATTCCTTTGTATAAATCCATCTGGAAGTCTTTTTCCTTGTTAAGTGTGGAGCAAGAACAAATGAAAGTCAGACAAGTTTCATATTCCTTATTTTGAGAGTGTCTTTATTGATAGACTCATGGTTGAAAGCCATCCAGATATATGGATGGATGGACTTCTAGGCATTTTTAGCAAGGAGTTATTGTCTATACTATTTGCATATGAAATAACTTGGAAATACCATTGTTCTCTCTGAGCTCAAAACCTAGGGTACTTGAGAGACTCTTCCTTCTGTTTTGCATCATGTTCAATCAGTGGCATTGCTATCAAATTACCTTCTACTTTAGAAAGCAATGAGGCAGTAAAGGACAGTGTTGTATTTGTAGCTTTTAAATAGGGGATTGTAATGTAAAAATAAAACTGCAAGAACAGGAAGCTTGAAAAGCACACACTACTCTTTTGCTCTTTTGCTCTTTCCGCTGTTTTCCCGGCAATATCCGCACCCATATAGATAATATAGGCCAGGCTGCTTGCAGCAGAATGCAAAAGTCCTGGTTTGTAAACGGTGTTTATGGAGCAGGAAAGGTCAGGGAATAGGAGAAATTAAAAGACCCTCTTTAGTATCCACTGATTTCTAAAACTGTAACCCAACAACTTGCCATATCTGTTTCCCATTGATTTGCCTAACAATTCCACTAGGAGCAGAACAGCCTTGAACCCACACAGGATGGGGTGGCAGATCCTGTCCAAGTGTGGCAGATCCTGTCCAAGAGTAGCACACCATTTATGCTCTCTGCAGGGGCATATTTTCCTTTCTTACACTTCTACCTTTCCCCAGTAGGATTTCTCTTTTAAGCATAACTATACATACCTACAAAATGCTATTTCCTTAAAACATAACAACTCTTCCCTCTTCGTTCTGTGTACTGTAAAGTAGATACTAATTTTGTGAGCAACCCTCAATCAAAATACAAACAATTCTAATAAAGCATGCTATTTTGGTTCGTAGCTTGGAGGGGTTTGCTCCATATTCATGGAATTGTTTTAATTGAATTTAATAACATTTTGGCTTACAGCAAGAAAAAGAAACAGAGTCTGTTTAAAAGTTAATGCCTTTCTAATTAAGGTTAATTTTATTTGACTTAAAATTCTTTTACATTAATTACAAAACTTGGATTTCAGAGTGCAGTATTTATGGGCTGCCAAACTATTTGATAGCAATCCAATGTATTTCCATTTCTTTGTGGCAGAGGAGTGCCCTGAGCCATTTACAACCTTTGGTATGCATTCAGGATGTTTGCTGGCATCAGTTAGCTGGATTTCTGTGCATTAACTGGGATCTGAGTATTGCTGTTAGTGTCTTTTGTTCATCATTTTTTGACTCTGAGACAAGATACAGTAATGTTGTTAGTAAACATTTTTAACCTGTAGAAGCTATGAAAATGCATTAAACCCATGAAGATTTAAAGTAATTACTGAAAACCATTCTGACTCATTCAATTTTGATTCCTGAACTGCAGATTGTGTGTGCACTGCATAAAGCTCACAGCACAAGCAAATATTTCACTTTTATTTTTGTGTCATCTTGTTCAAGGAAACTGTAAACTAACTTTGTCTGACACCTGCCTTGCTCTCTTCTCTGTTGAGTGTGTTAATGATTCTGGGAGTGCACAAAACACCCATGGGTTCCCTCCAGTAAGTCTTCAATAAGAGTGAACAAATGTAAATGCTAGCATGCAGTGAATATGCCTCTGGACGTAGAGTACCATACTTGGTTGTTGACCAAACTCATCTAATTAATTAATTCACTGTTTTTTGTTACTTTTTCCTTTGTAATGCATGATTTATGTTGCTTTTGTTATTATCATTATTTCTGCATTTTATCTCTCCCCTTCTTTCTTTTTTTTTTTTTTTTACATATTGCTTTCATTTGTTTATAGAAGAAAAGAAAGCAGATCCAGAGAATGGGGATACAGGTAGGGTGAATTATTCAAAATATTTTCATGTTGTTGCCCTTAAGTTCTTTTATGTATTGTGTGTAAGCAAATATGTACCTTCGAGTTGGATCAGTGCTCTCAGGATTGTGACACAGACACTAGGAAATAATAACAAAGAAAGGGCTGCTCCAGATGTATTTCCTTTGCTTTTTTAAGGGAGTCAGATCAGGGTGAGAAATGGCAAGAGACCAGAATCAGCTAGGAAGGCTCTCACACACCTTAAGACTTCTGTTATGTCCTCTCAACTGCAGGCACAGTGTGCTCACCTGCACACTGCCTTTTCCTTTTCTATTTTCTGTAGAAGTTTCTGACTTCCAAAATCTCAGTGTGTCTTACTTTCCCCCCATGTCTGAGCTGCCTTTCGTCCCTCTTGTCCATGCCTAACCAAAACTGTCCATCCTACTGTTTTAAGAGAAACTCCACTCTCATTCCACACCCCATTTCCAATTTGCTGTCTGTGCTCCACAATCCCCATTGTACAGCAAGCTCCTCACCATCACCATCATCCATAGTAGTTAAGACAGTCAATAATTCCCACTGGGGAAGGTAATGAAAGAAAGAGTGAGAGAACACAGAGACCAGAGTTGAAGGTTGGGTTTTTTTTTTTGTTTGTTTGTTTGTTTGTTTGTTTTTAATAGGTAGGTTTTCCTTAGGCCAAGATGGGTGATAAAGACATCATCCCTTTTGTCTTTGGTGTGGACCACAGACTACCATCTCAAGAGTCTTACCTTAGATATTAATCAACATTTGACCTGAAGAGCACGTAAACAGTCTGTAGCTCTAGGCTGAATTGAATGATTGCTTAGCATCTTGTAAAAATGTGCTTCTATGAGCAGATGAGGTCAGGAAGAGTTAGGTACTAACCACACCTCTGATTACAGTTCCTTAAAATATTTAGCATGAAACAACTAGTTTTCAGTTATGAGGAGAGCTTTAATGGTGAAGCAGCTGAATCTTATCTTACTTCAAGTTAAAGCATGGAAAATAATGGTTTCCACTGGAAGCTGGAGCAGTGCCTGCCCTGAGTCCTGCTGTAGGAATTATATATCCAGCACCCAGAACATGGTAGGAATTTTGTGGATGTCACCTCAGTAGGGCTTATCCCTAGGTTCTGTTTTAATAAAAGAATGAAACAGAAATCCTTCTTCTGCTATGTTTAATATGCAGAAGGAGTTGCAGCTCGAGCTGGGTGCATCTGAAGAGGGGTTCTGCATGTAGATGGTGATGGTGATGACACTTCTGCTCATCTAATCATGTCCACAGTGTCTAGGATCTTCTCCTGATTTGGTCCTGGAGCTGCCAGGCAACCTTTTTGTCTGCGTCTGGAGACATTTCTTTATCTTTTGCTACAAAACATCCTGTAGTTAAAGTTTTACTTATACTTCCTTATCTATTGGGTGTATTTCCATACATAAAAGGAAAGGTTACAGTAAAAATTATGTGGCTAAAAGCTTAATTTACTTTAGTCACTGGTGCTAAGCTCTGGTACAAATTAGTCTCTCACTACAGTCTTCATGGAACTGAGGGCAGGTTACAGAGTTGCTGTGCACTTTCCTTAGGTGCCTGACTCTGGCATTTCAGAACTGTGTTTGCACTGTGCTGCTTTCCCTCAGCTTGCTCCCTTCTAAAGATAAGGAGAATGGCTGGTATTGAAGCAGCAGCTGACTGTGTGCTTGTGCTGATGAAAACCCCACTGAGCCAACCTTCAGATAATGGTTGTTGTGGTTTTGTTTTTTCTTTTGGTTGGTTGTTTTTTTTAAACACTGAATAGTACTTCAAAATAAGCAAAACTCCAGTATGTTGCCTAAGGTGTAATGAGCCCAGTTCCATACCAGGGCTCAGCCAGCCTTGTTCTACTGGTTTGAAAGCTTATGCTACACATTTTCACTGCTATTGATAACTAATAGTTAGATGCAAGTTAGTTCTGATTTGTCTGCACCTCTTCTCTGTCATCTCCTGATCACAGTGGAGACCTTAATATAGGACTAATGTTACCAGCCTTGGTTATCAAAATCATATTAGGAGCTGAAGCTTCCTACTGGACAGCTACAGAACTCTCTGGCAGTACTTTCTGCTCTAGCCAAACCTTCACATAAAGGTTTCAGCTAAGTTTAGATTTGCCAGCAGAAGCAGAGCTGATGATAGCCCTGCATTTCCACCATGAGACTGGGAAGTGCTGTGATGCCTTCTCAACCTCCCTGCTCCCATCCAGACCAGGGCTGCATCTGGCTTCAGTTACACAGAGATCAGCCTGCGGCAGCCGCTAACCCTGCACACTCTTTCCGCATGTCACTTCCATGCACAGGACAAATGCTGATCTTCTGCATTATGAACTTTCTACTGCCCTCAGGATTCTCTATTTTTTGCATATGAGTGAATTAACTTGTTAAAGGCAGTTTCAGAAATACAGAGCAAGTTAGATTTTCTTTTAATAAGATTATATGGGAATTGAATATTGTGGTTTGGTTCCCCCCCCCCGTAAATTTTGCTGTTTTGCTTTTATCTTGAGACTAAACTGAGCCACCAGTTTTGCTTATTTTGCTACAGAGGACTCAGCTCAAGGGTTATATACTCCCCTTACCAATGGCATATTTCAGAGTGTTTGGGTTTGCAGATCATAGGCAATCAGCTTTCACTGTGCCAACTGATCATAGTGAAGCATTAATGTTTTCAAAGTGCTGAAATTTCTAATTTATCCTCATGATGTGTTACTTCACCCTGAAATTTGGCAGAATGTCTGGAGACAACAAAGGTGATGATTGAACAAGAAAACTGACTAAGGAAAATTGAAAAAAAAAAAATCCCTTTTAGTGAAAAATGTTTCCTGTATGTTACTGAAGGATAGCAAGTGGAGATTATTTTTTTCTTGGAGCAAAGGTATTTTACTATAAAACTACTTCTGTCTTACCCTGTCATTGGAAAAAAAAATACCATTTTTCTAGTTTAAAGCTTTTGTTTTCAAGAGAAAAAACACATCTTCAGAGCTTTTAAAACTAGATTCTCACAAAAAAAAAATGCCTCTTAATGATAAATTGGCAAATACTGTTTTGGAACCTAAAACATCTGAGGGAAATTGTGATAGGGAAAAGTAGTTTGATTTTATTTTAGGAATTTTCATCTGTTGATCTCTTTTTCCCTTTGCTTCTTGCTACAAAACATTGTTTCTTCTTCTAAAACACCACTCCTTTTTAATTAATGTTCTTGGTTTTCATTTCTCTGAATAGTTGTGATGAAGATTTTCATTTGTGTTGTTTGTAGGGAGTATAGATGAAGAGTTTGAATACAAAAATCAGAAGCCAGAATGTTTATAGATGTCAGAACAGTTTAGTTTCTTCACATTCCCTCTTCCTTTCACCCTTTTCCTTCCAGATTTCCTAGATCTAGCAGGCAGGTCTCATACTATGTGCTACTACTCTTACTTAAGAAGATATAAAACTCAGAGACCCTGAAGAGGCCCTTTGCAAAGCCCCACTTTACTATTGCATTATGACTTAGAACTGAGGTTTAGAGTTTAAATCAGGTTTATGTGGTACACTGGAATCTAATATCCCCATCTCAGATCCATGAATAAAGTGCAGACTGTTCAATATTTGTAACACCCAGAAACTTCCATTTATGACCAGTGGGATTTTGAAATTGTAATCCTGGGCTGGTTTTGTGTTAAAATTATGGAAAGTTTAAGACAAACCTCAGTCAAAATGAACACTTTTTAGCATTCAGCGGATAGTTAAATACTCTGGATTTATATCATGTGAAAGTGGAAGAGAATCAAGCCTGTGTATGTATAATAGACAACTAGATTTTGTTTGAACACTTTTATTTCTTATGGGTTTTTTTGTTTGTTTGTCTTTTTTGTTTGTTTTGTTTTAATTCTGGGTTGTTGTCTTCCTCTCATTTTTCTATTTCTCTCTCTTCTACTTCAGCTTTGGCACTTTACTTCCTTATTATTTCAAACAGTAAATTGTGATGTTACAGTGCCAGTTGGTTCATACTAACTGCTGCCCAAATCATATAACAAGAACCATCCCTAACTCAGACTAATCACTTGGTCCAATCATTTGGTAATTGTATTTGGTCCAACAAGAGTGAATCCCGAAGCTGGGAATATCTGTGCCATCAGCATGTAATAGTGATGCCACTGGATGGCTTATTTAACATTCCCTTAATCATAGCAGACTAATGAGATGCTCAAAGGGTAAACTGAGAGTCTGCTAGCCTGTGGTTGTTCCTTCCTTATGGATCACACCATAAATGCAGAACCAGGACCTCTCCACCCAAAACAAACAGGTTGTCTCTGCATTCCTTTTTTTCTTTTTTTCAATGAAGGATTAGGTTTCTCTTGAATATTTTTGAAATAGTAAAATTTTACTCTGTAGAAACATTGGGTTCCATTTACACTTTCTTTTTTTATTCTATTTTTTTTTCTGCAAAGCTGTTTTCACTTGAAGTGTGTGGAAGGTACAATGCTTATTAAGATTCTGCTAATTCATTTATCTTCTGCTCTCCTCCTCTTACAACCTTTGAAAAAGTGTAATTCAGAAACTAAAATTATGTGCACTGTAAATTTAAGTAAATCAGATTTCATCTCTTTCTGTTAAAACTTTCATGAGCATAACTTCAAACTTGGAATTGAGGACTGCTTGTGTATTTGTTTATTTATTGTTTTTCTTTTTCTCTCTCTTTTTCAACCTAACAGGTGCAATGGATGTGGAAGAGAGGAATCGGCAAATGAAAATGAGCAAGTACAAACAGGTAGCAGGATCAGATTCCAGGCTGGAGCAAGATTTTCATTCTAAGGCAAGGGAGTTTTGTTTTGAAAAGCCACAAAATATCCAATATCCATTTAGATACTAATAGATGAAGTGGGAGGTGGTTTCTTCAGTGAAAGTATCTGCAATAACATTGGAAGCGTGCAGTATAACCCTTTAAGATAGAGTGATCTGGATTGTTTAAGAAGGAAAAGTTGAAGCAAAGAAAAGTGGGAGTGTAATTATCCATTGGAAAGAACAGCAGGGCCATGACTGAAAAACTCAGAGAAAGGAAAAGAGAGGTTTATAGAGTAATAGAAGGAATGAGAGCTGTTGAAACCTGTTCACAGCTTCCATCCATCTGAACACAGGGTTATCCTGATCCATTGAAAACTGCAGGATGCAGTGGTACTTCATTTAATAGTGGGTCTTGGAAAGGTGTTTCATACATCAAGAAAAGCTTCTAAAGCCATCTGTGGTAACTTGCCAGAACATCTGAATTGTTACATATTAGTACAGCCTCAAACATACTACCCAAAATTTCCTGCTATCTGGAACGGGGTCATGTCATGCACAGTGTGTTAATTAAAACAATCAAGATGCTTTTAATTTAAAATTCTATTATGCAAAACTAATTCAGTGTCCTCTAAAAGGCATCATTAATTGAGGTCAGATTGTAAGTAGAAAGCACAAGACTTCTGACCTATAAAAGCTGACTGAGGAAGAGAAGTGTGTTTTAGATTTTTATTTCCAGGATGTAGTTCCTTGCTCCAAGGAATGACAAATGTACTGTAAACAACCATTTAATGCTGGAAGGCAGAGAAATAATAAAATTAAGTTTCAGGGAGAAGTTCTTCTCCATGAGGGTGGTGAGACACTGGAACAGGTTGCCCAGGGAGATGGTAGAAGCCTCATCCCTGGTGGCTTTTAAGACCAGGCTGGATATGGCTCTGAGCAGCCTGATCCAGTATGAAGTGTCCCTGCCCATGGCAGGGGGGTTGGAACTGGCTGATCCTTGAGGTCCCTTCCAACCCTGACAATTCTATGATTATTCATTTTGCAGATAATATAGACTAATATACCTGGTGTAACTGCTTTCTTAGAATGTGCATTTTGGTGTGGTAAAATGCAGGAATAACTTAGTGAAGCCCACGACAAAATGAAAATACAGCTGACAAAACCAACAGCTTAAAACCCTTTAAAACTCTGAGGATGTGCTGCACAATGTTTGGGTATGTTGCAAATGGAGTTTTTATTACAGAAGGCACAGAGATTTGTATTAACATGCAGGAGGGAGTTGCTGTACTGTCATGTTTAGATGCTTTTATGTTGGCTCACGTGGTAAAATTCTTTTTATGTGTGCCTATGTTGTTGACTTTGGGAGGTGTTACCCTTCAGAGAAGAGCACAATAGTGTGAGCAGACCTTCTCGTAGGTGTTATGATTGTATGTACCACAGAACTGTGACTTTGTGTTATGTGTATAATCCAGATTTATCCTGCCATTTTTCCTGCTTTTTCAATGCTTGACTGAAATTTGAGTCAGAAGTAGGACTGGAGTGAAAAAGAATAAATGGGCTCTCCTGTGAAGGAGCTGCACAGAATAGAATTACCTACAGAAACACTTCCAACCCTTGTTTTTTTATTTAACCTACCCCATATAATTGGACCTTACTCTATATCGTTTATCTTTTTTTTTTTTTTTTAAATTGGAATTATACCTTCAGTATTGCTGGAATGTATTATGAATGGAATTATTTTATTAGTATGGTCATTGGTTTTTTTGCATACCTCAAACAAGTAGTCTTCAGAAATAAACAATTTATTCTTTGGCCAAAGTATACTTTCAGTATTTGGAAAGGAATTATTTCTCCTATCAATGAGCTTTTGGAACTGAACACTGAATATTCACTTGCATCTATTAATTCAAAATGCATTCATAAAATTGTAAACTTTTTTTAAGCCATATGAGAACCATAACTCCCATAAACCATATGGGAGTTCCATCTTAACATTTTTACTACCACTGCTTCAATTCCCTTTAATTAAGTGCTTCTATTATCTAGAGACAGAAAAATGAATAAGTACCATTTATCCACCTGGTTCCTACAAAACTTCTTCTTGAATCCGGAGCTGAAATTCATGTGTCAAATGCTGACTGAAATCTCCTGTGCAGTGTATTATGCAGTGACTTTGCTTTCTGAAACCTGTCAGGTGGCACAAGGCAGGCAGCCAA
Source organism: Indicator indicator (assembly GCF_027791375.1). Classification (NCBI taxonomy): domain Eukaryota; kingdom Metazoa; phylum Chordata; class Aves; order Piciformes; family Indicatoridae; genus Indicator; species Indicator indicator. Next base: position 810,673 of record NC_072021.1, read on the forward strand.
GTGTGTGCCATGCCTGAGAAAAATGTCATTAAGTAGGTATTAAGCAACATTCAAGGAAGCCAGCAGGTGGAATTTTCTTTACCTTTCTGTTCTGTTTCTTTCTTTAAATGGAAGTCAGCAGCAATGGTATGTCCCTTATGATTACTTTGAGTTAAAAGACAAATAAACAAAAAAACCCAACAAAAAACCCCACCCCCCCACTTTTTTTCTTTTCTGAGAAAGAAAAGTTTAAAAAAAAAAAGTTTTAAAATATTAAAACAGGCAGCTTGTATTATACCTCCTATTTTTTTTGTCTACTTTTGGAAGTCAGAAGCTTCAGAGGAAGATGCTTACTCTTCACAGAAGCTGCTAAAATATGAAATTGATTTTTTTAATATATTTTTCCTTCATGACTGATAGAGATACAGATTGTGATTTTATTATTCATATACATACCTCTTTTTTTTAATAAATTCAGGATCTGAAATTCAGTTATAAAATCTAAAAATGTAGTTAAATTAAATTCTTGATTTGAGCTCTATACACATGGAATATAGAAACCTTCTCTTCTTTCAGTACTATTTTTATCAGACTATCTTGCTGGTGGGTGAAGAGTAATTTAGTGGCTTTGAATACAAATGTGGGGGTTGTGTTTTCTTTAGTCAATGATATGCAAACTCTCAGAAAAGGTATCTGGTGCTGCCATTTTTCTTTTTCCTTTAATACAAGTTTTCTTTGATGTTGGTTTTGATGCTTTTGTAATTTATTTTTCTAATCATCAGTATCTGTGTCTCTATTAGAGATTTAGGGTGTCCTTAAATGCAACACTGTGGTAAAAATGAATTCTGCATTTGCATCTCATGATTATGGCTGAAATTTAAACATCTGAAATTAGACTGATCCTGGCTGTCTTTATCTGTCAGCAGGTACTCTCTCTGCTCAGCCATTTTCCTACTTTTTATGTAAGCTTCTCTTGCTAATCATATATCTAGAAAGAAGAGGTCAAATATATTTTAAAGTGTTGTTAAAATACCTTATAATTTTACAATAGATCCCAGAGAGATAAAATTACTCCTGAAAGTAAAAGAAATGAAATCATCAGCCTGTTTTGGCTCTGAATATTCAGTAGTTATTGGAGCTTGTTGGGGGAAAAAGGGATTTTTCAATAGCATAAAATTGTTTTTCCATTAAAACAAACAAAATCCAAACCAAACCCCAAAAAAATAAGTGTAACACAGAGCCTTGAGTGTTGCTTTTACAGAATGAGTTAAACACTCTTTTGCAAAAAGTCAATATTCTCCAGAGAAAAATCTGTGTTTTGTCAAACACAAATATATCAAACACTTATCAAATTGTATACCAAAAGATTTCTATCAAAACCAGATTCAATCAATTAATTAATTGTAATTCTCCCCTCAATAATCACATTTTAAACTCACCTGAGTGATGTTTATGCCAGCTTTCAGCCAGAGGAATCACTGCAGTTCATCTTAAACCTTTGTATTCTTTCTGGAATTGAAGATATTTTCCTCCCTGCCCTGCTTTGTGTTCCCACATGAACTGCTAAACTGTTGAGCCTCCTTTGGTTCAGAGTGGCTGTCGGTCCATGGTCGGCTCAATTGTTTCTATTTGCAGTTCTGAATTTAAGCTGTAGAGTTCCAAGATGCTGTTGAACTAAGTACCAATTAATCTACAAAAAGTGGTGTGACTGTGCTTGAATTAATTCTCTAAGGTGTACTGAAACATTGGAATGTGCTGCCCAGGGAGGTGGTGGAGTCACCATCCCTGGAGATGTTCAAGAGGGGATTGGATGTGGCACTTGTTGACATGGTTTAGTAGTCATGAGGTCTTGGGTGACAGGTTGGACTTTGATGATCCTTGAGGTCTTTTCCAACCTTATTGATTCTGTGATTCTGTGAAACTACTGGTATGTTGATAATAAGTGAGAAAATCTGTGGAAAAAGAGAAAAAAGAGTTAACTGGGAAACAGATACTAAATATCTGGCTGCCAAAGTGTGACATTCAGAAATAGGGATGAAGTTAATGGAAGTGCTGCAACAGTCAGGGAGGTCCAAGAAATAAGAATAATAATCTGTGACAACAAGGATCATACCAGACTGCAGTTTGTGCCTCTTAATTCTGTGCCAGGCTAAATAAGAACAAAAAGGACATTATTCACATATGAGAGGGAACAAGGGTAGAGCAGGAGTTCCAGCTAGATGGAAATACGTTTGCCAGATCAATATGCTAGACTATTGACCTGGAAAAATCAAGGAAGACATGGCAGATGAGTAGAAGGGATAGACCTGAAATCCCAGGGCAATGCTTGTATGGAGCTTGCTCAGTTGTGTAGGATACATAATGAAGGAGGAGGATCTTTGTCTCTGCTGCACAGGAGGTGGTTCAGAGGCCACCAGGCACTATCAGGCTCAGAGGCAGGAGAGCTGGCTGACCACCCTCACCTCATGTATCTCCTGCCCTGGTTGTCCCATACTGCAGCAGCTTCAGAGGGTGGTCCTGGGCCAGCAGCAGCGAGCTGCTCTCATGGTTTGGCTGGGCACATGTTAGGCAGCATCTACTGTTGGCACCTGTGACTCTGGTTGATGACGTGGTTTTGCCAGTGTGGATGCTTTCTTTGGGAGTGCTTCTCTTTACTCCATGGGTTGGATTTCTTTGATAGCAGGCTCTGAGTTGTCAGTGGAAATACTGACAGTTCATCTACCTTTTTCCAAACAACAGGTTGGTGGTTGGAGGAAGTTTTGTCATCTGTCACACAAGCTAAAAAAACTACATCTCTATCAGGTTTCCCAAAGGCATTGCTTTTTAAAATGATTATTATTTGAATAGCTTAACTACATAATCTCTTCAGTTAAATTTAGTGATCATAACTGTGACTTCATGCTTCTGTATTGCAAATTGAATATATGAAGGATCTGGATGGATATGCCACAGGTCACCATTATTCTGCAGAAGCTGGGTCTGTGTGCTGGAGCTAATCAAGGTAGGGTCAGGACCTTGGAGTCTCAGTGTAGGGAGGTCTTTCATTTCTACATCCTTAATGCCTTTAGCAACCTGTCTAGTGAGAACATTACTAAGACAGGAAATTACTGTGGTAGCCCTTCTTACCTATGGTGTTTCTGACTGTCTTTTGTTGGAGGTAAATCTCTGCTTACAAAAATTAATATTGATTTACTATCAGGCAATAGAATATTTTCTCTAGTAGTACATCAGAAGGAAGAGTATCCTCCTCCTGCAGATGGAGGATGTTTTACTAGGGATTTCACTGGAATCAGTGAATAATAGCAGGAAATAACAAGAAAGAAAAACTAATTGTGAAAATTTAATCCTTACTTCTGAACAGAGTAGTGATGTACCCAAAACCTGTTCATTTTTGTAATAGAAAAAGTAGAACAGTTAAACTGTTACAGCAAACTTATTCTACCAGTAGCATTCCGAGATATTATAAAATTAAGTTTTAGACAAAGTTATCAAATAAAGTTTGTCTGCATAAACAAAACCTATTTTATTATTTTATTTTATTTTATTTTATTTTATTTTATTTTATTTTATTTTATTTTATTTTATTTTATTATTTTATTTTATTTTATTTTATTTTATTTTTTTCCACTAAAAGAGCATCCTGTCCCCAAATCTTTACCTTGCATATGTACAGACTTTTCATCTAATAACCTTAAGCTCAAGTTTGGAAATTGCTTTCTTCCATTTTATGTGGAGGAAAACACAGAATTGTGTCATGAAGTTCAACATGTGCTAGCATGGTGAAATGTATCTGATACATCACATCATTTTTTTCCCTTCAAACTATGTAAAATCTTTTTGCAAAATCTGATTGACAGTCTTCCACAGTTCAATCTCAAGCAACTATCTAAATAATAATATCTGCACCTTAGTTTGAATATGGTTTTCTAAAACCGAAATTCAAAGTAGGTGACATAGTTGTTGGGGGTTTTTTTTGTATCTGACATGGTAATGTCAATTCACTCCTGCTAAACAGGCTGTTGCTCAGGTTCAACTACTGTAAAGAAGTAACTTGGGTGGTTTCTAGGAGGCAGTTAGAAATCTTTCCTTTCCCACTTTGAAACTAGTCTTGGGTCAGATAAATTTAGGAAATGCTATCCTAATGCTATGCTAAGGAAAGTAATAGGCATTAAAGATCCCTGAAAACATCCACAGAAGCTTTGGACCTCAGAATAGTTCCCATATACATAACTGTCTTGTGAGATGATCTAAATTTCTCATGAAGGTTCAAATGAATTATTTTTTTGCTTCACTTCCAGAAATTTGACATTTTATTATCAAGCTGATATAGTGGTCTATGTGCTGAAGTCATTAATTAATGTTAATAGGTGGTGCATGTTTCTGTAGAAGTGAATTGAAATTGATTTGATGAGCAAGGAAAGAGGCAAATTATTATTACTATTTACAATGTGATATGAGAGACACCACTAATACATGTTTTCTAATTAATCTCTCTTCAAGAGCTGTAGCATAATGGATAAAGAGGAAAAGAGTTTATTTTTTCTGTTTCCTAGGAGCGGTTTGCATGCTCAGGATCTCCCTGCAGCGTTTTTCCCCCCACTTGCAAACAACAAGGGCAAAGCTGCTCAGGAAATTCATTTTAGGGGAACCCAGCAATTTCTAAGCAGTTTAACTCACCTATGGAGGGATAAGGAGATGGTGGTGTCTACATCTTGCAGATTTGTTTTTCCTTTAGCTAGATATGAATCTGTAGACCAATTATCAGCTGAGCTCATCTATTTCTAATTGTGTACAGGGATTTTCCAAGACGTATCATAACAATCAGTGAAAGCAAGAGATTAAAAAAGAAAGGTTACAGGACCTTCCCTCACATTGTGCTTGGTTTTGGAGGCTAACCAGATAGCTGTGTATGGAAGGACTTTATAAATTGGAATCATAGAAAGCTATATTTATATCTTGTTCTTGAGCAATTGTGTTACTCATGGTCCTTAGGCACTTCTGCTTGCAGGAATAAGCACTCACCAGATGGCCCATGTGTCAATCCAGCTGTTCTCTTCAGCATGAATTCCTTTGAAGGTGCTGTGTCCCAGGACAAATTTGCTGAAAGTCACATTTAAATGTTACTTAGAGACTGTAGGATTAAGGGGGAACTGTCAGGTATGCTCTAATATTTAATAGTTTTTTTGGGGGTTAAACGAAGTGCAACGAAACAGAAATTCTGTGATAAGAAGAGCTGGTTGCCTTTCCATCTTGTTTTATTTGCTTTTCTTTTTATGAGAGAACCAAGGATTAAAAGCCATTATAAACCTTATCTTTTCACTCCAGTACGTAATAGAACTTGGATTGCCTTTCAAGATTATTTTTTTGAGGTGATGGTTTAAGTAGTTTCTGAGTTGCTTTACTTGTCTTTTACTTCACCTTAAACAATAGGATTTTAGGCAGCATTTTCCTTAGGAGAGATGGGATTTTAAAGAGTGTCTTTGTGATTTGGAACAGTCTTTGGAATACTCTGGTGACTTGATAAACCCCAGCAGAAGGTTTACAGTGCTCTCTTGTTTCAGAATTTGTAAAATTTGTTTCTGACTTAAAGTAAGATTAAATAAGCATACTTATTTCCCTGGACTAGATGAAGCTATCTTTGTGAATTAATTCTGCATCAATAATTCTGCAGATGAAATTAGAGGTTGTCTTGATCTTCCAAAAGTCATGTGTGAAAAACAGCATCAGAACAAGAGGCTACTTGGTGTTTTAAAACTGACTGCAGGGACATTTTTTTTTCTGTAGGATGACAAACTTATTCACAAGCTAATTCTTAAGATCACTTAAAGGCCCAAATACTCCCTAAGGGCTGCTTTACTGCTTTTTGCTTCACCAAATATTTTCAAGTCTTGTAAATTTTCCTTGATGTAATCCCAGAATATTTTCTAGTGCTCTCCTAAATTTATTTTGTATTGTATGCTTCAGGAGTTTGTGAAGATATTTCTCTGTGTGCCAATATATTGCAAAGCAGACTTTTTTTTGTCTTTTTATTTGACTTGCCTTCAGACTACCTTCCTCTAGATTTCCAGTTGACCTTAGAGAGTGATCCATTGGTGGCTTTTGCATTACTGCTGCCCTTTGGTTTCTTCTTCTTCAGCTCCTGGATCAAGTTGACCTATGATTACAGGGTAATTTAGGTTGGAGGGGACCTCAGGAGCTGTGTAGTCCAACCTAGCATAAAGCAGGTCAGCTCTGAGAGCAGGGTTTTTCCTGTTCAAGTCTTGAAAATATTCAGTGATGAAAAATGCACAACTTTTTTTGGGTGACTTCATTCACTGCTTCACTGCCAGTAGCAGCAACACCACATGTAGCTCTCTTATGCTAGTACAGGACAAGAACTCCAAGAAAGGCACAGTAGGGCCAAGATCAGGCAATCAAGGGATGCCTAATGCAAAGCAAGAACTGGATGAAGGGAGAAAAGGATTGGAACAGTGACAATAGGACTGGTCAGAAGGAAAATATAGGAAAATAAGATCCAAAAATTAAGAGAAAGGAGGAATATGGGATAGGATCCAGGATTACAAAGCAGAAGTCAAGGATCAGCAGTCACGAGGTATGAGTTAGAACTGGTTGCCCAAGGCAGTTGCTGTTATATACCTAATAACAGAGCAGTACAAGAATTGATGTCCCCAGTCAGTCCTTAAACCCCCCAAGGGACTGATAGATGCCATATGCAGCCTACAGCTAAAGCAGGGCTGGTCGAGGCTGTCTGACTACCTGTACCTCAGCTGCCTTGGTGGATCCTGGCACGAGTGAGGGATTATTGTGCTGGCCAACTGCAAATTCCATGCAAGGCAGAGATTCATCATAGCCATCATCTGGGGTTGGTCTGTATGAAAGCTCCAGACAAACATATATTCTCTATATGGATTCATTTGTATCTACACATTGCAAAAATGGCTTACAAGCTTCTGCTTTATGTAAGAGTAATGCTCTTGTAAATATTAGTGAGTATTTGATTTGACTTTTAATGGCAGGCTTCATTAGGCAGCTGTTAACGAAGGAAGAATCAAACAATCCAATAGCATTCAGTCAAATGATGTGTGGGAACTAAAATGTGCAATGCCTTCAAGAGGCTGTGAACTCACCATGAGAGCTGCAGTTGAAATTGCAGAATATTTCATACAATTGCTGTGCTCTGGCTGCTCAAGAGCTTTTGTCAGCAAGGCAAAGAACTACTGAAACAGTCCAGAATGCTTCTTTAATCTTCTTGTAGGAGCACAATGGACAATTGTCTGAGACGTCTTCCCAACATTTTAATCAATAAAAACATTGACCAGAGTTCCATGTTCCTATGTAAATGCTAGCAAATGAAAACTGATCAGAAGGCTATTAAAAAACAAAAAAATGAAAGATGGTTGGAAATCACTGACAATTTCAACTGCCTGGGCAACTGCATGACTGTGTAGTCCTAGGTGTAAGGCTAGTAACAATAGATTAAAGCAATGTGAAATGTTTTTTAAAAGCCCTTTGAATTAGAAGCTCTAAACCACTTTCTTTGGGGAAATAAGTATCAGAGCGTTTGCAGCTCTCTGTGTCCTGTCAGTCACATAGTGGTAGTTCACAAAAAAAAGGTCAAAACATTTGCAGAGGTTGTTGTATTAGGTAGCAGAGCAGGTGGTTTGTTTTTATCAGCTTTAATCTGGAATTCATCACTACAGGAATGTAATCTTAAAATATTAGCACAAAGACTTAACTGGCCCTTTGTTAAGAGTCTCCAGCTGATTCAGAGGAAAAAGGCTTTTTAGATTTAAAACTTGTTTGATAGAATCTGTAATAGTGAAATTTATGCCATGGTGCAACACAGCAAAATCACCTTACTATTAAGAATTCAGAAGCAACTTTTAATCAATCCATCTGCTTGCAGCAGAATTCCTTTGTTGGAACAGCTTGTAGAGACCAGGGACTTCTACTGCTTTATGGGTCATAAAGTCCAGAATGCTGCCTATATTATGAGTCTTGATTGGGATGGAAATGAAAATGTAACCTGATTCTAGTAAAAGAGATGTGTATTTCCATCATGGGGAAAGTCAGGAGATAATTGTCTGGCTGCCATGGCTGTAATTAAAAACAAACAAACGAACCAAGCCCCAAGTATTTAATTAGCCTGCATAGTAGGCAAGCACACTTCTACAACCTGGACTTCCTGGTTGTCCAAACCAGGGGAGCTATCAGTGCACATGAGTCTCCCCTACTGCCCTCAGGACAATATTTTCTTCTGAGGGAAGGCAGTTGCTGGATCTGGTGATTCAAGCCTGTGGCCATGCTGCAGCCACGGGAGCTGCAGTTCCTCAGCAGTGCACAAACTCCTGCAGCAGGATACTTAGGGACAGGAAATGGTAGCAGTGTTTCAGACATAATGAGTGGATGGCACTTGGTTAATAATGACCTTTTCAGTCAAACAGTTGATCTTATGATACCGCTGGTGACATTTAGAAAACAAAGAAAGTGAAATTTTGGCAAAGAGAACAATGAATATGGTAAATAGATGTGAGCGTAGTGGCCTGGGGCAACCTTAGTCAAAACCCGAACGAAAAGTAGTGCACAGCTGTGCAAAAATGGTTGTGTTTTACAGCCAGAGACTTTAAAAAAAAAATAAAAATCAATACTTGCACAATGAAAGTGCCATCTTACTTTTCAGGCAGTGGGCAAAGGAGCACTTCAGAAACTGTTTCATATAGAATTGCGATTTAAGGAACCACTGTAAAAATGAAATGTCAGAATGGCTTCTGTCCAAGGAGCATGGCTTCCTTTGGTCTTCTGTGCAGCAGTTACTGAAGCAACTAACATGAAATGCACTATTATAATCTATTTCCTAAACAAAATTAAGTCAGATATAAAGTCAAAAGCAGAAAAAAGACTGCTTAGGAGCAGAGTTAATGGATATGGATTAAGTATCTGAGCTTTGTCCAGCAAGAAAGACAATTTAGTAACGGTTTCTAGATGTTAGTTTGTTAAGCAGCTTAGCAGATTGCTTTTCAAAACAAATCTTGTGTATTAAGACATTCAGATTTAATAAAAGGATCAACTAACTTTTCCAGCTTAAATCTAAAGCATCCTGAAATACTAAGGATGAAATAATATTTCTGTGCTGTCTGACCCAATGGAAAACATTTGATGGGAAATACCTTTACATACAGCTGAGAAAAAAGAGACAAGAAAATGATTTGATGATCTTTTCTCACATTATATTTCTGAAATGATTTACCTTTAAGTTGTTTTCCTTGCTCTAGCAGCTCTCAAGCTTCACCATATATGACTAAATTGTTAGTAGTGCATTATCTTAAAAAAAAAAAGGTATTATAACGTTGGTTTTATTTATGAAAATGTCTGTTTTGTTATATAGAGCACAGTGCTATGAAAAGCTTATTTTAAGAACGCAGGTTCTCCAGGTGTGTAAATAAAACAGACAAAATCAAAAGCATAGGGCTTGGATGTTTGTGTGCTGCAGGATGGCTCTTTAGAATGATGCTGTGCAACGCTGATACTGTTTGCTGCTTCATGTTGCTTGCATGTATTTAATTTTCCCAGGGCTCACTTCCATGAATTGCAGGCTGAGATCTTTTATTTTATGAATCACCTCAAGTAATTATTTGTCCTCTAATTGGAATATAATTAACAATTCCATCGATGATTTCTGTCTGAACTACGGTCTATCTTATTTCTCTGAAGGACAGCCACATGAGGTGTGTAAAATGCTAGAGGTGTCTGCCCTGAGGTCAGTAGCCACTGTCAGTATGAGAGCTGTCCATGCAGGCATACACAGCTTGGCTCTACATTAGCTCTCTTGGAAGCCAGCAGCAGCATAGCCCTGGCAGCACAGGGTTTAGCTTGGCAAGTACATCTCTGCTGGAGCCTCAGCAGGTACTGAAGGCCTGAGGGCAGCTCTGTATTGCCTTTTCTATAGTGTATGGTGGTAATCCAGTACACCAGGCTGTAATTCCCAGTCTTGGTAGTTTTACACCCAGTCAACACAAACTGCACTCATAACTAATGCAGAATTATTTTAGGGAGGGTTAGGTAGGTGGGACTGAACAGACAGGGCTCAACATGTACATAACTCACTAGGAATTGCTCTTAAAAGGAGCTGCTGAATAAGAGCAATCCTTTTATCCTGGTATGATGTTCCGTTGTCTCTGATGATCAGGACAGCTGTTTAAGCATTGCTTTTATGTTCTCAAATGAATATATCAATATATACTGTCCGCTTCATCAAGTGAAAATATTAATAACATCAATAAAGAAAGTCAGTAAATGTTGCAACAGTTAGATGTTGTCATCACAGAGATGCTCTGTGGGTTTATTGCTGGCTGAGTTCACTCTCACTCTTAAAGGCTGGGAAGGATTTTAGTGGTTTGTCAATGAAAGAAAAAAGCAAACTGCAGATGAATACAGATCAGGAAGCCAGTGCTGCCCCATGTGCAACTGACTGCAGCAGATGCACAGTGAAGCCTGCACGAGCATTTTCTTCTTGACTTCATTTCATTTGCCTGCTTTAAAGCAGGCAACACAACTTACCTTTTCTAAGTGTAAAATTATGGTCAAGAGGCACTCAAATGTTATTCTAAAATGCTGTCTAGACACTGCACAGTCCTGCAGAGTATTTCCCAGTTTACATTCCTTGCAAGCAAACAGAAGGAAATGATCTGTGTACTTCATGAAAGACAGTGATTCTAAAACTGTAAAAACAGGGCAAATGCAATAGCCAATCCTGGACAACCTTCTCCACTGCAGGACTACACAGATCTGCCACTTTACATCATGAATTCTTTTCTCTGGGTGACTGAGTGCAGTGCTGCTCCCCCTGAGTTCACCATGCCACTGATGTATTAGGCAGGTCATTTTCTCCCATTGTTTTCTTTCAGTCCTGTCTGTGCTACTCTTTTTACCATGTCAGTCAGAGAGTTCCCTGGTGATGACTGACAATTCATCTTGCAGTACTATTTTTGTCTGTAAAGATTATCAATAGCAAGCCACTGGATTTCTGTATGCACAGAAATGTCTGTATATGGAGAGGAGAGGGGGGAAAAAAACAAATCTTCCTGTATTTATGATATCTGCAGATAGTACAATGTAGAGTGGCACAAACAGCGTTAATTTAGAACTAACAAGAACAAATAGCCGTAGTATGTTGTTGAGATCTAACCTGAATACCTTTGCACTACACTGCTTTATGCTGTGTGTGCTCACTGCTGATCACCAGTCTCATGTCAGTTCTGTGTTTGCAATATGCTGTTAATAACCTCAAACACTATTGTAGGTGTTCAGGTTTTGAGGCATTGTACATTGTCAACTCCAATGATCTCTAGTCCTTTCCCATCCTTTCAGACTCCCAGCCTAGATGTTCAGCAAGATGCAGAGTTGGCACAGCTAGAGCATGGCCTTGTCTTTTGGTTTGATAATCTCATCTATTTGATTTAAAAAATAAAATTGCTGACATTTGTCAGTTGGAAGTCCTTGTAAATAGGCTAGGCCCCCAAAGACTCACAGATTTTACAGACAGCATGAAGCACATTCTGTCTCCTGTTCAATCTTTCATGAGCTCAGTAATCACAAGCAAGACACTGACTCTGCCTGCTTTGCTTTGTGCACTGGTGAAAGAGTTGGGCTGAGAAGATTCTGTGATGGTTTAGATGTCTTTGCTAAAGTTTGCGAAACCTTTGGAAGAGCTGGAAATTTTGTACAAGTAATTCTGTGGATGAAGCTATGGAGCTACCAACTTGGATGAGGTAGCAAACCGGAGTAAAGTTAATAGAAACCAAGGATAACTGATATTCTGTGTCTGTTAAAAGCTTCATTATAAAACCTCAGACAGTCTGGTGACAAAGCATGGCCAGCGGGACTGGGGATGTAGTTTTTCCCCTGTACTCGTCACTTGAGTGCTGTCTGCTGTTCTGGGTCCCTAACTGCAAGAAAGATATTGAGGTGTTGGAGTGGAGAGCAACGACACTGGGGAAGGGACTGAAGGGAAAGTCTGATGAGGGGAGGCTGAAGGAGCTGGGGGTGTTCAGTCTGGAGAAGAGGAGACTCAGGGGGGACCTTATCACACTCTACAGCTACCTCAAGGGAAGTTGCAGTAAGGAGGGGGTCAGGCTCTTCTCCCAGGCAACTTGTGACAAGGTGAGAGGGCATGGCCAGGGGAGGTTTAGGTTGGATGTTAGGAAGCACTTCCTCATGGAAAGGGGAACTTGACACTGGAATAGGCTGCCCAGGGAGGTGGTGGAGGTGTTTAAGGTAAGATTGGATGTGGCACTTAGTGCCATGGTCTGATGGATGTGGTGCTGTTATGTCATAGGCTGGACCTGATGATCTCAGATGTCTATTCCAGCCTCAGTATTCTGCAAAAGGCAGTTGAGATAGCATCAGGGAGCATCCCCATAGCTGATTTGTGTTCATATGTCCCTGACAACATCTGTATGTTTGTCCCTTTCCTCTTACAGTATCGGTCAGGACGGGATGCTCAGCGAGGCTCAGACAATGTTTCCAATAAGTCCTCAGACAGTGATGTCAGCGACGTCTCCGCCGTGTCGCGGACAAGCAGCGCTTCGCGGTTCAGCAGCACCAGCTACATGTCTGTCCAGTCAGAGAGACCAAGAGGAAACAAGAAAATAAGGTGAGCACCAGCAGCTGCAGTGCTAGCCGTAGATGTATACTTTAACTAACTGAATCTTTGTCAGTGTTTGTCTCTGAAATGAGAATTTTGCCTAGGTTGAGATTTGCAGGGCATTTGCAAAATACTGGTTTAGATGGCTTCTTCTTCTAATGCTTTCTGAAGTCTTCCATGGTATTTGTTTTGTAGCCAGGTTCTGTCATCTTGAGTTATCCTAACATACACTAAAATATCAAACATATGCTGTCAGTGAGCATCAGACTGTGTCAAAGCCTTTTGTAAAACACTTACTACGGCTGAAAGGACAATTTAACCTGGACGTTTGTGTCAGCTACCTCAGAGGCATCTTAATTGCTTTTAAACTACAATTGCTGAACTTCTGCAGAAGTCTTAATTAATACTTACACAGATCAATCCAATTGATGTCATACTTACACCAGTGCAATTCAACAGTAGGGTGCAACCATTGAACTACCCTTCAGTAAGGTGGACATAGCAAGCAAAGCTCCACCTCCTTTGTCTGTGCCCTCTGAACACTCAGAGGAGCTTAGACTGTAGAAGAAAGGAAAGATCATTGTTCTCGTAAGGTGTAACCCACCTGCATCTCTCAGCAAAGTTCAATGTCAGCCTAGATTAATTCTCAGAAAATTGTTCTCTTGAGAGGCATGGTGCATTTGAAAAGATTGTTTAAACATCTGCTCCAATGAGCATTGCTAGGATCACGTTGTTGCTGTCATATAGCCATGGAGACATCTCTAAATGTGATGTATTGCCATGCAACTTTTATTTGAAAAGAGACTGTCCTAAGAAATCATCCCAAGGTTCTCTAGTGTAGGCTGGAATCTTAAGCAGCATGGCTTAACTTATGACTGCTTCCATCTTTTAGTTTTTGTTTCATTCCTTTTGCATGTCCTTTCCTTTTGTGCTTTTCTCCATGACCTTAACTTTATTTTATTGTTTTTCTTTTTTCTTTTTGCATGCCTTTTTCAATTGTTACTAACCTCAAAAGGACGAGGGATGCAGAGGGAAAAAAAGAGGGAGGGCTGGAATGGGATGAACAAAATGGAGTATTTCCTGAAGAGGAAGAAAAAGAGGAGGAGGAGGAGGAAAAAGCCAAGGAGCAAGAAATTCATGAAAAAAGGGAAGGGCAAGAGGTGACAGAGAACTGTGATAAGGAGGAAAACAAAGGATCAGGGCATGATGAAAAAGCTCAAGACCAAGCTGAGGAAGGGAAGGAGGATGACAGGTAAAATATATCTCTGTTTCTATAGACCTGTTCTTCTTCCTCTTGTACCAGGGCCCTACTTGTCTTCCCTTTTGATTCTCTTTGCTTAGCTTATTGTCTGTGTTCCCTGCGGCTTTATTTGCTTTCAGTCATGATGCTTTCACATTTAAGCACATTTCACTCTCAGCTTCAGTGAACTTGTTCTGCATACCAAATGATGCAGCACACTAACCTGACTCATTATTATGCATGCAACTGCAGCATATTATTTTTTTTAATTGGTTTAGACTAGAGTTTGGGTTTGTCTATAAGAAACAACAGAAGTGCTGAGGTTCCTCATTATTTTCCCTGCTTGAATCATTATTTCAGGGAAAAATCTTTTGCTGAGTGGTGTCTCATCAATATCTTCACTTTCATTTGTGGCAGCACTAGAGAAAATAATTTTGTAATCCTCTTATCCTGGTAAATGTGCATATTGATCAACAATTGATGCTGATAAGCAGAGTCTTCCCTTTTTTTTTTTTTTTTTTTTTTTTTTTTTTTTTTTTTTTGTTCTGTGTGAATAACTCCTGTAGGTAGCTGTATTATGGAAAGTCATGCACCTCTACTGCTCTATTGTGTTCACAAACATTTCAGCACACTTGGCTGTCTTTTTAATCAGACAGTATTCTAGATGTATAAACTTTGCCCCAATTCCTTTGGACCACGACTTTAAATGTAAATGAGTGACATTCTGGATGTGCATTAAGGCAAATTCAATATTGCTTCCTTTTTCATTAGCAAAACAGAATTTTGGAATTTGCTGAATATTCTTGAACCTCTTCTTACCTAGACAAAAGTGGCGGAAAAATCTCAGGAATTAAAAAATGCTTTCTTTCGACCTGCTAATTCTGGATAACTTAGCCTGTGAAATGGTTCTCATACATACCAGGGTAAGCACAGAGCACTCTGACAGTCCACCTCCTTCCTTTGCTACAAGCTTACATATGCCTGGACACACAGACACAAAGCAAAGGTGGTACAAAAAGTAAATCAAAATGCATGGTGCTCAGTCTGGGGTTATATGGGCCAGTATAGCCATCCTACTACTTTTAGGGGCCAGTGTAGCCATCCAACTACTTTTATACATTGTGCCATCATTCATTCACTCAAGTGAGTGCATTTTATAATACAGCAGAAGCAGTTATTTAGAAACACTTGTCTTTAAAGACTGCTTCGGCATGTGTGTTCCAGGGACTGAGAAATGGTAGTGTGGGAAAGGATGTTTTGAAGACCTTTTTTCTCTCCCGGCTCCCACTAAGTTCCCAGTTTAATGGATTTAAAAGACCTGCTTCTCAAAATCATGATTCTGTTCCCTGTTTCCAGTCTTCAGTCAAAGTGCTGTCCCTCACAGAAGGTTTGTCAGAAACAACTTCTTGATCCTGTGCTTGTTAGCTGCTCTCTGCCTCCAGGAAGAAGCAGCACAAGTCAGGAGTCCCTGTTTGATAGAGAAAGGAGATATTAAGTGCCTATTGTGCAGTGACTTTTATTCAAGTTAGATTTTGGCTCCCAACATGGAAATCAGGCTCTAGTGTGATTTGCCCACTCTGACCACTTTGACCACTTTTAGTATGTAAGTTGTAAGGAAAAAAAAAAAAAGGAAAGTTTCTCTATAGTCACCTTCCTTTTCCCCATGGTAGGCTAAGTGCTCTTCTTTGTAGCATTCCCTGAACATTCTTCTGAGCTAAGAAGCAAACTGAGAAGCACAGATTGGTACAGGTGTATGTGTACATTAATATACACTCATATTAGCATCCCAAAATACTGTGACTTGTGTGTTCAGTGGACAGAACCAAAAGCAGGATTGATGCTAAGCTTTGTTGTAAATTCAGAGCCTCCTGCTCGCTTGTTTGGCAATTTATAAGATACCTAATACCTGGTGAGTTGTAAGATGCTTAGAGCAACTTTGCTCTGGGCAATCTGGGATACTGAAGGCTGCTCTCAGCCATTCCATCATCAAAAAGCAACATCAGACCTCTTGATGCCACCGTGTTTATATACTTTATGAGTAATGGTAATAATCACACTGAGGGCTTCAATCTGCTGAGGTCATAGGTGGGTCCAATGTAACTTAAATTACCATGATGGCAGATATCCATCATGGATTCATCCCTTGCCTATTTTAAAGAGTCCCTCAACACAATAAACTGCTTTAGCTTTTGGAGCACTGGAGCACAGTAAATCAATGACCTTTTTTTGGCAGCTGCATCTGATTTTGCCTTCATTAAACTTTGTAAAACTAAACCTTGGCATATGATTTGACCACTAGAGAAAATTAAATTGTGTCCTTTCTTGGCAATACATAGGGATGGATCAATCTTCCCTGTTGTAATTTTTAAGGATTCCTTAGGTACAGTTCCCTGACATTATTTCTTACTCCAGCTCCTTGATATCAAGGACAGAAAACTCCCTCTTTAGACCTAATGTGTGAGTATTCATAATTTTGATTGCAGGAAATCTGTTTAAGACTGCTCTAAATCTAAATCCCTTAACATTTTTCTAAATATCAATCATTAAGCATTAATTCTGATAGTCACAATTGTTTTGTTTTGTCATATGAATGCACAGTTATTGTAATCACAGAGCAGGATTTCACTGTGCTGCATGCTGTTGAAATACAGAATTAAAACACAGTCCCTGTTCCAAGCAGAGTCTCAATCATCAGAAGAACATGTGAGGCCAGAGAGGAGAACACATGAGAACTGAGAAGCGTTCCACGTGACAGGAGATAGTTACAATGCTGGGTTTGGGACATCTTGACAACAGAGAGCTCTAAGGGGATATTGAATAAAGGAAATTATACAGCTTTGTGAACGTTTCTGGAGAGCTCTTTTCAAGCATTACAGGCAATGAGGTAAAAAACATGAGGTGTTTGCTAAAAATATATCTCAAGTGGAGGATGGGGCAAGGCTGATGAGCAGCAGCAGCTGATCATTACGTCTTTGATAAGAGAAGATGAATGTCATAAGGAACAACTGGTAAAATACTAGAAAATAAAGATGCATTATGTACAATTAGATAAAAGAGAATATATATTTTTCTGTTATGTGGAGAAAAATTCCACAGACATATTGAATAGCTCTGAAATTTATCTTTCCTGTAGTGTCCTGGAAGGAGTTAGAGCAGGTAGACTGCCTGGGCTGGAGACCACTGGCCCATACCAGTGCAGTAGCCAGCATCTAAAATAGTGAGAGAGTGAACAAAGCAATTAGCTCTGCATGGGCAGAGGGGACACACCTGAAACAGAAAGCATTGTGCACAACCACAATAAAGCAGAGCTAAGACGAAGCCTGAATTAAAATGCCTGCTCAGATAACAGGTCTGAATGACACACGTGATCCCTGTTTAATATTAGACATTATGGCTCATTGTAGCAAAGCAGTGAAGAAAACAGTGTGCTTCTGAAATCTTAAATCATTAAAGACTGTGGCAGGTGTAGATTCAACTGATGCATGAGGAAACAGTTTTTGGGAAAGGGTTTGAAATGTAATTTGAAAATAGGAACTCGAGAGATTTACTTAAAACAATGTGTTCAATTAATTCAGAGATGAAAAGGAGAAAGGAAATGTGCTGTAGCTGCAGAATGGATGAGATCAAGACTAGAGGGTCTTCATTACTTTCACAGTATCACAGTACATTAGAGGTTGGGAGGGACCTCAAGAGGTCCTGGAGTCCAACCCCCCTGCCAAAAGCAGGATCCCTTAGGGTAGTCCACACAGGAATGCTAAAGCTAACAATATGCTAATAATGTATAATGTATACTAAAGCTAATAATAATAATACTAAAGGGATATGCTAGAGTATGTTTCTGTGATTTGGGGAAGGAGACAGTGATGACCAGGTGGCTACAGGTAAGAATAAGGAGAGAGACACAAGGGGAAAGGAAACCAGAAGGTAGCACACAGTCACCTAAGGCAAATCAAACAGTAAGAGGTTCCTGCATCCATGGCATAGGCCGGGGGAGAGAAATTATAATTATAAAGACAGGAATGCAAGGAGCGCACAGAAGAAGGGGTTGTGTGTTATGCTGTGTACCAGAAGAAAACAGTGATGTCCCATGTGAAGAAAAGAAGGGAATTCTTAAGGTCATTAGAAGACATAGTTTGAGAGATTAAGTAGGAAGATGACACAACTGAAGGAGGACAATTTGTAGCAGACAAAAGTCAGCTGGGATGTAATTTTCAGAGGCACTGAAGATCCAAGAGAGAGAGAGCAGGATGTAGTTTTAAATAATGAATTTCTCCACATACAAAACTTTCTCTCTTCCTAATGGTTCTTCATGCCTTCTGCCCCCTTTCCCTTGTTAGCATAAAGATTATTTCCAAATTAATTTTCTTTTTTTTATGTCATTCATTCAAAAGAAGTCTTTAAAGGATTTAATTTGTAGCTTTTAAACCTGATTCCTGATGAGTATTTGTTCTTTAGTTTTTCATTATGTTACAATGTTTCAGTTTTTTGAGCCTTCCATGGTGATTGCAGCTATTATCAGTTAAATGCAGTGTTTTGCAAAGCTGGATGAAAAAGCATGGCACAATTCAATCTCTGCAAGCTCCTTCACAGGACTGGAAGCTAGTAACATTTTAGTGACAATCTGTATTCTGGTAAAAATTGATATCAAAAGCTGTGCAAAAGATAACAAGCATTGTGAATCCATTTTCCACCTGCGTGTGCTGGTTGGTTTCTTAAAGCTGTTTCAGAATTACTATAATAATGATCCGACTGCACTGCTGGATGAAAGAAGTTAATTGTGCCTAACCTTTCTAGCCAAACAGGCCACATGTTTGTAAGGGAAATATACATCCTGAGACTCTGCACTCCATGACTGGTCTGTTAGCAAAACCACAGTACAGACAATCTATGCTCCCAGTAGCTCTAACTAAAGAGAGTGGGAGAAGGTTCACCTAGTGTAACTTCTGCTGTGGAGGGAGAGAGAACAGGGCTCATCTATGTCAATATTCATGTAATTTTTCAGGGAACATGTCACCATGCAGGTTCCTGCAGCTCTCAACCCAAGATTTTCGTGTGACAGATTTTTCTATCATCACGGCAGTGACCTTGGCACTCCTGGGATGAGAACAGCAGGTTGCAGCACAATGTTCACCAGCTTCTTGGCAGCTGCAAAATGTTTTCCTCTTCAGGCAGCTGAAGCAGGGATGATGGACTGAGTCCTGGAGCAAGAAGTAGCAACAGTATTTTGTGTCCCCCTAAAATAATTCTTCTGCACACTTCCCACTAGATAAGCAGAGGGATGGTTATGCATTGCCAGTCTGTGGCTCTGAAATCAAAGGACCTAAAGTAAACTTTTTTTCAGTAAGATCTCATGAGTTAGGCTATGTAGAGTCTGTCAGCAGGGCATGGCAAATTCTTGCCCAGTCTGAAGCATAGATTCAGGCACTGCTTTTTGATGTAAGCTCTTCAACTTTAGCATTCCACAGCGAGGCAAATCATACAGCTGCTGGATCTGTAGCAACACACACAGTCAATAGTTTGGCCTTTTGGTTCTTCACACTTTTGCAGGTGATGTGCAGTAGAAAACTACCTAGGACTCCTGGAAAAAAAATATTATGGAATATCAATGGTTCAGAAAAGTGTGAGTCTCTCAGTACTGAGAGTAGAACACAAATCATCTAAGAAATCCAGCAAAGTCACCTGCTTCTAAGTTATTTGTCACCAGGTACTGAACCCTTGGGGGACCCATTTTTTTTCTGTTACTTTGGATTAAGTACAAAAGATGTATAGACTCTTCTACAGCTAGTAAATTTATTTTGTTCCACTGGGAAATAATAAAGTAATGAATTTAGAGGTACACATTATTAATGAGTGAACAGTGAAAATACCTCATTTGGAATGGTCTGCAGCTTTGATCTGTGGTGCCCAACAGGGAACTTGGAGATTTTTTTTCTTTGACAGCAGCACAATACCATTGAGGCCGTTTCCCTTTCCATGAAATGCAGCCAGCACTTTAATCTTTGTTGAGTCAGTTCTGATCTGTGATCCAGAAAGCACTGATGTACTCCTGATGATAAAGGTTATTTAAAACCAGTGCCTCAGTAGTTTAAAAAAACAAACCCAACCCAAACCCAAACAACAAAGCCAAAACCAACAACAAAACACAAGAGGTGCAGCCAGAAAGCTCTGTAGCAGAAAAGTAGGGATGAAGGGAAAGATTAAAATGAAGATTTGAGGCAAATATAAATGTTGAGATCCGGTTTTGTTCTTTTAAGTGTGTTAAAAAGACTCATTTCCTGAAGATGTTTAAAAGGAGATTGAATCATAAATTCTTTAGCAGACAGATTTTTTTAATCTTTATTTTTTTAATCTTTGTATGGGATTGAGAGTAACAGATCTCTGGACAAGGACAGCAATAGTAACAACTAAGGGTGGGGTAGAAACTTATCAAGAGAAGGAATCAAATACTGAAGCCCATCAGGCTTTTCTTTCTTTGATATTATCAATTTGTGGTTCTGTCCTAGCGCTGTATGCTTCCACTATTTTTCCTTGGCAATTGTTTTAGCAGAAGAGTGAAAAGTTGCTGTAAAATTAAAATTGTTCCTTTTCTGAGTTCTCTAAAAATACTGCATTAAAAATAATTAGTAAGTTTACCTTAGCCTTCTAAGAAACAAACATAAATTGCCTCTTGGTACTTCATAAAAGTGTTTCTAAACCAGTTACTGGGTTTGTGCCAGTGCCTTTGAAATGCATTGCCAGACCCATCTGGCAGGTATGTTATGTTAATTAAGGGTCATGGGCCCAGTGCTGGTCTTACTACTGTGTACTTAATACCTATGGTAAGATGAAGCCATTGCCCATCTCTCTGATTTCAATGTCATTTGGCCAAGCATCTTTGGTTCAGTACTGTCACTGTAACTGCATGATGTTCACAGCAATCTTAGTCTGTAAGATGCTACCTAGACAAGCTGGGAGATGTGTCATCAGGTGGCCCCTAGTAGAAAATAAACCTATATATTCCCCAACATGTATTTCTGGGAGCCCAGCACTTTCCAGATAAGAGCCATAACATGAGCACGATTCCTAGGGAGGCCCAAGGTAAACAAGAGGAGCCCTTGCTCCAAACAGGTATGATGTGCAAAGTACACATTTCTTCTGCAGGGAGTTCTGGTCATGGACCTGTCCTCTCTAGGTCAGAAAAACAAAGTTTGCAGCAGCATGTTCAGAAAGATGTAATTCACCTTTCCTCACCACATTTTCTTTTTACGATGGTCTGAAGTTTTCTGTATGATTTTCTAATTTCCCCTAGGGGCCCAAAGTGACTCAAAGTCATTTTGTCAAAGTGACAGAAGTCAGACAGGCAAGATCATGATGTCCCAGATAATGTCTCTTTGGTTGAGGTAATTACGGCTTCAGATCTCCTGCTCGTGTTTGTTTAGCTCCCAGTCCCACAAGACCAGAGACATGCTGTGGGTTTGTGATTTTTCAGAGTCCTCAAGCAACCTGAATGTAGGAGGAGCTCAGACATCTGCTGCCACACACATACACATATGTGCCACAAGCATGAGCACACCCACATTGCACAGTGCTGACCAGAGCAATTCCTGTGCCACAAGCATGAGCACACCCACATTGCACAGTGCTGATCAGAGCAATCCAGTCTGTCATGGGTGAAGTATAGATGCAGCCATCGAGGAATCCATACTGATTACAGTAATTTATTTAAATCAAGCCCTTTCAGGACATCTGGCTCTTCCCTGTGCATTATGTAATTTCCCCTTGAATGTAGTCTCAATAGCAATCCCATGCAGCTCCTGCATGTCTCTCTTCCAAAGTTTTCTAGCTGACAGTGTGTTTCTTAACTGGCAAGTGAAGATGATAAATCATGATTCCTCTTACCCTGAGGCAATACATGATGTCTCTTCCCTTTCTATGTTTTTGAGCATTTCTGCCTTCAAATCTGAATTTTTTCTCACTTTTTCTGACTTGATTTTACATTATTTCTCTGGTGGTTGTAGCTCTTGGACACACGGTAGATTTAAGTCTGTTTTACGAATTCACTGCTTGCTTTTCATTTCACAGAGCTCTTTTCAGCCCTTCTAGGAACAAATCTGAGCAGCACTAAGCAAGCTTGCAGTAGAGCTTTTGCCTTAGTCAGCAGTGTTAATATAGAAAAAAGAATGAGGCCTCTTTTCCATCTCTGTTGGAAGACTGCAATTTAGCAGGATGTTTGGATAAGCACTAACATCTAACTTTCAGGTTAAGTCCATGCAAGGTGCATTTCTGTAAGAGAGACTCTTTAATTAAATCAGCTGGCTCACTGTCAGTTTTTTGTGTTTGTGCTTTTTTTTGTGTGTTTTTGATGTGCTTTTTTGATGAGCTTCTTGTTAACCTGCTTTTAAAAGGCCAACTGCTTCTTTGCCAGACTGGGTTAAAGAAGGTGTTTTCTAAACTTAAAGATTTTGGTTATTACTCAAAACAAAACTTTTACTTTGTTTGGCATGCACTTATCTTATTGCCAAGCCTTCAGAGCTCATACAGGCTGCTTGTATTTGCCAATGAACATTACAGCTGACTAAGGCAAGACTTTTGGACCTCAGCTAATTTTTTTCTCTTCTTTTGGATTCACGCCTAGTAAGTGGCTGGTTTAGTTCACTGTACCTAAATTAAAAAGTTGTTCTAAATGTACAAAAAAAAGTGGTGAGCAATTATGCTCTCAGAGAGAGTGAGAATTTTTACCAAGCTTCTCTGAATCACTGAAGAATTCCACTGGCAGTGTTTGGAGACAGTTATCTGTTACAAGCTTTTTTCTGCTTCACTCTTTGTTGTGGAAGTGTTTGGGAAGTAATTCCATGACTTGACCCCAAACCATTTTCATATTCATTCCTATTAAAGACAAATAAATAAATAAAAGACAGGGGTGACATGGAAGAAGCTACAGATCTGTTAATTTGTAATATTAAAGCTTTGTACAGAGCCTGATATATGAGAGAGGAGGGAAGATCCAGTTCAAGTCAACCTATGCACCAGAACAGGTGAGGTGTTTCTGGTTGGCAATGAAAGAGACATTTGAAACAGATACTTCATTTAACAATATTGTTACTTTTATTTGGGGGGGTATGCACACAAGTTTCCTTTTAATATAAATATAGATAATAAAATACATCATATCCCTGCTTGGTTGTTCTCATCAGCTTTCTTGTTATAAATTCAATAAAATACACCTCACAATTAAGTCAGGCCAGTAGCTATTGGAAATTTATATCACAAATGAGTTAGTAGGATCATTTTTAACCCAGCAAATCTCAGGAGACTAAGCCATTATCATTTTGAACCTGCAGTGTCTCTCTTTAATGTGAGCTGGCAGATGAGTATGTGCATTGGCTGGAAGCACTGTTCCCTTGGAAATGCTATTTCCTACATCACAGGTGTCCCCAGAAAGGCTGGCTTTATTAAATTTCTTCAGCAAATCAATGAAATGAAAGCCTCTCCAACTGAGTTAAGAAGAGATATATTTAAAATGGCCTTAAAATTCCTCTCCTCCTTGCAAAAAACTCTAAACCAATACTTCAGTTGGTCTTCCAGTCTCACAAGAGACATGCATTAGAAAATTTCTATTACAACAGTGCAAAAATGGTTAAAATAATTTTTCTAGGTCATCACAGCACACAGCTGTACTCCACACTTGGCAGTGTGAATTTTACTATTGCAGATGCTGTATTTTTGTGAGGGATCATTACCAGACAGCTAAGCTAAATGACAGGGATCGTCAAATTTTGTCAGTAACTGAAAAAAAAAAAAATCAAGATTGCTATCATGTTTCCAGTCTTAGAAACAGTTTTATGTCTTCTTTGTACAGTGAGTGATCATCTTTGAAATTTGTTAGTCACTAAGCATAAGGATTCCCTATTGTTCCCTGTGCTGATTTCTACCCCAGACTGCTGTGGGTCAGGGCTAGGGCCTGATGCAAATGTCAGCTTTACAGAATTCCTGCACAAGTCCTGATGAAGTGAGGTCAACTTAACAGGCTACTGAAAAGGGAAGAGGAAGCTTTTCTACATCTATCAACACAAAATCCCTGCCTTGTCAGTATGCTAGTGAGGAAGATGATGTAAGGAAGAGCAGGGAGAGGAAAAGACAGGAGAAGATGACAGTTACTAGTTAGGGGTTATGGGAAATGACCCTTCAATTCAGCAAGTCACTAGGTTAGAGGAATCTGGGGCTGCTGGCACTGGGACTTGCTTTGAACTGGCAGATGGACTGTAAACTTAACTAACTAACTTATCTTAAGTGAGATACAGGCAAAGAGATATTTTAGCCTTACAAGGATCTCAGTATTGTCTTGGTAAGTTGAGAGGAAAATGAGATGGTAGCAGGGGATCTCTGAAAAGATGATCTGTGGTGTTTTGAATGACAGTGGTGTCCTAGTTTTGGGTCTGAGCCTGTGATTCATGTGCATTTCTTGCCTATGGAGAAAGGCTAAGCCAATGTATTTTCCTAGTTTAGCCTTCCTCGTTGCTGCCTGCTCAACTGCTTAATGTACAGAAAAAATGAGCAGTACTGTGCTGTGCAACAGAATAGGATGACTGCAGAAATCTTAATAAGGTTCTTTAACCTAGGGGACTTCATCATTGCTTTTTATAGCAGTAACAGCTTTCAAGGGAGTCGTCGTCTTTAGTTCCTCCATTCTCATTCTGGTTAGTTTGCCACATCTTGTAAATCTCAAAATGTGTGATCCAGCAAGCATAAGGACCCCCAAGTGGCAGTGGTTTTGTTTGGGTTTTGTTTGTTTGTTTAGTTTGTCTTTTGTTTTATTTTCTGGCCTAAACCAAAAGTTGGTGAGGGAATTTGGCACTTACCATACTAATCAGCCAGTTGCTATGAAAAGTTTCTGTTTCTGTAGGCAAGAATCTGACCAACTGGTGAGATGCTTTCCAGCTCTGCAACTGATGCAAAAGCTGCAGCCAAAGACTGCAGGTTTTAAATTCTGGTGACAGGGCAAGACTTTCCATTTGGTACACATGAAACAATGAGCATTCAGTGTGTCTGCGTCTGCTTCCTGGAAAGTATAACAGCAGCAGACAATATTATCAATTAGTTCTAAAGATCATTAAACATTTTTAAAGCTGTTTGCAGTTCTTGGTGTCCTCTGATTCCTTCCTGCATTACCTCTACATTCAGGAAGCTAAGTCCCTGCTTGAGCTTTGCTCATCACCCTGCTCTTGTTGACTAATTGGTCCCCAAAGCCAAAGTCAGTGGCCTCACTGTCCCTGTGACTCTACAGTCACTGTGGGCTGCCATACAGCTGTGGTTGTGTGATGATTTGTTCCTGTTTTGTTTCTAAAAAGGGTTATTATGATACCATTGTGAACATGTGATTGGGACTAGCATAGTTAATTCTTTAATTTGGGGGTTATTTCCCCCACCTGGCTGCACACTGTCTTTGCAGAAGAAGTTTTAAAGATGAATGTCATATAAGGCACCTTGAGAAGCCTATTTTCCTTGACCCATATAATCTCATAAATTACTTTTATTTAATGTCCATTTTAAAATGCTGTTGTACATATTTACCTGGCTGGATGTGTGTCAGATTAGGTTTGTGTATATGTACATGTAAAGAAAACTTCATGTATAGTAATTTCTGTTTCCTGTTAAGAGAAAAGGTTGTAGGATATACTCTAATCTACTCTCTCCATCTTACATTTCTGTTGCCTCAGAAAGGAGCTACATCTGACACACAGCACCCTATTTTTCTGTGAATAATCCATTTCTGGCACTATTGAAAGACAGTATGGGTAGAAAGATAGCTTTACTTGTGAGGACATCAAGCATCTGCCAAGAATAATTAGTTTGTTGGGGTTCAGATGGCCAGGAAGGGTTCAGTGTGCTGACAAAGGACTTTGCTCATGACCATGACAGATTTACTATAAGGTACTATGAGCCACTCAGAACTCTCTTGGTACTTATTTCTCAAAGATTTTTTTTTTTATGAGAGAGGAATTTGGAAAAGCTGTGATGGCTCTCTCCAGGAGCTCTTTGATAGTTGGGAACATAACAAAGATGTCTTCTCTACTGTTTTTAAAGAGAAGGGAAAAAATAAGCCAGCAAATCTTTAATTAAAGCAAATGCTTTTCGAACTCTATTGAAAAAAAATAGTTTTGTGAATTAATTTTTATTATTAGCCATTTGTAGCAACGTGGTACCTCCACACAAATTTGAATCTAAATCCCTTTTTCCTTACTTGAATCCTCCTTCCAGCTTTTCTCAGTTGGTCAGAAGAAAGTGGTTAAACGAATCCTAGATCATTGCTGGCAGGTGTACACAGCAAAGCTTCATTTTGTGATACAGAAGCCTTTAGAAGGCAGCCAAAGAGCAAATTTTGTTATGCATAATGCTTTCATAGTTATCAGCCTAATGAATTTGCAGCAATTTTGTTTGCATTGCCAACCTTTTTATGCACATAGGTTTCTTTAATGAGGGTAATTACTGTAATCCACTGCATTTAAATAGTATTATACATCTTGGGAAATGACACATGAAGCACCTCAAAGGTACATTGCACTCAGGATATGGGAACATTCTTCTCAGTGGAAGCTTTATGAGAAAGGAGAATGCTTCTGTTTCTACTGCTATGACATGAAACCTTTCCCAAACGTTAATATCACTTGTAAAGCAATGCCATAATTATTATGTCCTATTAGTAACTGTGACAGGAACACACTGATTTTCTGCATATCATTCTTGAGAGATGGATGGATGGAATAGGCTCTTCTACAAGCAGTAAAAATGTTACTTCCTCTATCAGTCTGTGCTGTGTGAATGAGCTCCTATGAGGGATGACAGAGACTGAGGAATGCCTTACACTACAGCCTTTCTGACAGAGACTGAGTAATGCCTTACACTACAGCCTTTCTGACAGAGACTGAGGAATGCCTTACACTACAGCCTTTCTGACAGAGACTGAGTAATGCCTTACACTACAGCCTTTCTGACAGAGACTGAGGAATGCCTTACACTACAGCCTTTCTGACAGAGACTGAGTAATGCCTTACACTACAGCCTTTCTGACAGAGACTGAGTAATGCCTTACACTACAGCCTTTCTGACAGAGACTGAGTAATGCCTTACACTACAGCCTTTCTGACAGAGACTGAGTAATGCCTTACACTACAGCCTTTCTAACGGAGACTGAGTAATGCCTTACACTACAGCCTTTCTGACAGAGACTGAGTAATGCCTTACACTACAGCCTTTCTGACAGAGACTGAGTAATGCCTTACACTACAGCCTTTCTGACAGAGACTGAGTAATGCCTTACACTACAGCCTTTCTGACAGAGACTGAGTAATGCCTTACACTACAGCCTTTCTGACAGAGACTGAGAAATGCCTTACACTACAGCCTTTCTGACAGAGGCTGAGTAAATGACTTATACTACAGCCTTTACCCAACGGGGGATTCACTCCAAAAATAAAACCAGTTTTAGAAACTAAATAGCTCTGATTTTGAACTCTTGTGTCAAGTTAGAATTGAATTTGAGAAGAGGGAGACTGAGAACTTGTTTCTGTGGCATCTCCTTTCTGTAAAACAACCCCTAAAGCTGTCTGAAAGAAAATACAGCATGCGATGTTAGCATCTAACATAGAAATTGTCATAGTGCCAAGGAACCTAGAGTTAAAATTGCTCCTTTCCACCTCTCAAAACCCCAAAGCCTACCTTTGTGAATTAGCTGCTTTTTACCCTCTAGTCTCCCAAAATCTTCCATCTGAAACCTATCCTTTTCTGTCTTCCCCTTTTTACTTTTCTTTGTCTGCGCTGTTTACCCATCCACTGGCTGACAGTGTCTTTACATCCAAAATGCAAAGCAGACAGATGGGCACCTCAGGAAAGAACATGACTAAGAGCACCAGCATCGGCGGGGACATGTACACACTCGAGAAGAACGACGGCAGCCAGTCGGACACGGCAGTGGGCACGGTGGGTGGTGGCAGCAAAAAGAGACGCTCCAGCATCGGCGCAAAGATGGTGGCCATCGTGGGGCTCTCGCGGAAGAGCCGCAGCACGTCCCAGCTCAGCCAGACTGGTAGGAACCGCATTTGGTTTTCCCTCTCAAATGATCATTCTAATCACACAGAATGTCCGTGTCTTGCAATTTCACCGTCTGGATATCCTGTTGTAGTTGCCTAATCAACCAAATTTTATGGGATGAAGAAAATGGCCAAACATTTTCCATTTTCCACCCCCCCTCTGGACATTTACTAAACTACCTTTTTTTTTTTTTAGCAAAGACCCTTTTCAGGTTGGACTGAGGCTTTTATTTTCTACTTGCTGGAACCTACTTAATGCACTAATTTCTTTATTCTCAGGAGCAAACATGAGCTGCTATACATCTGTGTGGGGGAAATCCTTACTGCCAGTTTGTGAACGGTTGCTGAAATGTTGCAAACTTCCTTTGCTTTTGCCACAAATAGTGCTTGCTTCTTTCATTGCATTTGGTCTTTTTGGTATTTAAACCTTATTTTAAATGAAACCATTCTTCTGAACAAAATAATATTTTATATTTTATTACTTTAGTACAATTGCTTTATTGACTATTAATTAATTTCTTTCCAGCCTGCATCTGTATTCACCATCAGTATAAATTTTCCTCATTCCTGCTTATTTATATTCAATTTTGAAACTGAAATATTTGATGTAGGAAAAGATTGAGAGGGGTTTTTTTTCTGCTTTGATACCTAAAAAATTTGATTTCTAATGCTTTTTGTTTGTTTGTTTAATTCCTCCTATTTCAGGGAAAATCCATATAATGCACTCTGAAAAGCTCTCACTGTCAGTTAATTAAGCTGCACAGGACAAGTGTTTTTTTACATGGAAAAAGATTACTTGTATTTAAATGACATATCTATAAAAATGGTGTTCAAGCAATGTATATAGTTCTGCACATACTTATATAATATTCAAGATATATACATAAGATGCATTTTATGTTCAGCAAAACTGATGCAATGTTATCATATGGTTCAACATAATTTTACATGGTTCAACCTAATTTTATAGTGTTCAGCTGTGTGTGGTCTCATTTGAAGGTCTCCATTGGGATTATTACTATTGAAACCCTGATAAGAGATTGTTCAGTTCTCTGGAAAGGTGGCAGTCTGTATTATGATCAGTGTTTTGTTGTACAAGTCAATGGAGAAAAATGATGATTTGGTAAATTTAGTAAGTAAACTTTTGTAGGAAAGGGCCTGCAGTGACAGGACAAAGGGCAATGGTGTCAAACTAGAGAAGGGCAGATTTGGGTTGGATATCAGGAAGAAGTTCTTCACTATGAGGGTGGTGGAACACTGGAACAGGCTGCCCAGGGAGGTGGTTGAGACTCCTTCCCTGGAGATATTCAAGGTGAGGCTTGATGAGGCCCTGGGCAACCTGATCTAGTTGGGGATGTCCCTGCTGACTGTGGGGAGGTCAGACTGGATGAGCTTTGAAGGTCCCTTCCAGCCTGGACCTTTCTATGATTCGAAATTACCTGGAAAGAGTAGAAGTTAAAAAAGAGGGGAAAGAAAGAGTTAGATAAGAGGGGTAACAGTAGGGAGGGAGAAGCATGTAAAGAGATCAGGGACCTTGAGTGTGCGTCGTACTGAATGTGATACGAGACGAGAGAGAATGAAGAGGTGGAGGACAAAGAATGTACTTAGTGAACACTCTGAATATCATGAAGACATGGAGGACTCCATCAGTAGGCAAGTCTTTGCAGTAGTCTAATGTTCAGCCAACTCACTTGTGGCTTTTGCAAATGACACTCTGGTGTCCTGGAGTTCAAATAAATGCAAGGCAAAAGATTCAGTCGTCTTTGTACAGGTCTGGGAAGTGTCTGGTTTCTCAAGAAAGAAACTTAGTCACTTTCTCACCTGAAAATGTCAATTTTACTCCTGGGATAGTACACTTACTGTTACACTTTGAAACTACATAAACCATGACAGTTATATGTAATGGTATTGATGTATTTAGATATTAAGTCACATACAATTCACTACATTACTAGTTCCAATCTAATCTGCTCTCTGACTGTGAGAGATGTTAAATGAAGGGTGCAGCTCTTTGTATGCTCTTCAAATATGTTTCAGTACTAGACAGAATCTGCATTGTGTGGCTTGCCTAGATTTGATTTCAGTACCACTCTGCCTTAGTTATTTGGGGCTTCTAATCTGTCTCTGTTATATTCAATCAGTTGCCCAACAACTGATTAGATGCTCAAGTCAGGAACAAATGTGAAACCTAACTCTTTCAGAAGGACTCAAGGTCCTTTGTCCTTTGGATGGGGTGTCCTGAAAAATTCTTGAATATTTTGGTGCTGTTAGAGGTGCTCTGACCAGCAGTCCTCTCTTGGCTGTTCCCTGGAGGAGGTCTGTGCTCAGGGCTGGCCTGTGTGTGGCCCCCAACAACAAGACCACCCAGGTTGGGTTGTCTTGTGTACCTGCTGCTGCACACCAACTCCTGCTGCCCTGATTGGCAGTGCTCCTCAGGAAGCTTGTGGCCACACGTGGCTGCACCCAGCAGGACAGGCACAGGCATTGTTCACATAGGTAGCCATGTGGTGAGCAAGCTCTTGGGCACAGGGCAGCTCCTGGATGAAGGAAGGATGTGTGTGGTGGTGTGTCTCCAGTGATACCAAGTGATGGCCTACTGGGTGAGGTCACATCACAAAGAAGTTTCTTGCATGTCTATATCATCCACTGGCACATCTCAAAGAAAGTATTGGACACCAGCATCCTGCATGAACTCCAGGGGTTTAGAACTTGTAGTTAATCTGTTTTATGAATTTTTAAATTTCCCTGGTTTATCTCAGCAGATTCCTGTTTTCAGATGGCAAGAGCCTGCAGAAGGAATCCTGTCTGGGTACAAACATTGGTACAAGGGTGGGACCAAAACACCAATGTGCTGTAGACGTCCTGTAAGTACAGTTTTCTGGAACTGAGAAGCAGGGGATACTCAGGTGCCAGGGTGCTGGTATTACACAGAAACTGGTCAAGTGATAAAGGATTTTTAGGTATTTTCTGATGACATTATGGCATTCAATTGATAAGCTAAGTGTCTTCTTACATACTAGGCTTGAGAAAGCATGCTGCTATCATGAGATGACAATACTGCTTCTATACACAGCTGTGATTATATTTATAGCAGCTAAGCCTTTATAAACTGTGTGCACATATGGGAGTCAGTCAAGAAACGTCTGTCATTTTCTCTGAAACTGTGCAAGTGTTTTGTCAAGCATAAATGGATTTCAGTGGGGTTCTTGAATACATATTTTATAACTAAGTCTGTGGGAGAAGTTTTTTTGAAAGTAGGTCATCATAACTACTTTTAGGACTGTGAATTAAGGTTACAATTAATGCCTTTAAAGGTCCATTCTTACTGTCTTCTCAAATTAATTGTATGTTACTTCTTGTTATTTGGCATAGTGTTAAGAAATGGAGGCTCAAAATACACTCAACAAAGTACTTATTTATTTTGGTCTGTAGTTTTGTTGGGGTATTCAGGTAGGAACAGTTGTTTGAGTTTTTGCAGGTAAAGATGTATGTATGATGTGTAGTTGTGGTGCTTGGCTGTGGACTTGATGATCTTGAAGGTCTTTGTTAACCTAAATGATTCTATGGTTTTATAAACAGTCTTAATTGCCTAGAAAAATGCTGACTTGGTAACTCTGCTGACCAAGCCCATGAAGGGTACTTCATGAGAGTAAAATAATAGTTCAAGGAGTTGAAAAGGTTAACTTCAATAACATTGGCACATGACAAGAGAGAAGCATAGCTTCATCAAGAGAAGTGTAGCCATCAGGTTGAGGGAGGTGATTCTCCCACTCTACACTATTCTTGTGAGTCCCCACATGGAGCACTGTGCCCAGTTCTGGAGCCTCTATTATAAGAAAGATCTGGATGTGCTGGAATGCATCCAGAGAAGGGCCACAAGGATGATCAGAGGGCTGGAGCTGCTCTGCTATGGAGAGAGACTGAGAGAGTTGGGGTTGTTCAGTCTGGAGAGGAGAAGGCTCTGAGGAGACCTTGTGGCCTTCCAGTATCTGAAGGGGGCTACAAGAAAGCTGGGGAGGGACTTTTTAGGGTGTCAGGGAGTGATAGGACTGGGGGGAATGGAGCAAAACTATAACTGGGTAAATTCAGATTGGATGTCAGGAAGAAGCTGTTCACTATGAGGGTGGTGAGACACTGGAACAGGTTGCCCAGGGAGGTGATGAAAGCCTCATCCCTAGAGGTTTTTAAGGCCAGGCTGGATGTGGCTCTGGGCAACCTGATGTAGTGTGAGGTGTCCCTGCTATGGCAGAGGGGTTGGAACTGGATGATCCTTGAGGTCCCTTCCAACCCTGACAATTCTTTGATTCTGTGACTTTCTGTGCTGATGTCACTGCTAATGAGGCTCAAGGGTGACCTCATTGCTGTCTACAACTACCTGAAGGGAGGTTGTAGCCAGGAGGGGGTTGGTCTCTTCTCCCAGGCAACCAGCACCAGAACAAGAAGACACAGTCTCAAGCTGCACCAGGGGAGGTTTAGGCTCAGGGTGAGGAGAAAGTTCTTCACAGAAAGAGTTGTTAGCCGTTGGAGTGTGCTGCCCACGGAGGTGGTGGAGTCACCATCCCTGGAGGTGTTCAAAAGGGGATTGGACATGGCACTTGGTGACATGGTTTAGTAGTCATGAGGTCTTGGGTGACAGGTTGGACTTTGATGATCCTTGAGGTCTTTTCCAACCTTATTGATTCTGTGATTGATTCTGTAATGAAATGGCATAGATCTCCTAGGCATCTCCAGACCACTTAGATTAGCTTTGTCTTCTATGGAGTAAGTATGATGATACTATCACTCAAAGCTTTTTATGTGCCACTAAGAGATAATTCTTAGAGGAGAAGTTATGCTAACTGTGGAGCCATTTGAGATGAGAAAAGTGTAGCACTGATGATTCACAGAAAGCACACAAGCACCCACTGGATCAGGAAGCTGAATCCTCTTGTTGGAAACAAATTACTTTAACCGCTGGCCTACAGCCATGACTCTCTTACCAGTGCTTTCTTTGGCCTATTTGGTCTCCCCTGGTTTGTTTTTTTTTTTTTTTTTTTTTTTTTTTTTAATTAAAAAAAATTCTTTTATTTTTGGTGCCTGCAAAAACTTCAATTTGCAAAATAGTGCACACCAGATATGTGGCACAGTGTGTGCCAAGTACTCTCCAAGAAAGTAGGAAATGTTTCAGTCTTCTCCAGCAGGTGAGAAGCTTTGAACCCACATCATCCCCCATTACAGATGCATCCTTTTGGTTGCAATATGAGAACCAGATTTCAATTTCTCCCTCTCTAGAGATGTAATCAAAGGGAGTGGTGACCAAAAACTACATTTCTTGAGAAAAGTTTGTAAAACTTACTGGATTTGTTCCTGAGGCAGAATGTGCAGGACCTGCATTTTCTGAGTAATGTGCAGAATAGGTCCCTGCCATATCCATGCTGGCAAGAGTCAGTAGCTTCTCATCATGCACAGAACTGCAATTAGAGGGAAAATTAGGACAAAAAAGCTGATTTGGAGGAACTTAGACACCACTGGGGCCATAAGCAGGTTTTTCCAGGTTAACTTCCTTGGAATGAGATGCCAAATTCCTGTGCATTTTAGGCACTCGTATCCAGTTTTAAACATTTTTTATTCACATTTGACTTTTGCAGTCAGTATGGAGAAGTGAGACAAGCAGGAGGGAAGCTAAGAGATGAATAGAAAAGTTACCCAAGGCCAGCCGAAGTCAATGGAGAGCCAGCATATAAGCCTAAAACTTATGAAGTCTTTAGTCCTTTCTTTAGCAGCACAGCAAAAAAGAATGTGTGACATTTTTCTGCCCTTCTGGGCCCACATTGTGCTTTTTAACTATGCTATTGGACAACTCTAGGTTACTTTTGTTCTCTTTTTTCTTTTTTTTTTTCAACTTGATTAAGTAAAACACATTCTTACATTTAGCAATTACCAAAAGTCTTGGCAATGGATAGTGAGGGTTTTGAAGACATTGCAAGTGCTTCTAAATTCAGTGAAAATCTAGTTTCAGAAGTGCACTGCTGAACTGTGTGGTTTTGCTAAAATTTCAGTAATTTACAAGTGAAGAATTCCTTCAAGATATTTCTTAAATATCAGTAAAGTTTTTGTTATTGCATTTTGATCCCTGTCTGAGCAAAGTGATTTTCTCTAATACTGTTTGGCACGTTCTTATGCTTGCAAGTCCAAGTGTGGATGACATTGAATTTTTCTTTTTTGCTGTCTTGTTCTTTTCACTGCCATATGAAATGGTAAACTATGTTGGCTCTCTTAACGTGAATTAAAACTCTTCTCCAAAAGTTACATTCAGATTTCATCCACTTTTGTAACTGCAGTACTCTGATATTTCAGTTTTGCCATCATCTAGGTAGAATTTGGTGCCAGCAAAAAATTATTTTTAGCTGTCTGTGAAATCATATTGAGACTTAATTGAAAATAGTCACAGTAATGAGTACTCTTCTTGTGACTATTTGCCTCAGTAAGACCTGTCAAGAACAAATTCGTGCTGTGAAGGAAAAATTACTTCCCTGTGATTAACGAAATTAATTATTAGTTACCAACATTACTGAATTTTTAATCAGGTGAATATCTTAAGTTTTGTGTGAAAATGTGAAATTAATGCAATATTTCATGTGAAACCTGCAGTACTAAGACAGTGCAGTCTTTAATATGAGCGGAAAGATGGTAACACCTTACAAAATCAAACTGATTTGTATAGAAACTCTCTATAGCAGATGCTCTAAAACCTGTAAATTACATGTTCTAGCAAGGCAATATCCTGAAGAGCACTGTTCACCAGGCTGTTTCAATAGCTACCCAGTGGCTGAAGACCATTCTGCCAGAGGAGTCAGCTTTAAAAGCACCACTCCTCAACTAGCACACAAGCCAAGAGATTCCTCATATTCCATTAATGTACTGAGAGAAGCCAGGTGCCAGCAACAGGTACCCATCAGAGGTCAGGTTGGGTAGAAAGGAAGAGATCAGTCAGTTCAGCAGCCCCCTTACAGAGAGGTCTGTAAGTGCTCAGTGCACAGTAGAAGTCATTAACTTGCATGCCTTTTGCCCTTCCGTTTAGGCAAGTGCTTTCATGCAGCGTGTTGGCAGATTACAGGAATTGTTGAACAGAACCCCACTGGGAAAAGGATTCTTTGCAATTTTGAAATTAATTTTCTCAGATGGTCTAAGCTGGATCTTGGCTTTTGCCACCATGCTTGTCTTCTCTCAGTGGGGAGACGAATCTAAACACATGCCAGTTTTGTCTGTGCTGCATATTCTCAGCTTTCCTGGATTGAGAAACAAACTTTCTGTCGTTCGATTTTTACCTTGGTACCATCCTATATTCATCTGGCATTTGAAGAACACAGTATATATGGAAAGGATTCCAAAGGTCTTCTTCTGGGGAGACCTCTAAAGCTCTCAGTCTTATGATCACTTAAGGTTACATCTGCACAGAGAAATAGAAACCACCAGGGTCTGTCTCTGGTTCTGACAACAACAACTGGCTCAGTAGCAGATGCTAGCCTCAAAAATGTACAGATCCAGGCTGAGGGGGTCAGTGTCTGCAGCTGCTAGCAGTGTGTTGAGAAGATTTTCATCAAAGATGAATCACAGCCTGGAAGCAAAAATGATTGGTGGGGATGAAAAACAGCAGGAGGCAGCGAGGCAGACTTCAATGTGAGAGTTAAGAGGTGAGGGAAGTGGAGTATGGAGAAATTCAACAATTATATCAGGGAAAGAAGCAGAAGTAGGCACACACAGGAGAGGACTAAGTGACAGCATGGGTCTGGCACAAGTTAGAAGGTGGGAATCAGGAAAAAGGGAATTAGAGGAAGAACAGAAGCTGACAAGGAATATAGCAAGAGAGAAAAGCTTTTCTGAAGGAGAACTTTGTAGGACTACTTGCAGTGACTAGAACAATCCTCCTGAGAAGGCAAAATACATAAAAAATACTCAGAGTTCCTCATGACTATACATCTTTTATGAGTAAATTCCTTTGCTTCTTTACAAAACAGAGTCTTGCACAGGTGTAAATCAGGTAAATGTTCCCTCTTTTACAATTTCAGGCCCTCAGGCTTGGGTTACACAGTTCTTCACATGGGCTATGTGAACAGAGTGTTTCCTCCCCATGAAAGAAGAGAAGGGAAATGATGAGAGTTTATTATGAGACAAGAAAAGGATTGTTCTTTCTCTCACTCACTTTGTTTACATATACAGCACTGCACTACACTACATGGAAATAAGTCTTTAGATTATTACAATTCAACAACAAAGGAGGTAAGATGAGCATTTGGAAAAGAAATTTTGTGAGGGATACAGTTCAGTGATGTAGAAATGAACTTAACATATCAGGGAGGGGACAGCTCAGTGGAAATAAGTTTCATTAGAAAATTAGCCTTGTGCATGTTTGTTGTATAAAGCATACCTAATGCCTACAATGATTCTGCCTAGCCTGCAGCACTGGTATGTTGTTGGCTCCCTGACTGATAGAAATATGGTTTTGTGTACACTGGGTGCTCTTCCCACTTCCTGAATGTCTGTTCAGTCTTCATTGGTATCACTTGATAGGCATTAACAGTATGCCAGTAGACTTCTTTCTCATCCATTTGCCCACCCTATTTTATCTTATAATACAAATAAATTCAATATTTTAGTTTTGTTCCAGCCATTGACAACTCATGCTTTGTTACCTTTCTGAACAGTATTTTCTTTTAGTTAATCTGGTCATAATAACTGCTCAAAATGAACAAGTTATGTGGCATGTAACTGCATGTTATGATTCAAATAATTCAGGGAACAACCACTGTGTTTGCTTGTATTTGTGAAAGCAGACAATGCTGTATTTACTCAGAAAGGGTGGCTGGGAATGCTGTGGCATCCCGTTGGTGTCTGCTGACCAGTGGTGTCCCCCAGGGATCAACATCTTTATTGATGACTTGGATGAGGGAATCCAGTCTACCATTAGTAAATTGGAGGCTGACACCAAGCTGGAGGGGAGAGTCAATCTGCTGAGAGGGGGAAGACACTTCAGAGGGAGCTGGGTCAGTGGGCTGAGGCCAGCAGGATGAGGTTTAACAAGGCCAAAGGCAGGGTCCTACGCTTTGGCCACAATGACCCCATGCAGGGCTACAGACTGGGGGTGAGTGGCTGGAGAGCAGCCTGGCAGAGAGGGACCTGGCAGTGCTGGGTGACAGCAGCTGGACAGGAGCCAGCTGTGTGCCCAGGGGGCACAGAAGGCCAATGGCATCCTGGCCTGGATCAGGAATAGTGTGGCCAGCAGGAGCAGGGATGGAATTCTGCCCTGTACTGGGCACTGGGGAGGTCTCCCCTCGAGCACTGTGTGCAGTTCTGGGCACCCACTGCAGGAAGGATCTTGATGTGCTGGAGCAGGTCCAGAGGAGAGCAACCAGACTGGGGAATGGGCTGGAGGGAAAGGCTGATGAGGAGAGGCTGAGGGAGCTGGGGGTGTTCAGCCTGGAACGGAGGAGACTCAGGGGGGACCTTATTACACTCTGCAACTACCTGAAGGGAAGTTGTAGCAAGGTGGGGGTCAGGCTCTGCTCCCAGGCAACTTGTGACACGAGCAGCAGGCATGGCCTGAAGCTGTGCCAGGGGAGCATTAGGTTGGATGTTAGGAAGCACTTCCTCAGGGAAAGGGAATTAGACACTGGACTGGACTGCCCAGGGAGGTGGTGGAAGTGTTTCAGGAAAGATTGGATGTGGCACTTAGTGCCATGTTCTGGTCAGTGTGGTGGTGTTAGGCCATAGGCTGGGCTTGATGATCTCAGAGCAATTCTGTGATTCCGTGTGAAAAGCGACAACTTGCAGGAGTAGAATGACAATCTAGATGTACTGCTGGAAAGCTATACTGAGAAAGAAACAGCCATAAGCAAAACGAGGCCATTTCCCAGTCCAAGGGTTTATGCCAGTGCATGCCATGTGTTGCTTTCAAACCGTTTCCTATACAATAACAGAACTGTTAGCATAG
This sequence comes from Indicator indicator, assembly GCF_027791375.1. Lineage (NCBI taxonomy): Eukaryota > Metazoa > Chordata > Aves > Piciformes > Indicatoridae > Indicator > Indicator indicator. The sequence goes on from NC_072021.1 coordinate 848,571, forward strand.
CAGGATAACTACAGCACTACTGTTTGTTCTGAGAATAGATGGCCAGTACAGACAGACCTTTGAGAACCATAAAAGGAACAGGAATGTGACTTCATTCCACTCTCCAATTCACCATCTAGAGGTTCTGTGCACGTACTTTATCTTCTGATTTTGCAGCAGTATTGAATACAATGTTGAATAATGAATGTGTTGTGTGGAGAGTATCTGCTGAAAGCATCTCAGTCATGAGGAGGAACAGCCATGTCCCTTGCTGTTGAACTGTAAAGCTCTGTTAGCAGTAGGTAACCTCAGTTACCATTTACATCTTTCCTGTTTGATAGATGAGGTACAGCTGATGCTCACTAGCAGACAAGATACAAACGGAAGAGGCAGTTCTTGAGGTAGCCATGACACAGAATGCATAAACCTTTATAAAGTATAGAGAAAAATGGGAAACATTTTAAGACTTCTTAACTAGGAAAGCCTTTGAAGACATGTAAAACTTTGTGGCAGGAGTAAGGAAAGTTCTAGTGGCTAAATTGTCAGCAAACAAATAATGAGGTCCATCAGAACAAGCCAGCAAACAGGCCAGAGGTATATGTGTTTAACTCTCAGAAAATGTTACTTGTCTTCAAAGACTTTCTTAGTTAGGAAGTCTAAAAATGCTTCCCAATTCCTCTCTGTACTTTCATTTTGTCATGTGGCAGTAAAATGGTCCAGGTTTATCATTTTCTGTCAGTTGTGCATGAGCTAGAAAAGGGATTTATCTGATACACTTTGGTCCTGCTGGAGGCAACACAAAACAAGCACAGAACCTGAACCAAAATTTGTATACTGAAAGAGGCATAGGTCCCTCATCTCAAGCACCCAGAGTTCCTTACTGCTTCCTCATACCATGGTCCTAACACAGACTGGAAATATTTTCATTACTCTTCACAGCTTAGAAGTGATCAAAATGTAAGGAAGTTTGTTTCTCATTATGTCATCTCAAATTGAAAGTGTGGTTTAATGTTTTCCTGCCTGTTTTGACTCCACAATCAAACTCATCTGGGTTGTTTTGTTTATTTGTTTGGGTTTTTTGTTTTATTTACCCAAATATGAAGTTACAATTATTAGGAAATAATATAACAAAGAAACATATAATTTTTCAGTTGTGTGCCTCTCAGATGGCCCCACAGCCTCAGAAAGCACAGAGAGCTAGAGCAAGTAGGAAGAGGTACAAGAAGGGTGATGAAAAATATGGAATAGGACATTTCAGTTCAGAAGAAAATGTGACTAAAGGACACTGGCACAGGTTGCCCAGGGAGGTGGTGAAGGCCCCATCCTTGGAGGTTTTTAAGGTCAGGCTGGATGTGGCTGTGAGCAACCTGATCTAGTGTGAGGTGTCCCTGCCCATGGCAGGGGGGTTGGAACTGGATGATTCCTGAGGTCCCTTCCAACTCCAACAATTCTGTGATTCTATGACTTGTCACAGTTGTGTTTACAGAACAATTTTTCCTCTTTTTTTTTCATGCACACAGCACTGAAGTTATCTATATATTATATGACCCTATACATAAAGATATTCCCCAAATTAAACACCAAAGACATTAAGATTATTAACCGTGATGGGTCTGGAGGAGAGTAGCATATAGAGAAAATAAGAAGTTTATTAACTAAACTATATTAAAACATTAACTAAAAGCCCAAGAGTTGGCTGTCTTTGAAGCATTACATAATACACAGATGTAAAAAAAAAAAAAAAATTAAATGTATACAAATAACTCATTTGCATTAGCGGGTTGCTTCTATTCTAATTGAATTTTGCAGAGCTCTGTAAATAAGAATGCCAGTGCAGAATCCTGATGAAAGTCTGACATTTGTTAAATCCACAAAAGATTATTTTAGAAAGTAACAATAGCCAGTATTCATACGGGGGGGGGGGGGGAGCAGAGGAAGAAAAAGGAGGAATTTTAATTAACAAAATGTGTTTTATTTTGTTTCTGAAACAAAGCGGGAGAGGAGGGGAAGCAGAAACTAGCAAAGAATTATTGGCTTGACTTTCATGGTTCTGAGAACCCAGAATTTCTGACAGATCTCTCCAAAAGAAGCAGGAGGAGAGTTTCTCAGCCTCTCTGTGAAACAGCTTATGTACTATTCAGCTTAAATTTAGAGAGAAGGATGGAACAATCATAGATTTTTAATGAAATCTTGGTTATATTGATTATTTGGGGGTTATTTTTAACATACCATTCCCATATAAGAATATTTCAAATTAAACACTGTATATCTGTGAGATATAGCAAACAGGTGGGCTGTCATCTTGGTTGCTTTTTTCAGTCTGTCATCAACTCCTACACTTTCTGCAGTATAAAAGCATTGAAATATGATATAGACACAACTGTGCATGAATACACACCAAAAGAAAGGGCATTTTTTATAATATGAATATAAATGTACATGTGCATATGGACAGACACACAAATGTGTGCCACAAAGGAGCAATCACAGCATAGCCAGGCATCTTCATCTGCTCTGGGAGGTGGGAGGCAACCTGCCTGACTGATCTACCCTGTAAATTGGCCACAGGCTTCTGGGTGGGTGAGTGAGAAGTGGTTCATAGAATGACTGAATGGGCTATGAGGATGATGAAGGGACAGGAACATCTGTCTGATGAGGAAAGGCTGAGAGACCTGGGGCTGTTGAGTCTGGAAAAGACAAGACTGAGAGGAGATCTTATTAAATAGCTGAAGGGTGGGCATCAAGAAGAAGGTACTAGTCTCTTTTTGGTGGTGTCCTGTAATAGAACAAGGGGTACTGGATACAAAATAGAACACAGGAAGTTCCATGTAAACACAACGAAAAACTTCTTTACTGTAAGGGTGATGGCTACCCAGAGAGGTTGTGGAGTCTCCTTCTCTAGAGACTTTCAAGGCCTGCCTGGATGTGTTTCTGTGTGACCTGCCCTAGTGATCCTGCTTTGGCAAGGAGGTTGGACTGGATGATCTTCAGAGGTCCCTATGATTCTAAGATCTAGTCCAACCCCTGCTGCTAGAGGGTTTCCCTAGATCAGATTGCGCAGGAACACATCCAGATGGGTTTGAAAGTCTCTAGAGAAGGAGACTTTACAACCTCTCTGGGCAACCTGTTCCAATGCTCTGTCACCCTCAAAGCAAAGAAGTTTCTCCTTAAGTTCAAGTGAAACTTCCAGTTTCCTAGTTGTACCACTCTGCTGAGTTCAGAACTTGATGTGCCTGTGCTATATTGGTCCACAAAGGTTTGAGAACCTCTTTTACACAGCTGTCACCAGCAGTGTTGGTCATGCATGGGACCAAATGTATATCAGCACAGTTGGTCTGTTATCAATATTAGCTAGTACTGTAGTACTGGTAGTACCAACAGCAATCATAGTGATTGCACACTAGTCCATGGAATTTTACTCCTCTCTGTTATTCTGAGTTCCTAAACATGAAATTCTCAAAAGAGATCCAGTGAGGCCTGACATGTAATCCTATGTGAGTGAAAAGTTTCTGAGTCCCAGCTTCCCCATACCAACTACAACTTCACATAAGGCGTTTTGAGTTCCGTTTGAACTCATTAATATAGTGATAATGTGAAACAGCTAACTTCTTTTGTGAGTTATTTGTAGCATAGTGATTCTGAAGCCAAAGAAGTTGTTAAGCAAGCTAACTTCATATTTGGTACCTGCAATCAAATTCCTTCCTGGCAGTTTTAAATCTCTAGTGGTGTGTCTGAGAGAAATAGGTTTCTGCTGTATTACAGCATTAAGACATGCAGGGATGTTCTCTGGCACTGAGTCCAGCTGGCAGTTACACAAATCCCTAACTGTGACACTCTTCTACCCTACAAAACAACCTTCAGGAAGTGATTTTGGCCCATTTTAACTCTTGGATCAGAACTTTATTTGATGTGTTCTAGAATTTCAAGCTGATACTGTGCTGGAGAGTCTTCTAAAACTGTAGCAGGGAGTTTAGAGCTGACCATTAAAATTAAGGTGTTTCATTAGTTCTTTAAACGTGAGCTCCTTGTAAAATCCTCATTAAGATTTAAAGTGTACACACCACATCTATTTGCACCCATAATAAGTGAAATTCATGCCCTCATTAAAATGGTGTGGCTTCCACTGACATTCTGGAACTTTCAGACAGTCAGAGATACCTACAAAGTATCACTAACCATAAGGATGTAAGTGGAAGCTACACTGGCTGAGAAGTGGAGCTGGTTACCTATGGGCTACACAGTTTGCAAGGGCATGAATTACAAAACAGAAGTGGTGAGTCTCTGCAGGGCTTTGCATAGCAGAAGAAGCCTCAGAAAACCACTGTGTGGTTGTTCTGCCTGAAAATAATGCACAAGACTGGCATATGATAATGCATAAGACTGGCATATGATAATGCACAAGGCTGTGGCATATGGTGTTTCCAATTAAAAAAATGTCTGGGATCTCCTGAAAAACAGACAACCTAAATGGCACGGACCTTTACAAAATCATCCCTGCTTAATACACATTAACCCTCTGTAGGTTATTTCAAAATTACTTTACAGGCTCGAATGACAAATGTCTGCTCAATGCTGACATTTGGATTCACCAAAGCTTTCAGCTCTTGATGCTAATGGAATGATCTGACACAGCAAACATATCAAACCAGGCCTGCATTGGAGTGGTGATGTCCTCAGCAGACTATTGTACTCACTGGACACTGTAGTGCTTGAGTGCAGAGAACAGTGTGTGACAGGTACATACCTTGCTTTCCACCCTGTTGCCTTCATTTGTTATTTTCACATTTCCTCTCAGAAGGTTTTTTTTGTACTTGTTTTGTGGGTTTTTTTGGGGGGGTCGGTGTTTGGGTTGGTTTGTTGTTGTTTGGTTTTTTGTGGCTTGGTTTTTTTTCTGGAAAAATACTAGCATAAAGATCACAGGCTGCTTTTCCACAGTATGTCTTCCTAAGTCACATCAGCAGAGTGCTGCATCAACCCAGGTGCCTTCCCTGGGTGCATTCATTGTGCAATACAGTGAGTTCCAGAGGCTGCTCGAGTGCCAATAGTTCTGTACTGGTTTTGTCCCTTCTGTAGTGAAGACTGAATTACAAGGGGAAGCAAATTGTGTTTCATGAAATTAGACTTTGAGAAGCTAATTGCATTGTCCTCATCTAGGGCTGTCTGAACCCCTCAGTGGAGTACACAGGCAGCTGAAATAAGATTTGACAATATACGTGAATAATTGCAGCTCGTTTCTAAGCTGATGGGTGTGATGAATGATAAAGAAGGCTACTCTCAGAGACAAAAAGGTGACCAAAAGGTGGATTAAGAGCTAGAAAAAGAACGCAGATAGCCTCCACGTATGATTTAAATAATGTAAAAAAACCAACAACAAACCACAACCAATAAAACAAAACAACAACAACCAAAAAAGACCAGACCAAACCCCAAAACAAAACAAAACTACCCCAAACCAAACTCTTAGGTTTGGTTCTATTACAGCTTCATATTGTTTCCTGTGAGTTTCTTTCTCAATACTTTTGCCTTAGAAGAGCATGTACATTTTTATTTCTGTGCTCGCTCTTTCTCACTCTGATGAAGCATTAAGAAGAAATATATTTTGCTGAGCTCTAAGACACCTTGTGGTTTGCAGATTGCCTCGTGGTCATGAAGGTGTGAAATTATTTTAACCAAAATAGAAATATTCACCTGTGTAAAGGTTTGCTGCTTTAATTCTGACCTCTTAGTTACTTGTGAGCTAGCTACACTACATTGCTGCATGCTAGCCCATTAACAACTCCCTTTGTGTTTTAGCAACATTATTACTTTCTTTTGGTTTTGTGGTTCTATCATAAACATAGGAGGGGAAAGTTAGATATATTTTATTTAAATTGCCCCTCAGTTCAAGAAGGACAGGGAACTGCTTGAAAGAATCCAGCACAAAGCCACAAAAATGATGAAGACAGTGGAACATCTTCCTTATGAGGAGAGACTGAGGGAGCTGAGGGCTCTGTAGCTTGGAGAAGAGAAACCTGAGGGTGACCTCATTCACGTTGCTAAAGGGTGAGTGCCAAGAGGCTGGAGCCAGGCTCTGCTGGGTGATTCCCAATGACAGCACAAGGGGCAATGGTGGAAGCTGAGGCATAGGAAGTTCCATGTGAACATGAGAAAGAATTTTTTTCACTGTAAGAGTGATGGAACACTGGAACAGGCTGCCCAGTGGGGTTGTGGAGTCTCCCTCTCTGGAGATATTAAAAAACCTCCTGGATGCATTCCTGTGTGATCTGCTCTAGGTGATTCTGCTTTGGCAGAGGGGTTGGAACAGACAGCTTTCACATGTTATAAATATTAGCATTAAAGAAAAAAAAAAGACTTTATTTTACAGATTTCCTTCACGTTCATTAAAGAGACACAACAGAGGAAAGAGTGTCAGCTGCAGGATAGACATCCTACTGTCCTGTTTAAGAAACCAAAACTGGTATCTTCAGGTATCTGAAAACATCCTGTGTTTCCAGGAAAAAAAATCCATTTCTACCTTTTGTAACATTATTGATGTTAAAACTTCCCAATTTAATTTTCAGAGATTGAAATCTGTAGTTTTGAAAGAGACATAATGGAAGCAATTGGTTAGCTCTTCTAATCTGCATCCTCTGCAAATGTGCAAGACTTTGAAATGATCCCTACAAGGGTTAAGTTATTTACAGGTAGAGCTCCACTGGCAATGGGAATGGTGGGAGCACTTCTCCAGTGTAGCAATGCTGGAGTCAAGTACCAGCATGAGTGGGCATGCAAAAGAAGAAGTTCTAGGGAATCTAGGGAATTCTCCCAGAACAGTTGTGCTAGTCAGCAAAGCTATTTTGGTAGAAATCTGTACTGTGTACCTAGCTTGATATTTGGGGAGGAGTTGACTGTAGAGTGGAATTGGGAAATGGAAACATTTTCCCTTTTCTGTCTTCCTAGAATTAGATAAATGCTGGGGTTTCAAATTGGTTTTGGTTTGGTTTGGTTTGGTTTGGTTTTTTGGAGGGGTGTTAAATTCAGATAATGCTTTTTCTGAGAGCCCTGATGTTTATGAAGTGTTTCTTCTTCTGACACATGTTGGCTCACTCTGCTTAGTGAAGGCTGATGGCATGAGAGGAAGCCAAAACTCAGTTACATAGAACACAACTGGGATTGCACCTCAGTGGGAAGTGGGAGGAACTGCCCCTAACGTTGTAAGAAGCTTATTTGCCCTTCTTGTAGTGACACATCGCACAAACAATTCTGCTAAGTGGAAAGTCTCCATTAAAAAGTTTGAATTACACTTGTAACATGTTATGTTTAATAGTTGATAGATGCAGTGCAAGTTAAAGATTATTAACCTGTACAGAAAGCTAGACAGCTGAATTGTCTTTTCTGAAGACCACCTTGATCAAAATAAATTCCCTGTGTAGCAAACAAAAGAAGTTGGTAGACAATGATTGCCAAAAAAATGGGTAAGAAAAGGGTAAAAACTCCTTTTGACTCCCATTCTCAAAATACCTTCCTTAATCACAAATTTAAAAGTGGATGCTCAGAAACTTTAGATCATGTTTCCCTAGTGTCTGCAGAGGAGAATCCTCTCCAAATTGTGCAGAAGGCATTAAGAACATTTTTATGGCAATGTGTGCTTTTGTCTTGAGTCCAGGAGCTGGAGGACATTCAGAAATTAATTCAGGAATTAATCCATTTTATAGGCAGTAATAATAATAATAATTAATAATAATTAATAATAATAATAATCTTGTAGTCTTCAAGTCCAGGAAATTATGACCTCCAGGTTCAGTATGCAGAAGTAGTAAAAGGAAGTAAAGAAACTTCTTATTATCTTTTTCCCTGTGAGGAAAATAAATAAATAAATAAATAAATAAATAAATAAATAAATAAATAAATGAATGAATGAATGAATGTTTTCATGAAGGAATAATCAGACCATCACTTTTCTGAAGCATTCCTGTCTAATAATTTGTATTTATTTGGAGCATGCTTGCTGAAGGACACCCAGTTACATACTAAATATGGAAAAAGATGGAGAATACAGTAAGATGTGTTTGAATTGAATTCAGAATCCAAATACTGGCTGACCGTCTCTAGAGGAAGTTTGCACTGAAGATCCAGTGCCACAAATTCACATTACATGATATTTTTTAGTAGTTTTCAGGGAACACAACCAGTGAGCAATTGCTTTCCTAGTTCAGAGGCACCAAAATATTTTAACAGTATATCCAAGTCTACAAATAGAATTTCCTCAGGACAGTACATGCATTTATAGCAGATGTTGACCTTGTTCTGTTTGACACGGATTCTTACAGCAAATCACCAGAAAAGTGTTAAAGAACTAGGATACCTGGGAGTTGTATGCTTCATCTTGGTACTTAGCATTGTGATGGGAGTTTGGATGCAGAACCTTTAACAGGAATTTGATTCACTGACAGAAATCAATGAGCAGCAGGTAAAAAAAATTAGCAAAATGGAGGGGGGGATGTTGTCAATGCCAGGGCAGTAATCTTGTTTCCTTCAGTCAAGGCATGTGTCTGGATTGCCATCAATTGTATTATCTGTACAATGCAATCATTAGTAGCTGTGCAAGGAGACCCTTCCCAAATCCCAGAATCCGGACAATTTGTGGCTTTCTTTTCTCAATCTTTGTCTTTGTTTTTATTCTTCTATTTAAACCTTTGTTTTAAAGAAATAAAATCAGGAGAGAGAGAAGTGTATTGAGGAAGCTAGCATGGGATTGTGATCTGGTGCTTTGTCACAGATTTACTGAGTAGGTGCCATGCGTTGCAACCTCTGCTTGGGGTAATTTGGAATTGACTACAGATTGTGGAATAGTTAAAGTGATTTTCTTGGTGTAGACTGATTTTATTAATGGAAGTAACAAGTCTTTTTAATTACTGTGCAATATTCACAAAACCCATCAACTTCTTAAAATCGCTGTGGCTGCCAAGTCTCTTTCAGTGCTTGAGATGGATGGGCCTGGCATTGTGGCACAGCCTCACAGCCTTGCTTGCTCCTGGGCGGTGTTGTTTCTTCTAGGAAGGATACTTCTTAAGGGATTTCTTACAAAGGGATTGTTTATAAATGGGAGTGAAAGTAGATTAATGCAGATGTTAGAAATCAGTTGCTCTTTGAATAGGCATTCTACAGTTCCCTGTGTTTTTGTAAATATCTCCGAGTCATCCAACTGTTGTTTTGCCTTTCGCTGTATCCTCAGCATCCTTTTTAGTTTTATTCAGCTGGCTTTCACGAAAGCCATTGGTAGTTCAGCTGGGGAGGGACTGCTTAGATGAGCTTGTAGAGACAGGATGAGGGGCAATGGTTTTAATCTGGAGCAGGGTAGCTTTAGATTGGACATAGAACCATGGAATCAACAAGGTTGGAAAAGAACTCAGAGTCATCAAGTCCAACCTATAACATCAGGAGGAAGCTCTTTACAATGAGAGTGGTGAAATAATGGAACAGGTTGTCCAGGGATGTGGTTGAGGCCCCATCCCTGGAGACATTCAAGATCAGACTGGATGTGGCTCTGGGCATCCTGATCTAGTTGGAATTGTCCCTGCTGACTGCAGGGGGGTTGGACAAGATGAGCTTTGAGGGTCCCTTCCAACCCAATGCCATCTGTGAAGCTGTGAATTTTTAGCAATTGTTTTAATGCATTTATTGGGTTCTGCAAATTACATAATAATGGTGTATTAGAGACTTAGTAGTAGTAGCACTATCATTGTAAGTTATTTTAGAGCTTTTTCTGCTTTATAGTCTTTTAGCAAAGTCTTTTTAGAGTAAACTGTAAACAGAAAGAGTTCACTCTGCAGCTTGAATATACTGTGATGTGATGTAGCGCTGGTACAAATGCAGAGGGTGATTTTAGAGGAAGCCCAAGAGGTGATGCAGGCTAACTGGGTGTTTACCTCAAACCAGAGTGGCTCAGCAGGTCACTGTGATCATGACCTGCCCACAGGCCTGTCTGTAGCATAGAAGGCTGTCTCAGCAGCCCACCTTCTTGATAACTAGCAGAGTCACAGATATGTTGGAAGAAATGTGAGGCCAGAAAATGAGCTTATGTGGAATGACCAGCTGAAAAGACATTTTGCAGTATGACCTGAATAAGGTGTCTAAAAGAAGTTAAAACCTAGAAATGCTGCCCTGGACATCAATTATAGCTAGTACAGAGGAAAAGAGGATTTATGTTGTTATAAAATAAGTGCTGATGGTGTCACATGAAAGATGTTTTATTAGGATACTAGATTTCAGTTATCTGGAAACGAAAATATTTTGTATATTATACAAGTAGCTGTCAAAATTCACTGTTTGCCTCTAGACAGAGTGATAATGGGTTCTGTCCCCAAGTGCTGAAGTTCTGATTAGTTTTCATTCCTTAGCAAAGCACAAGAGTAATAGTGTTGGCTGTTTAGAATCCTTCGTTATTTTTTCAGCACAAAGATTCCTTTCCAAATACCAACTCAATGAAACGTGCTCCGTTGGTGTGACTTTATACATGTTGCTCATGAAGAGTTTCACTTAGCTTCATACTGGCACTCTGCAAAGTTTGTTAGATCAAGCCCTAAATATCATTAACCAATATTTACTATCATTACTGTTTAAAGAGCCATCAAGAACACAACAGCCATGTGCAATGTTGGGTACCTTGACAAGTTTCTGGTGCTGCAAAAAGCACTGTTACAGTAGTTGCTGCCTCTCTTTAATGATGCCTGGTGGTTTAGTTTCCTACCATTTTGGGGGGAAAGGTTGTCAGATGCTATACGCTCTATTAATATAACATACTGGGTAAACCAAAATTAAAGCTAATGTTATATAGTCGTAAGAAAAATATGGAAGTAAAATGGGATTTAAAATAATGTTGTAGTTATGAGCAAACCCTCTGAATTCAGAAAAGACAGACCCACATTCACTCAGGAGGCAGGTGTGCTTTAGAGAAAACACCTTGCTTTGAAACAGATGAAAGGTGGAGGGTTTGCCTGGGGCTTCAAGGCTGATTCCCCACCAGATGCTGGATTATTGACAGGAGCAGAAGCAATGAACACACACTGAAACAAGAGGCCCTCTCCAAACATCGGGAAAAATTTTTCACTGTGAGGATGACTGAGCATCGGGCACAGGTTGGGCAGACAGCGTGTGGAGCCTCCATCCATGGAGGTACTCAGGGCTGTGTGGACACACTCCTGGCTGATTGGCTCTGTGTAGGTAGGTGACCCTACTTGAGCACAGGCATTGGAGCCGACGACCTCCAGAGAGGTCCCTTCCCACTGAGGTGGGATTCAGAGGGAAGAAACACTTATGTGATTCAGTGATTCGTTCTTTTCCCATACAGACACCGCCCGAGAGAGCAGACCAGCCCGTGGGCTGGCTGGGTGTGTCCTGCCTATCAGGAGTACTGGCAGCGGCCACCAACCTCAGCTGCCCCGGTGCCGGGGGGCGCTCCCTACGCCCTGGCGAAGCTGGGAGCATATCCCTCCCACGGCCCTCTCCCTGTTTTCGATGTCCCGGCCGGCCCCTCCGCCTCCTGCTGCGCTGGGGCCACCCGCTGGCCCAGCGGGAACCGGTCGGGGAGGAACAGAGTTTGCGGGCGGTGCCTGCGGGACGGCCCGCCGCTCTCGGTCGGTGCCCTTTCCCGGTCCTTCCTCCGGCGCCGTCGGTATTTACAGCCGGGCGGCCCCGCCGGCGAGGATCGCGCGACGGGCGCCGTTCCCCCGCCCGCTCGCCCGCCCCGGTGACTTACGCCGCGGGCTGACGGCTCACCCCGCTGATAGGCGGCCCCGTGCTGGCTGCGGCGGCCCGCCCCGCCGTGAGGAGCGGCGCCGGCGGAGGCAGCGGGGCATACTGGGGCAGAGCCGGCACACTGGGACAGAGCCGGACACACGGAGGCAGAGCCGGGCACAGCGGTGCAGCGCGGGGCTCCGCGGCGCGCAGCCCGCCCAGCGCTCCCTGCCGTCCTCAGCCCTTCGCCGCACGGAGCGGAGGGCTCCGCTCCGCCGCTGCTCCAACGCCGTTTCGCTCCGCTCAGCCGCCAAGACGCCGCGCTTCCTGTACCGCGCCAAAGGCGGGTGCCGCTCGGCCAAGATGGGCCGGCAGACGGCGGCCGGTGGTCGCACCATGCAGCGGTCCCAGAGCCGGAGCAGCCTCTCCGCCTCCTTCGAGGCGCTGGCGGTCTACTTCCCCTGCATGAACTCCCTGGAGGAGGAGGACGGAGGTGAGGGGCCGGGGACCAGGCCGGTGCCGGGGTGGGGGCTGTGGGTCGCTCCCGGGGGTGGGACCGGCCCGACAGAGACACCCCCCCCGGGACGGGACGGGGGTCTTGCGCGCCCCTGTCCCCATCCCGGCGGGCGGCGGTGCTGAGCGTGGAGCTCGGTGTGAGGGTGCGGCTCCCTGGGAGTTCCCTGTGTTGAGAGAGAAGTCGGTGACACAGTGCTTGTAACTGGAGAGTGGGGTACCGTCTAAAAGATGATGGTGATCGTCACGTTGGAAATGAAGTTCTTAGCAGAGCTTTAGTTATGGTGAAGGGAAGTTGAGTGGATGGTCTTTAATTTTGTGCTCATTTAGCAGGGAAACATACCACGCTTTTCCCGAGTGGTTTCCTGACACAGCGTGGGCTTGCTCAGGTATCCCTTGTCTGTCCTTTACTAGTGCCAGATAGGAACAATTACATATTGGCCCAGTTTAACTTTTTCCTTAGGAACACTAGGGTAGGTAGAAAGCTCAACATACCGGTAGACCTTGCAGGTCTCACAGTCACTCATAAAAATAAATGCAACCAGCAAAATGCATGTTTAATTTCCATATATTTGTTGCAGAACCAGTATTTTACACAATCAAGAAGATAAATTGAATAGATTTTCTGTATAACTGTGGCAAGAAAAGAAAAACAAACAAACAAACAAAAAAAAAAAACCCAAACCCCACCACCACCAAAAATCCAAAACCAACCAAACAAAAAAAAATCCCCAAAGCCAAAGCTAGTTACTAGGAAAAAAATGAAAACTAAAAAATTACAGCTGCTATTAGGGAGTGTGTGTTACAAATTTACCTATGTAGCTAAGTGTGGCACCAAACCCTACCAAGGGCAGACCTTGTGCTTAATGGGTTTGTTTTGCAAGTTCTGGGTTTGTAAAGAAAATAATCTGCTGTGTTTAAATATGTTTACGTATAGAATGAACTGAAGGTCTTCCTGCTGTTTATCAGAACTGATCCAAGACTTACAATTTCATTAGGATTAATGAACCATATTGCACCTTCCAGAGATTTGAGCAATATCACATGAAGATGTCGGTATCTGTCTAACGCTGCTGGACAAAGGTGTATCAGCTATGCATGTACTTCATTCATGATCTGTACTTAAAATACCTACATATGCTTAATATTGCCTTCCACATCACAGGCCTGGAGTTCAGCAGCAACTGTTTGTCCTCAGTCTTCACAGGTCTTGATTTATCTTCTCATGCGCAACAGTCGCTGAAGTGTGTTCCCCAAGGCATCTTTCCTTTTCTGCTGTGAATGCTGAGATGTGGTCCCTTGTCTTTCCCCTGGGCCCTGCTCTGGGGTTGTCCGAGTTGCCCCTTTCCATAGGAAAGAGGGAGCTGCTCCCTGGGGCAAAATGTGCTGTCCTTCAGTACCCTCGTCTGTTCCCTGCCTTGAACAACAAAATGAACTGCAAAATATTTCCAGTAGAATGCAGGGTAGGCTTCAGAGGGCATTTTTAATCTTTTGATGTGCTACTAAACACTGTGGCTGAAAAAAACACATTTTTAAATCACTGAAAATACCTTTTCCCCCTCTTCTATCATTCCAGAATAGTTTTTTTGTTTGTTTGTTCCCCCCCCCCCCCCCCCAGCCCCAGTTCTTCTTAGTAGTTACAATAACTGCACTAATCCTGATCAAAATCGGAGTATTGGTTTCTTCTGTTCTGGTTTGTTTGCTTTACATCTCTAGGAAGTACTTAACTTATTCCTCAGCTCAGCTCTGTGCGTGTTTAGAACTGTTCCTGGTGCAAAGAAATATCAAATATACGAAAATCAGTAGAGGAGTGTCTGTTAATTGGAAGGGACTTGCAAGGATTTCTTTAGTTTGTGCTGGCAGGTCATTTAAATAGAAATGTTAAAAGGATGTATACTGATTTTTTTTTTTTCCGGGTTGTGTTGATTTATGTTATCTGATGCTATTTACACATAGACTGTACTTGCAAACACATATCATGTGATTCCAAGGAAAAAGCAGAGCGCTGTCATGCAGTTTTGATAGAGCTGAGTTTCTGCTACCTGGGATTTCAGACAAACCAGGTTACAGAGGGAGTGACAGGTATGACAGCTAAACTCTTTTCCAAGTGCTCTCACTAAGATTAGAAAGAAAAAAAAAAGATTTTTTTTTTTTGGTAGCAAGTCACCTCTGCATTCAAATTGGAATTTGTTGTCTTGTGAGCACTTCTGTGCAATTATATTTATGTACCACAAGTGTCCTTAGGTGTGTGTGGTCCAGGCACTCCCAAGTTCATGTCCTCAATGCTCGTGTACAGTTTATTCTGAAAAAGACAGATGTTAAACCCACTTCACAGGATATCTCCCTTCCAGATGTAGTTGTTCTGCTGTGTGATGGATGGGTTAAAGAGGTGCAGTAGGGATGCTTCTTCATTTCCCACTCAAATGCATTTTTAATACAAATACACGTCTAGAGGCATTTATTTGGGATACTCTCTTGAAGACTTCTATTCATTAGCTGCTGGAATGAATACAGTGGTCCATAGCTATATCTTTGGGTGTGAAAGATATGAGTACTGTCAAGTTCATAAATAATGGAATCGTTAAGTAATTCAATATCACAGTATTACAAAGAGTAATTTTAGAAGCAATTTTTGAAGACAATGATTGAGAAAATCCACTTAAGTGTCAAGTGATGAAAGAAGTGTTCTTAAGCCCTGACATCCAAGCTGTAATGTACTGAAGAAGCTAGCTGTGGAAAGGATGGAGTTTGCCAGTTAGTAGCCATGAACTTGCCGTGGGTAAGGCTTGAACTTGCCATAGTTGGCCAGGTATGCAGCACAGGAAACTGCTGTTTACTCTTTGTGTTCCCTACTTGCTGCAAATTTAGTCACAGTTGTTATTTTAAAAGGAGTTGATTATTCAGAGTAAATTCTGTATGTTATTGAAGTATTAAGGTTGTTAAGGGGTACACTTTGCTTTGTTGTTGTTGTTAGATTCACTGCTTCCTAAAGTGAGAATTGGCATCACACAAAGCTTGGAGCAGATCTAAATCAGGAGCTGTCTGAATGCTCTTGAAGCATCCTGAGCCTCGCATTTTGACTGAAACCATAGCTTTGTTTAAATGAAAGGAAATGTTGTTAAATTCAAAAGACCGGGGGATTTCCCATGTAAATTTACGTGACAAAATTTCATGCACGCCATACAAAGTAGTGGATTTGAGTTTACTCTACTTGTCTGTGGATACCTGAAAAATGTGCTAGAGCAAGTGAATTCTTATTGGGGAAGAATTAGAGTTTCTATCTGGCATGCACTGAGAAAAGCTGATGCTCAGATCACATGTGAACACTGGAGACCCTATATTGGTTTTTATGTGTGGGACTGTTAGCTTGGCGCTTTCTCAGATTACACTCTGTGTGGTGCTGGCTGAAATAAAGTTGTGCTGCAGTTTCCTCTTATACTCTATTTACATTCATTTCTGATTTGCATTGGCACTGAGGTGTTGATATAAACTGTGAAATAGAAGGTTGCCAGGGGTGCGGCTATGGAACTGCTACTCATGGCGTGATCTGTGTGCATAAGTGTGCCCTCCAAAAGAGAGTTATATTTCAGTTTAATGTCTTCTTTTGCCAAAGTTTCTGGGTAGTAGTAAAGCTATGAGATTCAAGGGGAAAGTCAAATGCTTTGCAGGTGCTAAAGACAATTAAAAACGTGATTTATGGTAATTTAAGACATAAATGAATTCAGAAAGAATGGGAAAGCATTTTGGTCTCCTGGTATGTTATAAAAACAAAAGGCAATTAACCCCCTGCTCCCCCCAAACCACAGAATGTTCTTCAGACCAAGACAATCGTGCCAAAAATAGCAGGAATTAGTTGTGTTAGCTGAGGAGAAGATGCATTACAGTTTTGCATACTGATGTCTACTAAAGAAGTATCTTAAGAGTTGCTGCAGGAGTTCATTAGGAATGGAAGCACATTATACACTCCTGTCACCTGGCTGATAACTATCTGGGAAACTTGCTGGAGGGGTTGTTTGATCCCACACAGATACCATCAGCAGGAGCATTGCCACTGATGCTGGTGAGTGAAGGCTTATAACTTATTTAAATGCATGCTGAGCTGCTCAGCTGAGCACTGTTATTGGCTTCGGTGGCATTTCTCATGGATTAATTATTGCTCATTGGTGGAGCTGGAATAAAACTCGGCAGTTCCTGGATCCTGTTCCTGTGGTTAGGCTGCCAGATCACACTGTCCCTCTGGAGGTCCCAGTAGACAATAACAAGCAGACAATAATTTAACCAGAA
Source organism: Indicator indicator (assembly GCF_027791375.1). Classification (NCBI taxonomy): domain Eukaryota; kingdom Metazoa; phylum Chordata; class Aves; order Piciformes; family Indicatoridae; genus Indicator; species Indicator indicator. The sequence continues at coordinate 865,062 of NC_072021.1, forward strand.
ATAGAAAATGGGGGAAGTACCAACAATAAATTCATTAACGCGGTAATTATTAAAGCGAAGAGAATCCTGTACGTGAAGTAGCTATGCTTTAAAATTATCCTCTTAAAAAGAGTAAAGTAATAGTAGGAGTATCAGGCAGTGAGAATAACTACATTTTCTTGGGGGAACTGGCCTACTTTTTGCTCTTTGTGGCAAGGGTGACCTTGTTTATGTGCAATGTGCACAGGCAGAGCCAAGGTAGAATATGAAAAAGGGGTAGAGTGCCCTGTGGCAGGAGATCCAGTGTAAAAGATCAAGCTTTAAAGACCTTGCCTTGATTGATGCTAGCATGTCAGAGATTGTCTGCTGTGCATCGCATGCAGCAGTGGAGTGGCTGATCTTAGAGGATAAAACTCACTCCAGATACAGAATAATACTCATTCCATACAGAATCATTCAAGTTTATGGTTGGTAGGTTGTTGTTCTTGTTATGCTTACTGCTAAGGCAGTGCTCAGGGGCTGAGCTGAGTCAGCCTTTCCACCAGTGTGCTTGGGCTAGGTCTCTCCCACTTCTGCAGCTCCTCAGGCTGAGTCTAGGGTGCAGACAGTACAGAAGTAATTTCCAGAAATTCAAAGCTCTTCCTTTCCAGTCCAAAGTGTTTGTACCAATTACACTGAGGTACTATACCAATGAAGTAGATGTCAGGATGGATAAGACCTTTGAAAGAAGCATCATAGAGAAAACTGTACTGATGCTGGTGAGGTAAAGAGTGTGACAGACAAAACAGACTTATGCTGGGAAACATCTGGAAAGTCAACAGAAAAGTAGAAGAGACATTCAAAGTACAACTAATATACCTCAGCTTGACTGTATAATAGAGTCAGAGCAGAGTTTTAAAGCTGTATGTCTCTGTTACATGTTGTATTTCTCTCCAGAGCTGCCAGCGACACTGCAGAATGTACCTAAATACCTAACAGGTAACTCAGGTGTGCCTGTAACAGCAGCAGGGAAGCTGCAGTATATAACAGGTTTCATCTCTGGTGGTACCTACCTAAACCTGAAAAAAATCTCTCTCAGATCTGCATGCTCTAATTGCCATTTTTCAATGGCAGGGTCAAAGTGTAGTCAGAGAAGCACCATGTTGTGTTGCTGTTGTTTCAATTGGAGAGGTAAAGATTTAACAGCAGTAGTTTGAAAATGAGTCATGGCAGTGTGAAATTTGCTGAGAGTTTTGGGAACTGTGGCTCTTTGCATAGTATTACTCATTCTAGACAAAGCTAAGAGGAGGAACTCTTTCTAGTTTGTGTAATTTCAGTAGCTGTCCAACTACTTGCCACCATCTATCTCATTAAGCCCTAACAGAGGGTGTTGAATTATTTCAACACACTTGCTACATCATTCAAAAATGCTGCACAGATCCATCTAATAGTCTGTGTAACAACTCCAGCTATATTAAAAATAATCCAGGTTGGTTGAGTGAGTGTAGTTAACTGTTACTATTGCACATTTAGAAAACATCTCTCAGTTCACACAATACAAACACTAAAAAGGAGTCCTAAGCTCCTCGATACATACACTCCCCATTGGGTCAGAAGTTTTGATCTGCCCCTGGCACTGCATGAAATAATTGTTATCAGTAAATGCATAAGGATGCTACACATCCAGAAAACTGAGCATCCATGAAAACATTTTCACAAAAACCCTGCAGTGGTGGCTTCTTTTTACTTAAGATGGTCATCCTTTGTAACTGCCAACATCAAAGCCTGGGTTTAAAGATTTCTTGTTAATGACTCCTTATGTAAATGGGATATAAAATTAGAATGTAATTCTGCAAAATTGCTTGCTCTATTTTTTTTTTCCCCAGGATTTTAATAGCTTGGAGGTGAGACTGATTTCCCACTGCTTTGCACTTTTTGTAGTCGTGTGGATTGCTTTACGGGATGTATGAAGTGGCTATAAAATGTGACCGTTCCAGTTTGACATGTGCACAAACCAGGCAGGTTGTACTGAATGGTAACAACATCTATCTGTGTGGACATTGCCACTGGTCTAAATGAGGGTTCCTGAAAAACTCTTCATTCAGGTCACTTGGCACATGGGACATACAGCCATGGGCTGCAAAGTCACATGCTCCTTTATTGTCATATCTCTGTGTTCAGTTGTGCAGCAATCACATGAGGCTTTTGGCAGGTGCATCCCCTGACCAGGGTTAGGAAACCAAAGGTCCTTTCATTAACAGACATAGAGACTTCTTCAGAAGAGCTGGAAAGGCCTGAGTGGCTGTGTGGAGGTTGTGTCCCTGATTCATGTCTTGCTGTCAGGAGTTGTGCTTTTCTGAAGAGAAACAATTAGGATGCCATATTAATTCTGCTTTTGATACCTGCTGGGTTTATATTGCATCAGAACTAAACGGTATGGTTCTCTGTTTGAGACATCTAATGTGTTTGAGACATCTAATTTTTCCAAGTTAGAGGAAAACCTTTAGGGTCTCCAGCTGGACTGGCTAGACAAGGGGAAGTTCACTAGCTCAGTACACCTCAGTGCAGCAGCTTGCTTGGAAATGTATCTGACACAGATCTGAAGAAAATATTCCTTTGTAGCCCCACAGTCATATGTTTGAAACAAAAACCAGCATAAATGTAGTAAAGCTGTCCTGATCTCTTACGGGCCAAATAAGTGACTAAAAAGAATAAGAAAAGAAAGCATTTACTGTGCATTGCAGTCAAGATCTGTAATAAGATCAGGATCCAACCGTATGTGTATATCCAATCCATTGTTAAATAGGCAGAGCCAAGTAACCAAAAGAGAGGTGGAAATCCTGTCAGTATTATCACTTCATGTTCATCCAGGTGCAATTATTTACCTTCAGTTCCCTGGGATGACTCCCAGTCTGTAGGTAGTTACCAGGGGAAAATTCTTTGTCAATGGAATGGCCAAGTAGCAAGCTCCATGCTGTGGTTCTGTATTTACTTCACTGGGATTTCCAGCGAGTCTTACATATCACAGGTATTGAAAATGAGCTCTGAGCTGCAGAGGTGTGGTCATTTGTCCTTTTTATATGTAACAGTTTCAATAGCAATTCTGCAGAGCAATCCAGGAATGTTAATTATCATGTATGTAGAAAGCAGCTTTTTGTTAGCACTTTAGTCTTGTAAAAGGTTTCAAAAGCTTTTTGGAGCACAGATGCTGACGATCTTAAATTGGTGGATACCCCACACAGACAAAAGCAGTTTCTATCTCTGATGCTCTTAAGATTTTGCCAAAGGGTTATTTAGGACTGAAGAGTTCACATTAGCAGAGCAGTGAAATTAAAGTGGCAGATTGCAATTTTAGACACAGTAAAAAGTGAGAGAGAATAAGGAGCAAGTGCCTGCCTTAAACCACAGCATTGCTTGGGAGGAGTGTGTGGTAAACTGACTTCACATCACACAGCCACAACGAGCTGCAGGGATCTTTCCCAGACTGAATGTATGACCATAACAGGGACATGAATGCTGCAATCTGGCCAAAGCTTTATGTCCTGGAAACAACTGAGATTTGTGATAGCTGCCTCTTGGATCTCAGAATCACAGAATGTTAGGGGTTGGAAAGGACCTCCAGAGATCATTGAATCCAGCCTGTGTATGGGAATCAAGAATGGGACCTGACAGCTTCTATACCAAGGTTTGAACAGAAGCTCAAGTGACAGTTCAGCAGATGATTATTTCATCCAGTTCTTTCACTTTTTCTTAGGTGCTGTCTTAATTAACTTAGATTAACCATGCTTCCAGTATGGCCAGAGGAAAGCAAGAGAAGAAACACCAAAGACACAGGACAAGAGTGAAGAAGTATTTCGTGACTGAAAATAAGAAACTAAGGAGGCCTCCCAAGAAAGTTACACTCACTAGACTAAGGCTCTCAATCTAGGTTCTCTTAGGCTGCTGTCATACTGAAGAGTTTCCATACAGAAGGCAGCTGTACTTTGGGGCTATCAGGGCAGGCCATCCTCATTCCAGTCACAATTGCTCAGTGGTTTACATTTAGATATTCATGGGAGCAGGAACTGAAACATGTCTTCCCTTCTTCCTTACAAGTGCTAAGTAAGGCAGAACCCCAGGCTACAATTTCTCCCTGGTCCTGCAGATGCTTTTTGGGCTTCATAAATTCTTACAGTATGCACTGTGAAAATCTTCATCAGCACTGTAGCAGGACACTTCATAAGCTGGTAGCTAGCACTGGCCTCTTAGAATTGGTGAGATGGGCTCAAAGCTTCTCAAATTAAGGTGACAGTGGATACTGGGTGTCCCAAAGCCTGCTTAAATTAGTAGATCCTAATCCATGGCTGCTGCTTGGGGTGTGTGGGTGAAACAAGAAAACAAAACAACCCAGCTGTGGTTCCCAGCAGTGCTTCAGCAAGAGCTAAGTGCCTCACTGAATGCAGCCAAAACCTGGGCTGTTCCAGACACAGAACTCTGCAGCTGCAAGGGAATTTGAGACTTAACACTTTTCTGAGGTAGGATCAAGTGTTCTTGCATTGACTTTGATTATTTCATCTAACCTGTTCTTAACCTGCCCAGAGCAGATTTCTAGATATGTAAGGAGCTTTGCTCTTGAAAAAGGGTCACTTACAGGCAGCTCACTCCTGCGTTCAAATGAAAGCCCTGAAGCAGTTTTTATGCAGACTTTGTAGTGAGGTGAGTAGAGCAGGGGCCCCTCAAGCACTTGAGTGTGTTTCTGAAGCCCCAACTGCTCAGTACTCAGTACAAGTCCTACCCAAGAGGTCACATACCACGAGCCTGCCTCTGCCTGTGCCAGCAATGTCCTCTTAGGGCTCTGTGCCCTAAGAGCACAGTTGTTGGAAGCTCTTGCTGAGAGGAAGCTAAGAGCTGGAGCTCTCCCTGCCAGAGGCAGCTTTCTTCTGGCTAGATCCCAGTTCATGGAAGGTATTCACTGCATTCACTGCAGTTTTGGACTTACCCTCATCTGATATTGAAGATAATATGAGAAGTTTTGCACCCTTAATTTGCAAGGTATTTGCACTGCAAGTTGTGGGAACTAATAATTCCATGTGTCATTTAGAAAATGTGGCCTGTGGAGTCTATTTGTAGTAACCATATTAGTTAAATTAGCAGTGTGATTAATTGTAAGAATGAATGTGCTTTCACAAATACCAAAGCAATTACTTCTGGTAATTTATTCCACTCCTTACAACATGGTTGCAAGAATCTGAACTAGGCTTTTTCAGATAATGTATTCCATATTTTGTGATGGGGACTTGAGAGACGTTTCTTCTTTCTCAGGCAATTAGATTAGACTAATTTGGAAAGCATTTTCAGTGTTCTTCATTAGAGTTTAGTAAATGGTGAGTTAAATGATTTTTCAGTGCAGGTCAGCAGCAGCATCCTTAGCAACGAAGTCCACTACTGAGCTCTCTGGTTTCCACGTCATTTTATTTGGTAAGCTTTAAACCAGAGTGCATGTGGTGAGCATGTATACACTTTATGGTTATAAAACCAGCCCCCACTTTAACAGCAGCATCACTTACATGCACTTACATCACTGTGTTAGTGTCAGATGTGTTCCCAAGTTATTGGTTTTGATAAGAGATTAGCATCACCTCAACTGGCTTCATTCAATGGTATGTTTGTTTTCATGAGTGCTTTTGGGAAATGATGTGTCTTAAAAGGAAAAGAACAACTTTGAAACACACTATTGGTTTGTTCCTTTTGGGCTGAGTCCAGTGCAGAATGCAGCCACACAAGTAGCTGGATTAGCACAACAGAGGAGGTTTGGATTTCCAGGCAGAAATGAGGGAGAACAGTTTGGATTTACTAGAGTGGTGAGACCTTCAACAAGACCTTCTACCAGCTACAGCCTGCAAATATGGTGCCAAGGGCTAATTCTTTGAGTAACTACTTTGAATTTTCAGTGCTACTTGCAAACTTCAAGTATGTTAATGCTGAATTTGTGGCAGACAAATGGTGGATTGTGTAAATACTGTCTTTGCTTTTAAATTGAGGAACTGTGGTATTATTTGTAGTTATTATCTATTTTTTACATTTATTGAATTTTATTATATTTCTTTATTATATTTTATTTATTACAGGGACCAATGTATAGCCATGCATTGTAGGCAATCAGGTGTAAGCATTCCTCAGTTCTGTAATTGAATATTAGTTTAGTCAAGCTTAGTTAGAAAGAATATTCTTCTCTAAAGTAGAGGTTCAGGAGTCATGCCTGTGATCTGGGTCCTCTTTCATACTTCTGTTCCAAATTGGCATCTTGCTGTTAAAATCTTCAGTTCTAGTTTCAAGAAGCATCAGCATCTTGATTAGGAGCCTTATTGCTGAAAGGTCAGGTCTTTCTCTTTGGGGACCATCAGAAAACTCTGCCTGTTCCTCTTGAAAACTGGAAAGCAGTTATTCACACACCCTCCTTTCAGCCCTCCTTAACTTCAGCATTAAGGTCAAAATAATTGCTTTGTGCCACTCACACAAAGCTGAATACATCAGGCATGTCTAACTTCCATGCTGTGTCAATGTTCTGTCTCCTCAGTCCTTGTCCAGTCTTCATGTGAGCCAGGGCACTTCTGTCAGTTAAAATTAACGTGGGAAAGTAAAACTGCTTAAAAATAAGGTTCAGCTGGATGCTAAGAACACATGTGCTGCTGTGAAGACTCAAAGGGCAATTGCACCACTGCTGCCTTCATTTCTCAATAAACTGATGTGCAAAGGGTTGTTTTTTATGAATGTTCTGCTAGAGTGAAGGCATACAGGCTCACAATTCTAATTCAGAAAAAAAACAAACCTACCTTGCTAAGTAATAAAATTTACTAAATACTCCACATCTCACAAATTCAAATATTTGAAAGATAGTGTATGAAGAGATGGAAGAATCACTCAAGATAGAGGTGATCTGTTAAATTTGTATGAGAGGATTCATGTTGCTGACAATGAACCAAAAATGGGCACCATTCAACAAGGCTGAATGGAAATGAATGCTTACAAATTAAAAGAGCACTTGGAGAGGAAGAGTAATATAGCCTGTAACAATACTTGAATGACAAGAGCATGGAGCTTCAGGAGCTGTGTGCCTTTCACATCTAACAATGACATCTCTTCTACAAAACTACAGCACAGATTTGCTTTTTTCCCCGGCAGTTCTGTGGGAATATTTCTTTGATATGAGGGATTGGGTTTTAGAGCAACTCTGGAAGTCAGCTGCCAGCTTCCATTAGTTTAATGTAAATAATAAAAGCACTAGACACTTGGAACAGTACAAGCCAATAAAAGTGAAATTGTTGGCTTCTGCCCTTCAGTTTTCATTTATCATGTTAGCCTCCTATCTTTCCTTTTAATGTATTTATTGCACCAAATATTGATGGGCATTTTAAGAAATATTTTTGATGTTGGAAAAAATTACGTTGCTCTGTTGGGCACTAAAGTCATGGGTAGCTGCAGTTCTAGAGGAAAATTATTATTTCTGTTATTTTCATACACTGATTCGAAGTTACAGCCTTAAGGAATGTGTAGAAAGCATGTAATGAGCATTGTGATTTGCACCACTCACGGTACTGTGATAGAATTGTCTCACTATGGCTAAATATTATGAAGTTATTAATCTTCCTTGATAAAAGGCCAGTGGGTTTTAAGGTGCTTTGGTTGTCTGTTTCCCCACTTCACTAAAATTCCCATGTTCTTTGTCCAGTTTAAAGCACTCCTGACTGGAGGGCCTGGGAGGCTCAACCCACGCTGCAGCCTGTAGGACAAAATGATGCTGAGGATGGACATTGAAATTGATGTCCCTCTCCTGTTGCCTGTTGGAGGGTTCACATTCTCTTACCCTAAGCAGGCTCTGTGCACACATGTTCTCCTCAGGGTGTGGATTACTATCCCAGGGCAATCTTCTCCCATGCTCATTTTCTTTTCAGACCCCTTAGAGCTTCATTGACCCCACAGGTCCAGCAGTTCTTTCTTGGTATGTGATGAGCTGGAGAATGTGTAAAGGATAGCAGAGGCTACAGACTGCAGCAGAGAGCCAAGTCCCTAGATATCCTACCTCATTGGGTATTGCTCTGCCCTCATTCTTTCAGAAAGAGTTCTGATATTATTTGGTGTTGCATTTGGAGTTACTGGTCTGTTACGGTATTATCAGTGTATCACACAGCACTGTGCTGCAGTCAGGGGGATACTGAACTGAGAAATTGGAGTGCAGAATTCCTTATCCTGTTGCCAGCAACAGCATTTAAAATCAGAAATTGCATGGATTGACTGTCTTACTCGTGAAAGGAAAACTGAAGCTTCATTCCTACTCGTTTCTTTCTTGTCTTTGTCTCTGATTGGTTTCATTGTTGTGTTTTTTGTTTGGTTGGGTATTGGTTTTTTAATGCTGATTTCACAATATTGTCCAGCTGAGGTCTTGATCAAAATTCCTCCATTGAAGTGCTACTATCTTAAGTTTTGAGTACTTTTTCCTTTGTCTGAGGCCCATCTGTCTGTCACCCTAATGGCTGTTTTTACAAATAAAATTAAACTGAACAAGCACTGGTACTCTTGGAGATGGTAATAAACTTTGATACTGTCCAAAAAAGTCATGACTGTTATTTGTTAGATACAAAATTAAAGCAGAGTGGAGTGTATGTAGTGAAGAAAGAATAGGAAAGGCTTCTTGATGTGCTGTTTACTGTCCTTACTAATATATATCTATACCTTTATTTACCTGATAATGACCAGATAATTTCAAATCAAATAATTCATCTGACTGTCCTTGCTAATACATATCTATACCTTTATTTATCTGATAATGACCAGATAATTTCAAATCAAATCACAGTATATCAGAGGCTGAAGTAATTCATCTGACTGTCCTTGCTAATACATATCTATACCTTTATATACCTGAACTGAATAATTTCAAATCAAATAATTCATCTGACTTAGAACATTCCCCAGACACTGCATGTTTTGAAATAATGGTAACATTTTAACTGAATTCCTGAGAGAGATGTATTCATGCAGAGCAACCATGTCTTAAACACACTGAACTATGATGGGAAGTGTAAGTCTGGTTACCTCCGTGGACAGACTTGTGCTGTGCATGGGATGTCTGCCCTTGGAAGGCAAGGTCCTGTGAAAGAGCTTTACAATTCTCTTTACGATTCTGTATACCTTTTGTTATTTAACAAAAGGTAATTTTTAAATGGAGGTTTTGGTACAGGCACGTGTGTGGCTTTAGGTGTTTCTGCCTCATGGAGCAGCAGGGTGCTGCCTGCAGCAGTGCCCCACAGGGCGCGTCAGTGCCAGTGCAGTGCAATGGGGCTTCTCTTTTGTCTCTGCAGAAGCAGGAGGCAAGAAGCTGCGGAGCACTGTCCAGAGGAGCACTGAGACAGGACTGGCTGTGGAGATGAGGAACTGGATGACCCGCCAGGCCAGCCGCGAGTCGACGGATGGGAGCATGAACAGCTACAGCTCCGAGGGAAAGTAAGCAGCAGATATAACTGGGGTTAGCTGATGGAGGACATGGGCCTGACGGAGCGGGTCCAGAGGAAAATGGTCAGGGGGTTGCAGCACCTCTGCTGCAAGGACAGGCTGAGGGAGCTGGGGGTGTTCAGCCTGGAGAAGAGGAGACCTGAAGGGTGCCTGCATGAAGGATGGAGAGAGACTGTTTGCAAAGGGCTGCAGTGACAGGACGAGGGACAGGCGATTCAAACTAGAGCAGATTGAGATTGGATGTTAGGAACAGGTTCTTTACTATGAGGGTAGTGGAACACTGGAACAGGCTGCCCAGGGAGGTTGTTGAGGCCCCATCCCTGGAGATATTCAAGGTGAGGCTGGTCAGGGCTCTGGGTAGCCTGATCTAGTTGGGGATGTCCCTGCTGACTGCAGGGAGGTTGGGCTGGATGAGCTTTGGAGGTCCCTTCTGGCCCAGACCATTCCGTGATTCTGTTCTATGATTCTCCATGAAACTGGTGGTTGGACAAAAGGGTGGTGAGTGAGCACTCTAGGTCCTGTTAGAACTCCCTTTTACAAGCTAGTGTCATTAATGGACCAAGCCTAAGTATTCCCTTACAGCTGAGAGAGTCTCTCATTGGAAGGGTGAGAATCATTTCTGCCATGACAAAGCCACCTGGTGAATCAGATCTTTAGCATGCAATGTAAATACAGAAAAGGGCAGATTTGCTTTCAAAAACTCCTTGCATACATCTGTGCTTTGCAGAAAAAAAAGGCGTGTCCAAGTGTTTTTCACTGGGGTAAAGGGTTTTTCAAAGAGTCTACTGATTAATTTTGAAGAAGTTATCGAGGCAGAGGTGTAGGACTGTCATATATCATGCTTTTCATAAAATCTCAAGTTAAAGACTACTGAGTGGTGTGTCCAAAACATTGCCCGGAAAATTCTTACTGTGGATAGACTTATTGGTGGTATTCACAGCACTGGACAATGCACCTGTAGTGGACAATGTACCTTACACATCCAAGTTGATGCACGATATGCACTTGAGATGGACACTTATTCATGGTCAGTCTTTACCAGTCTCATTAGTTCTTGTTGCCTTGTAAAGGGCCACAGATAATTAATGGCACAAATTTGAATTTGAAATTACTTTGGTGACTTGCCACAATGGATTTCAGTTCCATTGTTGAACAGATGTCATTCTCAAAGACATTTGTAACAAAATGTTTATGATGAGCGCTGATTCTAGAAGGTAATTTTAAAAACAGGGAGTAGTATTCAGTCTAACGTAGTGATTTCACTGGGTGCATTTGGTGTTCAGTTGTTGAGTTCACCAGGACTGAGGAATGTGACTACCTTCTTGTGACTGAATTACTGGTATCTTAGTATCTTACTGAACTGGTCTCAATAACTACTATAATAATATTGTTCAACTATACTAATTAGCAATTGTCTTTAATATATTGGGAAAAGAGCATAATGAAAAAATAGTACTGTAGAAATTAGAGGTAGTGAAGATTAATGCTGTTTGTTTTTATGCTAGAGGCTGAACTGCTGCTTGTTGAACACTGTCAGGTTCTGAAAATTACAGTAATTGTTTTGTAATCTTGTAAATCAGTTCCTTGCGAGCACTAGTACCAAAAATATAAATGCTAAATGCAAAGCATCTATAAAACAAATAAGGGCAAATTCAAGTCTATTTATTCACTTATTTTCAATATGAATTTTTAGCTTGATTTTCCCTGGTGTGAGGTTGGCTGCAGACAGCCAGTTCAGTGATTTCCTGGATGGGCTTGGTCCTGCTCAGCTCGTAGGACGACAGACTTTGGCAACACCATCAATGGGTAAGCATTTGTGTGGTATAGATATGGTATCATCTACTGAGTCTGGTAATTAGAATGTAGATATTTTCTAGGTTCTGAGTGTTTAAATATGGATTTCCCATGTGGTTTTGAATAACTCAGTTAAGACCAAAACTATAACCTCATCTGAATTTGAACATAATTGTAGGTGCTCATTATGACACTCAGAAGAAGAAAGTCTTTTACTTCCTACTCAGTTTTCCATCGTTAAAATGTGTCTAATGAGACCAGTCTGAATAATTTGCATAGTGCTGAATAAAAATATGAATATAGGTGTAAAGTATTTGTTATTCTACTTACAGACTTTTTTTATATTCACAAGTTGTCTTTTCATACCTTGTCTTAAGCTAGAGGTATGGCAAAGAAATTTCAAGCAGTTTTACAGAGCTGCTTTGTACTAATTCCTTGCTGCCTTTTTTTTTTATCTGAAATTAAGACAAAAAAAAAAATCAAGTTGAAGATAGGGGCATGGGAAATTGGAGACAAGATCTTATTGCAGGGGGTTTTAATTATTTACTCACATAGATAGCAGTGAAGAGAATAAGTATTACATTATCTAATAGTGTTAATAACCAGATCACCCTTGCTGCAGATGATACAAATCATCATGTATTCATCCTAGAAATTCCCATAGGTTTTCATGTACTTAGGTATTTCTGAACTGCGATACCAAGATTTCTTTTTGTTATCTAGGAGATATCCAGGTGGGAATGATGGACAAGAAAGGACAACTGGAAGTAGAAATAATCCGAGCCCGTGGCCTTGTTGTAAAACCAGGTTCAAAGACACTGCCAGGTAAGGAAGAAAAACCTTACCAACAAGAGTCCTACCAGAAAAAATCCAACAAACATCCAGGTTCTGAGGCACTGCTCCTTAACTTGGGTAAACTCTTAGCCAATTCCTCTATGAGTTAATTACAGTGTTGTACACAGAAATGTATCATGTATTGAAATGGTATACAAAAAATCAACCCTACCTTAGGAGGAAAAGAAAAGTCAGACTGGTGTCTGGGCTAGCAGAGGACCAAAAAGTATTTTAGTAATAGCAAATACATCATTGGTTATGGGGGTAGAGAGGAAGTTACATACTGAAGATGTGGTACCAGGACCTTAGGGATGAAGAGAGAACCAACAAGAGGTGTGGAACAGGTACCTACTGGAAAAGTAGACCAGTATCTGATACTTACTCCTCATTTTATAATCTGGTGTCCTATAACGCTATGTGAAAAGGACAATAGAAGGATATTTTTAGCAAGCTCTTCTGCCAGAATAGAAATTGTGTCAGAGCCTTTTCTTCACTGATTTTCACCTTGTAGATAATTTAAATTTATTAACAATTTGGAACATGGATCCAAATCTCACCAAAGTCAATGCAAGTTGTTCATTTACTTGACAGGCCTATTTTGCATATTGTACAGTATAGGGATGCTATATATAGGAGCAGCTGATTTTTTTTTCCAGGTCAAAATCTGAGTTGTTTCATATCAGAAAAGACATACAAAAAGAAGCAAAGAAAAAATTATAATACCAAAAAAATCCACAAAATGCATGGATGCTCTGCAGACTAATAAATAAATGTTAATTGTTGCCTGGGGAAATTTGTTCCTGTAAGTCATTAATCCAGTACAAGGCAGGTTTAGCACCTGTTATACAAAAGAAAGAAGTCTGTGTCTCTTTACTTACTGCTCTTTGTTTTCTTCTAAGCACCATATGTAAAGGTGTATCTATTAGAAAATGGAGTCTGCATAGCCAAAAAGAAAACAAAGGTAGCAAGAAAAACGCTGGAACCACTTTATCAGCAACTCCTATCATTTGAAGAAAGCCCCCAAGGAAAAGTTCTACAGGTAATTTGCATCAAATACTCTTCTGAATCTGAAAATGTCACTGAAAGAGTTTCAAACTTCCTTTCATGCTGCATTCGTCAAATTCTGCTATTTCAAGTACTTGTAGAGCAGATAAATACTACAGGAGTAACTGTTGATGAAAGTAGGAAGTTCTGAGCAAAAGTTAGTGGTAGATTATTTTGCTTCTACTGGTAGATTATTTTGCTTCTACTGTATGTATGGGCTCCTTCATCACTGGGCTTTCTTCAGTGTCACAGGATGTTAGGGGTTGGAAGGGACCTCTGGAGATCATTGAGTCCACCCAGTGTCATGGGTAACTGCTCTGGTACTGCCCAGGTCGTTTCTGTCACTGCATCACAATTAGTATACACAGAACCAAATGATGCCAGCAGTCAAATATTTCATTCCTTAATATAATTAAGTAACAGAGATGTGATGAATTGACGTGCTGGAGTGAGTGCAGAGGAGAGCAAGGAAGCTGGGGAAGGGCCTGGAGAACAAGTCTTAAGCAACTGAAGCAGCTGTGGCTGTTTAGTTTGAAAAAGAGGAGGCTGAAGAGAGAGGCATCATGGCTCTCTACAACTCCCTGAAAAGAGGTTGTGGAGAGGCTGGTGCTTTTCTCACAGGTAGTTAGTAGTAGAACAAGAGAGAACAGCCTCAAACTGCAACAGGATAGGTTTAGACTCTACCTTTTTTCACAACAAGAGTGGTCAGGTATTGGAATATACCCAGGAAGGTGGTTGAGTCCCCAACCCTGGATGTATTTAAAGGTTGTTCAGATGTGCTGCTTGGGGATATGGTTTAGGGGTGAACTTTGTAGAGTAGGCTTAATAGTTGGACTTGGTGATCGCAGGGGTCTTTTCCAACCTGAATGATTTTGTGAAATTGAAGCTCTCGTAATTTCTGCTGATTTTGTTCCATTTTCTTCTGTTTCCTTTGCTAACAGATAATTGTTTGGGGAGACTATGGACGTATGGATCACAAATCCTTTATGGGAGTGGCACAGATACTTTTAGATGAACTGGACCTGTCCAACATGGTGATTGGGTGGTTCAAACTCTTCCCTCCTTCTTCCTTAGTAGACCCAACTTTAGCTCCTCTCACTAGAAGAGCTTCCCAATCATCTCTGGAAAGTTCAACAGGACCTTCGTACGCTCGCTCATAGCAGCTGTGAAACTGTGGTCATAGCAACCAGCGTTACAACAAACCCCAATTACAGGTCGCAAACCCTGGTAACACTGCATGCTAAATGTTGTGTCTTCTGAGCCTGTTTCTAGGGCTGCAACGCGATCCTGTGTTCTCAAGGAAGTTGCACACATTGTGCCCTATGGAAGGCCCTCAGGTGAAGGACTGAAGTCATGAAGAACTGCTAGGTTTGGAGTTCAGAGACACTCAGTTTTGGTCAAATCTGAAGCCATGGACTAAACTAAAAGAATCAATCTGTTTCATGCAACAAAAGTCCTTTTCAATGGCATATCTGTTTCATTGCTCCTCTTTATTTATCTGCCCTCCCTCCTCAAGCTTGGTTATGCCACAGAAGCGGAGTTAAATTCCTCAGAAGCCATGTTACAGGTCAGTGGGTTCGCAGGCAGTGGAAGAAAAAGAAGAATGCTGGGAAAGTCAACTGTTGTTTGAAACAGTTGCTTGAGAAACGAAAACTCTTCGTCCTGGAAAGAGTCAAGACTTCAAGGGGCAGGCTTCATACCTCCAGCTAGCAACACAGTGAGACCCCAGAGAGGATGGACTCTCTGAAAACTAAAATTCTGTGGATACGCTGTACTGTATGAAATTAAAGAAACTTTTTTGCATGGACACAGATTTAGCTGAACACTTAAAATTATTTTCTTGGGGCTGCAACTTGCAAAAAAAAAAAAAAGGAAAAAAACAATTAAAAAGAAAAAAAAAATCAGCCATTTTCAACAATTTCTATTATTTTTAAAAAAAACTACATTTCACTAGTGCATGGTTTTAAAGGGAAGAGAATGCCACAGGGTGATACAAAGACACACCACCTTTATCATTCTTTGAACCAGTCATGGTCTGTATTTTTGCAGACATGTATTAAAAAAAAAGAAAAAGAATAATTTCTAGCAAATATTGAAAATTCTGTTTATGTGACAAGAAATAAGTGTAATATATTGAAATTTATTTAAATGTAAAAGGTACAAGCCTTGTAAACTTCAACATAATGTGCAAATTGTACACTTCTTTTACCTCCTCCTTTCTTCATTTCTCCTCCCAGTTTCCTTTCTTCCTTTTGCTCTTAGTCCCCCTCTACCTCCCAGGATGACCATCAGATTCTAAAAAATGGCTACCTTTTGACTTAGGACTCTCTTATGCCCCATATTTTGTTCAGGGTTGCAATTTCTTCTGCATTTTTGAATTCTTTGAGGAAAAGTATTGTTTAAGCACTTACTTTTTGGTTTTTGTTTTCTTTTTTCAAGCATGTTGAAAAGGATTTTGCAACATGGCTTGGGAGTACATTAATGTAATTCAGCATGTATTTGATAAAGAAGATATTTCAACTTTTTGCAATTTATTGTACAGTGCATGGTAACTTATTTTAATTTTTTTTTCTCACCTTCAAATTGAATTCTGCAGCAAAATATTGGAATCATGTGGCCATTGTGAGATGTCTTCAATAAATTTGTTTTCAGCACCAGCATCTTTCATTCCAGGGTTGAACTATCATTTTCTTGAAGGTTTTTGGAAAGAGGAAAAAAATTAAGTACCTGGTTGATTTTTTTATTATTATTATTATTATTTTTTTAGGAAACAAATTTAACAACTTTTATTTGCACTAAACCAAATCAATTGCTGCGTTTTTGAAGATGACAAAAGCAACAAAGGTTACTAATTTGTAGAGTTCTGCTGTAAAGTTCAGTTTTTCACAACCTCCATTTGTGTTGGCAGAAGAGAGGATTAGGTAATACCAGTCTGGGAAATCAGTCTTTGGTTTGCAAAATAGCCTTAAAGAAAGCTTGTCAGTACCACTCCATCAGCTCCTTGACACCATCACCAGATCCATCATGCAGCCAGTGGATCTTCACAAACCTCTGTAGCAGGCAGTGACTACCATTGGGTGGTGCTGCAGGTTCAAGCTTTGCATTAAATGACATGATTTAAAGGGAATGTAACTGGCTAATGTTTAATAACAAAATATCCTTTTTTTCTGGGTATTTGTATGCCTTTAATACCTGTTTAAGGTTTAATATTGAAACCTTGCAATAATTTTTTTAAATATATTACATTGCATTTACCTTTCGGGCCACACAGAATTATTCTGATTTTCTTTGAAAAGTCAAATCTATGGAAGTATCCCACTGAGAAAATTTTAAATGCCTCATAAGAGGGCAAAAGTAATAACAGTATCACTTAAAATGCCTTTTACTTTGTGCAATATCATATAAGTCAAGATTGTGTCTTGTCTTCAGAGTTTATCTAATGGGTATTGTTAAGTTAATGGACAGCCTGGTAAAATGATATTTAATGGAAATAATTTAGACATTTGTCTACCAGCAGCAAATAAATACTACTTAACATTGCAGTCTACAATATCCCCTAGGATGTTAAACAGAAATACATAACCATTTTTTTTCCTGATACTGTGAGATGTGCTCACACAACATTCTTGTAAGCATAGTCCTAGAGAAATTATTTCCAGTTTTCAGAAATCAAGGACATGAGGCATGGAAGGTTTGTACATACTTGTCATTATGCAGTATTTATTTAAAAAAAAAAAAGGGGAAAAAACAAAAAGAAAATAAAATAATGTATTTTTTTTATTTTTCACACTTCTGCAACTCTACTTATGGTTTAGTCATGTAAATAGCACTACTCCAGTGATCACTGCTGTCTTGTACATAGTATGTTTTAAAAGGTTCAAAAAGGAATTACAGTTGGGGGAAAAAAAAAAAGGCAAATTAGGCCTGTAATGAACACCAACTAATGTAAATCAAACTCATTCTGGTGATGGTATTTAACACTTTAAATAAAACATTTTCTTTACAGAAGTTGTGTGCAGTGCTTTGTTGCCTTTCTGAGACGGTCAGCAGCAGCCTTTGGTGAAGCTCACGGCAAAGAGCAGGCACAGCTGAAGAAGTAGCCAACTTTATTTGTGACAGTGCTGCAAAGCACAGGATCAACTGGATCACAGGCTCTGAGGGGTTGGAAGGGATCTCTGGAGATCTTTTGAGTCCAACACCCCTGCCTGAGCAGGACCATAGAATCCAGCGCAGCTCACACAGGAATGCATCCAGACAGGGCTGGACTCCACAACCTCTCTGGGCAGCCTGTTCTACAGTAAAGAAGTTCTTCCTTGTATTGAGGTGGAACTTCTTGTGCTGTAGTTTCCATCCCTTGCCCCTTGTCCTGTCCCAGGGCACAAGTGAGCAGAGGCTGTCCCTTCCTGACACCCAGCCCATTTTTTTAAGTGCCGTTTTTTAAACCCAGTGCTGTTTTTAAGATGCCACCTTCACTGCCAGAGGTTTTGTGGACCATGTGTGTACAGAGGCCAGGGGAGCAGTGAGAGGCTGGGTCTGCCTATACCCAGCCAAGAGCCATGCTCTGGGCTCCAGCCATGCACCTGTTCTCACACACTGCAACGAGCACAGGGCTCCAGGGCTGGAGCTGGCTCTAAGCTGCTGGGGCAGCCTGTGAGGACACGCTCAAACCCTGCTGTAACCATGAAGTGCTGCTGCCAGCTGATGCGAGTGCCTGTGCCACCCAGTTAGACTTCCAGCATTTGAAGCAGGGTTGCTGCACTCAGTGTGTCTGTTTGGGATGGCTGGGGAGCAAACTCCCATCCTGTTGCCAGCTGGGTAAGGAGTACTGCCCCCGCCAAGAGCGCTGCCGGAAGCGTTCCCTGCCGAGGTTATCATTCCTGACACCACTTAACTCACTTGGAAAGATGTAGCCTCAGATTTTTGGCTGCTCGACTACAATATGCAACAGATTGGGCTGTAAAAAGTATAAATTTGTAAGCTGCCACCCTGTGTCTAGATACAACCTAATGTGAGCTGTCTTTTTGTTTGCTGAATAGGGCACAAAGGAAGACTGCAGCTGGCAGTGGTGGCTGCTGGACCACATGCAGCCTCTACAGCAGGGAGCGGACCTGGTCCAAAACCGCTACAGGTATGTGAGGGGATGGGGGTGGAGAAGGTGATGAAGATGGTGGGAGTGAAGGCTTTTCTCTCTGCCTGGCTCCTCAGAGGCAGCATCAGCACAGACAGTGGTGAGTGGGCAAAACAGAAGCAGTGCCACTGGGTCAGGTACCTATGCCTTGGAAATTTACTGATGAGTGGAAGGCTGGCTGGCAGTTTGCACAGCAACAAGTGTGTATTGGATTCCAGATAGGAGGTGAAAGAAAGCACCTGAGTGCTACCGTGAGATGAAACTGCTGAGAAAGCAAGCAAGGGTGTTGTGGTCAGAGCACTGCTGGGACCTGTGAGAAACCAAACTCTTTGTTGTGCTGCATCTGAAAGTGGGGTACTGGGGGAGCAGCCCTGGGTTTCTGACATGTTAAACCACTGGCACCCCTCTTCTCCTCTGCTAACAATGACATTGCTGTTACAAGGGTGACAGGGCAGGCAGGTAGCTGGGTCAGAGCTGGCCTGTGGTGAATGATCAAGCTGCCCCATGACATGGAGCACATCACCCTCAGCCCTTTGATGGATTGGGCAGCAGGGCACCAAACCCACCTCCTCCCACAGCTAAACACACTTGGGCTCATCTGCCCTTGGCACTGTAGAAATGCACACAGGCACACTCAACAAATACTTGAGAAGGTGCCCAGGTGGCCAAGGAGGCCAACAGCATCCCGAGTAATAGAAATAGTGGCTAGACCTGATGGTCTTGATGTCCTCTTCCAACCAAAATGATTCTAGATACATCTGTCCAAGCCAAAAAAGTCCACAGCATACTGCTTTTCTAAAAGGTCCTTTTCTTCTTTGAGACAGTTTCTCAAAGTTGCTTGCTGTCTCCCCACACCAACACCCTCTTGCCCACCTCCACATAGTTTCAAACAAAAAATAACTGTAGATCATTTTAATCTCAACAGTCTCAGCTCTATTCATGGCTCAGATGGCTGATTCATGCTGTTATTCTGAGCAGTATTTGTGCCAGTAAGAAAATGCCACAAAACACTGTCGCTCTAATTGTGAGGCTTTCGTGCTTCCATGCTGTTGCTGCAGGTCTTCAAAGCTTAAATAGTGAGGTGGTCTTGCCATGCTGAGGGTGAATATGAGCCAACACCTGCTAACCAGCACCTCATTGCACTCTTGTGGCCTCCTGCTACTATCAAATAGCTGTTCACAACTGTATAAGTGATTAAGATGTGTTTTTATATGGAAGGTTAAGTATCAATGCTTTAATATGACAGGAAAGTCAATGAAGCATTACCTTTCACAGCTTCTTCACAAAGTTAGCTAGTGCTGGGGGGGTCTCAAGCAATTCATATTTGTTTCCTTAGCTCATACCCCTGTGCAGTTCTCACCTTTCTGTCCCTTCCTGGGTAAACAGTTACAGTCAGCCTTTACCAGGGGCAAGCAGTTATGCCAGAAAGAAGATGCACATTTTTCCAGGTAAGAATAGCCCACGTTTAGGACAGATTCATGAGAAATAGCTTTAGCTGGAAATAAAAATAAAGCTATATGCTACTAATTCCAAAGATAAATTAACTTCTGGAATCACTGGCTTAATAGCTGCCTATTTTAGATGTCTTGTTTAGGATGGGATGAGTCACTCTGAGGAGATCAGATTCTCCCTCTCTCCCCACTGACCACAGAGGCAGAAAGCAATGACTGGCTTGGGTTGAATGTCTAACTTCAGAGCAGCTGAGCTTAGGAGATGTGAACCCAGCCTCAGTAGCCACGAGTAAGAACAAAGTCTCCCTGGCTTTTCATTATCAAGTCCTATCTGAACTGCCTGTGTAATTACCAGGTCTGAGGGCAGCAGGCAGACGATGACTGATGAGGGAGGAAATTACTTGGAATTCATTTCCCAGATCTGACACTCTGGCCTGTCAAGTCACTCCTTAACCCAGCTCCAGGGAGAAGGAGGAGCAGTCATACTAATTAAACCATAGGAACCTCAAATATATTCAACTTGAGGTCAAACAGAAAGAAAAGAGCATCCTAGGTCTGCAGAAAGTGCACAACATAGCTCTGAGAAAACATTTGTCATAAATGCCTGTCCTCTGTGACTGGTCCTGCAACCAAGAATGGTTTATTAAGTGTCACCCAAAATGTACATATTGCTGAACTGGTGTTGGCATGAGGAGGGAATGGGTGAGTCCACTGATGCACTTTAGCCACTGAAACAAAGTGAGAAGAAGACCTCAGAGTGAGCCAAGAAGTGTTTGGGTCACAATGAGGGAACCAGTCCACCAAATCAGCTAAATAACAATTGAAGCTCTAATGTGCCACCTAAATACATAGACTAGGTGCTAGACAAGTAAAGGTTAAGGGAAGACACAGAGGGGGCGTGTTCCTGCCAGCACCCTAAAGAACCTTAGAGTAAAAAACCACTGTTGGCACAGCTCTCAACTCTGAAAGTTTCAGCAAGATGGGGAAAAAAAATTACAAATCCCCATTTAAGATTCTGTGAACTACATTAATTTCACAGACTCACAGAATGCCAGGTTGGAAGGGACCCCAAGGATCATCTGGTCCAACCTTTCTAGGTGTTAGTGTAGTTTAAATGAGATGGCACCCTGTCAAGCTGAGGCTTAAACTGACCAGTGTAGGAGAATCCACTACTCTGGGGAGAGGATTCCAATGTCTAACTGGTCTCATGGTGAAAAAGTTTCTCTGGATTCCAGTTGGAATCTCCCTAGGAGTAACTTGTACACATTGCCTCTAGAAGAAGGTTGTAGGAGTATCTGTCGAGCTGTAGGGCTAGTTCTCTTCTGTTACACACTTGGGTAACTAAGAACTTACTTTTATATAGTGATTGTTTTCTTTACCTGCTCATACACAGTTTTTGCTTCCTTGTTTGCTTTAAGAATGATCCATAAACTGAGAGGAGAACCAAGCTGCCTCCCTGTGACCTTTCCACATCTATTATGTGGCTGGTTTATACTTAAAATGTGAGCAGGTGCCTTAGACAGGAGAATCAGAGTGACCTAGCTTATAGTTTTCTCCCTCCCCACCTCAGCAGCTTTGCTTTGCTAACCAGTGTTGATTAACAAACCTAACTGAGACAGCTGGGTGTCAATGCAGGGCAGCAAGCCACACTTACATGCACACTTACAGATGCATCCTCAAGGCTGTCTTTAGACATCTAATTTAGGTGAAACTCACAGGGTGAGAATTAATTGTACTCAAAGGAAAGAGACAGGAGACCCTCCAGGGTAATTCTCATTTAGGATACCCTGGAGAGCCGCTTTGAGCACCTTTCACTCTCAGCTGCATAGAAAGCCTAAGGCAGTTCAGCTTCCAAGGCAGGTGATGCAAGTGGCTGCAAAATGACAATGCCACCCTCTGGATAAGACATAAAGGAATAATTGGTGCTTATCCCTCTCACTGCTTCCCACTCCTGGAAAACATCTGGGAAAATCTCTCTCCTGAGACGTGAATGACAATGAGTTTGATTGTTGTGAAGGCAAAACTGTGGGGAAGGGGAAGGTGTACAGGAGATGGCACAGGTTGCCCAGGGAGGTGGTTGAGGCCCCTTCTCTGGAGATATTCAAGGTGAGGCTGGACGAGGCCCTGGGCAGCCTGGTCTAGTTGAGGATGTCCCTGCTGACTGCAGGGAGGTCAGACTGGATGAGCTTTGGAGGTCCCTTCCAGCCTAGACCATTCTATGATTCTATGGACCCACTGAAGCTCTGCCACCCTCTTGTGCAAACCTCAGGACTTTGGACTAACACTGCAGCTGACCTTGGCCTCTGTGACAGACCATGGCATGAGGATTGGTCATATTTCTCCTCTCAGACAGCTCCTTGAGTTTCACTTGCAGACAAGCAAGATACCACCTGACTGCTGGAGCCCTGTGACCCCACCATCCAGGTGTCCTTGCCTGATTAAGCCTCTGAACCTCATTCAGTTGGGAGCCAGTAACATGACTTGCTTTGCATCCCTACATCTGAACTCTCTTCCTTCCCCCCTTCTATTTCCCCCCTCAAATAGGATTGCATCTCCCTAACCTCTAACCCTAGCCCTGACCTCTAACCCTAATCCTAAACCTGACCTAGCCCTAACCCCAACCTAGCCCTAACCCCAAACCCTAACCTAAACCCTAACCCAGGTCATAACTGTTAACACAGCTCCCAGGAAACTTCTCCTCTGAAGCAAACAGTCTGGTCTTGGGTAGAGGTAAAGAAGAGAATGACACATTGGAAGGAAACAGCTCACAATTCACACTGAAAAGGAGAGTCTAGGAACGAAGCCTTGCAAGGCTCCACAATGAGCCATTGTCAAATGGTGCCAAATGCCATACATCATCTCCCTTGCAAGTGAGCAGAAATGAATTTGTTTGAAGAAGAACTATTAGCCAAAGCTCCACAGGGGGAGAAGAAGTTGGAAGAAGCAGCAGTGCAGTTGTCTCCCACTGAGCCTTCACTGGAACTTTCTTTTGTTGGGAGAGGAGCTCAAATCAGCCTCAGAGGAACTGCTTACTGGGAATGTGAAACCACACAGATTCCTCAAGATCTTCAGGGATGATGGGCAAGGCTGAAGGAGATGATGACTGGCATGTAGCCAGAGCAATGAGGGGAGACTGCATTGTTCTCTGCAGCTCCCTGAAAGGAGGTTGCGGTGGGGTGGGGGATTGGTCTCTTCTCCCTAGTTTCAGGTGATGGGATGGGAGGAGGTGGCTTGGAATTGTGCTGGGGTGGGGGGCAGGGGAAAGAGGGTTAGGTTGGATATGAAGAAAGGTTTCTTTCCTGCTCAGGAGTGCTCAGGCCTTGGGGTGGGCTGTCCAGAGAGGTGGTGGGGTCAACATCCCTGGAGGTGTTTAGAGGCATGTGGCCATGGCACTTTGGGGCAGGGTTTGGTGGGCATGGTGGTGTTGGGTTGATGGCTGGACTTGATGATCTAGGAGGTATTTTCTAGCCAAGACAATTCTATGATTCTATGATTTAGAAGTGCTTAGATTTCTCACTGAGAATGAAAATGCAGATACCAATAAAGACTGGTGAAACAGGGGTGAGGAGGAGCTGGAAGGACTCCTAAGCCCTGAAGTGATAGGGAGGCACCATGGGCTGTCAAACAAGACCTGAGTGTACCCTCAGTAAGTCTGATGATGACAAAAGACTGGGAGGAGTGTCTGACACATCAGAAGGCTGCAATTCAGTGAGTTCTGGACAGTCTGGAGAGCTGGACAGGTGGAACCTAATGAAGTTCAACAAGGGCATGTAGGGAGGAAAAATCCTGTACAGGTTAGAGGTTGCCCTGCTGCAAAGCAACTCTGTGGAAAAGGACCTAGGACTTAGTGAGGCCACATCTGGAGTATTGTGTCCAGTTCTGGGCTCCTCAGTTCAAGAGAGATAAGGAACTACTAGAGAGAGTCCAGTGGAGCACTATGAAGATGATTAGGGGACTGGAGCATCTCTCTTATGAGGAGAGACCTGGGGTTGTTTAGTCTGAAGAAGAGAAGATTGAGAGGGGATCTTATCAATGCCTGTCAATATCTAAGGGGCAGATGTCAGAGATGCCCAGTGGCAGGACAATAGGCAACAAACAAATTAGAACACAGGAAGTTCCACCTGAACATAATGAAAAAACTCCTCTGCTATGAGAGTGCCAGGGCACTGGGACAGACTGCCTAGAGAGGCTGTGGAGTCTCCCTCTCTGGAGATATTCAAAACATACTGGGATGCTGTCCTGGGCAGCCTGCTTTAGGTGAACCTGCTTTTAGCAGGGCAGGATGAGCTAGATGATGTCCAGAGGTCCCTTCCTACCCCTACCATTGTGTGATGCCATGATCCTGGTCTCCCTGTACAGACAGTGGAAATGGTACTTTTAGAGCCAAATTGATCTGACATTTTAGACGTCTCGTTTAAGATGGAAACGGAGCTTAGCTGTGCCTATTCTCATCACTGACTCTAAAGGGAATAGCTGAGCTGTACATCCAGTCCACTGAACCCCATTAAGTGAGTCTTGCTGTTGACTCAGATGGGCTCTTGACTGAAGCCTCCTCCATGGCTCCAGCGCAGAAGAGGCTGCACCGCTGTGGCATCCTGCCCAGGGCTGCTAGAGACATGCACTGGGTGGGTCAGGATGGAGCTGAAATAGCTTCATCAACTGCATGGCAAGAAGTGCCTTCAGATGGTAAATACATCTCTGGATATATCTGCAAATTGCAGGAGTTGTTTCTGAGGTGCAGAGTGAGGCCCTCTCCCGAAGACAGATGGCTGCAGCCCTTCTCTCAGGTAGTTTATTCTGCCTGAGGCCATTGCTGAGCAGCTGTATTTCTCAGTCTTTCACCTGTAACATGAGCCCTGATGCTGGAGTTTGAGACTGCTCCTGGAGGACTTCATGCCCAAATCTCTTGCTGAGGAGGAAAGGGCTCCCAAGGGCCAGCTCTGAGGCATGTGGTAGAAAAGGGACTCCTCTGTGAATCTACAGCCTCAGCAGTCGAGGTAGAGAGGGACAGACATGTGGGTGTGTGCTGGCTGAGCTGAGGTGTTAGACATGTCTGAGTTCTGGTCTGGGATCTGAGGCACCTCTCTGTATTTTCACAGAATCACAGAGTGTTAGGGATTGGAAGGGACCTCCAGAGATCACTGAGTCCAGCCCCTCTTCCAAAGCAGGATCTGCCAGGGCAAGCACTCAGCTGAACAGACACTGGAAGAAAGCAAGGCAGAACACTCTGAGGGAAACCAACTCTCCATATTTCCTAAAGTTCTTTCTATATGATACCAATAACTCTAGGGCTTCCTTTTCAAATTTTCAGAGCTGGTTTACTCAGAAACAAAACTTCTGCTAATAGGCAGGTCCCACTGAAAAGGCAAACTGCTAAGGCATTTGACACTTTCCAATGAGGAAATAGCACCCTTGTGTTCTGAGTTGGAAAACACCAGTTAATGATGCAGCTGACCTGCAGACACGAGGCTCTCAGCATCATCGTGAAGCTGTCTGGTTTGGATGTTGCACTAAAAGATACCCCCTGGTGGCTTCCTAAAGGAATTTCAGAAAGGAGCTCTGTAGCCTAAAGCCTTCTCACGTTCATCTTTTTTCCTTTGCACTTAAGAGGACAAGGAAATTATTATGGCATCCAAACCAGATCTGTGCAGGTGTGTTGGTAATCAACAAAGACAAATGCTACCTTGGAGCTGATTGGGGCAGGCTTATTTGTATGATTATCTATTATCTCTAAGGAGCTAAAATGCTATGATTTCAGCCTGTGCTTCCCTCTCTGGCCATCTAATGACTCTGCTATTAACCTTCAGCTGAACTATTATTTAACTTGTGCCTTATCTTGAACCCTAGCTTGCTGCATAAAGGAAGGAGCTGGAATGTGCTAAATTAGTTTCTGTGATTTCAGTACAAGCTGAGAACACAGAAACCAATCTAAGAATTTTAGTCTCTTTAAAAAAAAAACAAACAAACAAACAAAAAAACCCCAATTTATTGTTGAAACTCGAGGAGTCCACCCTAGAGATATCTGTCTCAGATCTTTATTTCATGAAAGTCAACAAGAAAATTCTTGTTGACTGATGCAGTCAAAATTGTACCCAGTGGACTTCTGTCCATTGACTTTTAAGGATTTGTCACTTGGGAATGGAAAAAAGTATGCAAAGTTGGAGGTTTTGTATGGTGACTGTTAAGATGAGCAATAGAAAAAGATACTTTTTGGAATGTTTTCACCCTAGTAAAACTTTCATTTCTATTAAAACTTATCTTTAAGGTGTAGCAGAGGAAGAAGAGCAAGACTCAGTGCCAGTTAAGGTGAGTAAAGGAGGGGGCAGATTCAGCAGTGGTGCAGTATTAGTTCTCTGGCTTCACTCCAGAGTTGGAGGAACAGTCCTTAAACAATTTTGCTTTAGGGCAGTGCACAGCAAAGCATTTCCATAAATCTGTTATTACCTGCTAATACCACTGGTGACAACAGTTGCTGAGTCTAATATATTATCTGGACTAAAATGCTGGATTTCTCCAGAATTTAACAAAGGTATACCAAATGTTATGCTGAGAGGGGTAGATGATTTCCAGGCTGGCTGTGGACAGAGTCACTGAAAAGAAGAAGTCAGCTGAGGATGACTGATAGGAGGAAGATCTGCAGCCTCTGCTCTGAGTCACTGGAGGCCCTGTGGTGCCCCAGGAAATCAGTGGGAGATAAAGAGACTTGCCTTGTGCACTGAAAAGTGGCAGGAAACCAAAACGTTGAAGGTTTTATCTCCACTAAAGCCTCACATTTCCTATGCTGAAAGGCTTGCTCCCTACAATACATTTCCATTTTAATGGTGCTCTGAATCTTCCTTCCTTCCCTGGCCCAGGAAAGGGAAAGTTGAGAGTTACCAGTAGTTTGTTCCCTGCTTATTAGTTCTGAGATATCTGCCTTGCCTGTGGAGAAAGGGTTTAGCTTCTCCTCAGCCTAGCAGAAAGTGGTGGGTTTATTCCACTGCAGATCACAGCATACTCGAAAGAGAGGGGAAAAAAAAAACCCACGAGCTCTACCCTGGGTGCTTGTGCTAAGTGTTATTGGCACATGGCAGCAGACCCACAGGCTGCCTCTCTTGGGCTGCTTGCTTGGCTGCCTGTCCGTGGCAGCCTCAGCAGTCACACTTTCAGGCATGTGATGTACAGGAGAGAGATGAACTTCAGGTTGGATTAATTTGCTTTTCAGTTGCAAGGCCCCGTGGAAAGCACAGCTACCACCAGACACTCAGCTAGCACAGTGCTTCTCCAAAAGCTTTTTGCTGACCTGTGCTGTATCCGCTGCTTTTTTTGCCCCTTTCTTTTTCAGCTAGAACAGAGTATTATTTGATGATAGATTTTTCTGTCTCTCTCTGAATTTATTCTACCTTTCCCTGATGTTCGGAGTTGTGTTTATACTGTATTTGACAGACAGAATTCAGGCACATGCATGCACAAGCACAGTGAAGCCATTACTGTAGGGACAGGCTGTGGAGTGAAAGAAATCTGTTCAGTGCAGTCCTGCCTCTTCCATCCTCCAGCTCTGATGGTACTTTTTCCTCAGGAGGTACAAGATGCATCACTGTCCCACTTTGCCTTGTTTTGTGACCCCTGGACTACATCGGTTTATGCTTTGACCTTTTTCTTGGTAGAGAATCCAATATTAACATATTTTAACGAATCAATACTTGTAAATGAGATCCATGGAATTATCAGAGTGAAAGAAAGAGAGGGAAGATGTACAAGGAAAGCTTTTGTGGTCTGCTCAGGCTGCATTACTTTCTACTCAGTTATTCATCTCACACACTGAGAAAGCTAAATCCTGAGCCCTACAAACCACTGATACTAAGATGGTGCAGTTGTTTCCCATGCCCTGCCCTCTGCTGATTGCAGCAGCCAGCCTGCCTTAGCAGTGTCTTCTTGGCATATGAGGCAAGAGTGTCTGCATTACAACACATGCAATACTGGACTGGATTTCAAAAGCAAAAGCAAGATGTGATTATTTTTCCTGTTAAGAAAATGTGTGACCAATATTATGCTCAGAAACTAGGCCTCTGCTGTAAATATTGAAGACCAGAATGATGCTGGGAAAAAGAATCACGTGAAGGCTCTGGAGTGATTCCACAAAATCTATAGGCAAACATGTCCATAGCTTGGAGGGAGCAGATGCTTTGGAAAACACACATCAAGTACCACAGCCTACGAAGTCCTGAGGCATCAGGCCTTAGTTTACTGAAGGTTGCTCTGCAGCCTCTCCTCTCTTGTTTATAAATCATGATTTCCAGCTTGGCTAAGTCATCCATGAAGACAAAAAAAAACAAAACCAAAACCAAACCAAAGCAAAAAACCTAAAAAAAAACCCTATGAAACAAATTGGAGGAAAATTAGGACAATGATTATTCCAAAACATAGCTCTGAGGAGCCTAAAGCCATGGCTTATCTTCCACACTCACATTTTATGTGAGCTGTGTCTGGCTTAAGGAATTACTTTTACCATCTTCCTCCAGGGCTGAGAGAGCATCCTGTGCTTGGCACCGTGATGGGGGCAGACAGGTGCTGGCATGCAGGAGGTGAGGAGTGGCAGGAGGTGAGGAGTGGCAGGAGGTGAACAGTAGCAGGAGGTGAGGAGAGGCAGGAGGTGAAGAGTAGCAGGAGGTGAGGAGAGGCAGGAGGTGAAGAGTGGCAGGGCTGGAAGCTCCCCATGCTGGTGGGAAGGTTTCTGAGTAATACAGAGTTTTATGCTGGAGGCTGGGGGCAGCCTCTTGTAATACTGTTATGCATTTACATAACAAAAAGAAAGGAATGTAATAGCTGGAGATATGATATCCTGCTTTTAATTGGAAGGAAAACCACAGCTATGCTGCACGTCCAAACATGTTCTGCAGCCAGACCAAAAATGTGAAGATTGCCTCTCTGAGCCAGCTATTGTGTTTTAAAGCAAAGGGACAAGAATTCACCGTCCCCACCCCAATGTGAAGGCTTCCAACAGGGTCTGGGTGAGAGGTAATGCAGCACTTCCATAACTGGTGTTCCTCCATGACCATGAGAATCATCCAAAACCCAATGCTTGTTCCTGTAATGTTTACCATACCCTACCTTTGACTTGTCTGAGACAGACCTGTGTCTGCCACCACAGCAGTCATAGAGACATCATGTCATTGACATAGAGACATGTCAATAGAGACATCAGTTCCTCTCACTGTGTTGTCAGACACAAAGATTAAGGGATCATTAGCAGATAACATTAGCAGATAAATGCTGCTCAGAATTACAATCTGATGCCACTAGAAGGGTTTGCTTCAACTTTCAACTATACCTTTGTATTTTTATGTTTTGTGCTCACTTTAACTTAAAGCTTTTGTTCTAAGGGAGGAAAATCAGCCCAGAAAAGGTCTTATAAAAACCTGGGCAGAGAGCTGAGAAAAGGACTGGCAGAGAGAGCTCATATGAGCAATCTGCAAATTCCTTTCTGTACTTATTTTGCTATCAGGGAAAGATGAGTTCTCTTCTTCTTCACAGAGGAGCACGTATCTCTTTGGAGTGGTAACAGCTTGTTTTTACCCACTCAGTATTTGGGTTTGATATTGGGGCTGAACAACTCCTGGTTCCTCAAAATGAAGCATGAGGGATTTCAGGTTGAGTTAGGCTGAGCTGTGTTGTAATCATAGAATTGTCAGGGTTGGAAGGGACCTCAAGGATCATCCAGTTCCAATCCCCCTGCCATGGGCACCTCGCACTAGATCAGGTGCATAATACCTGTAGTATGCCCAGGACTAGCTCTCCTTAGTTCTCTGATCCAGTAACCATGTAGTTGTGTGGATCTGGGGCTGGCAGAAAGTGGAGTTGGGAATCCACATCCATCCTTGGAGATATTTAAAACCTGATTGGATATGACCCAGCTGTAGCTGACTCTGCTCAGACCAGGAGGCTGGACTGGATAATCTCCACAGATGCCTGACAGTCTCAAGTACCCTTTGATTCTGTGATTGATGGGTTTACAAGTCTTTTCCTTCACATTGTCATTGCTGGGGAAAGACTATGTTGTTGTGTGGATGTCTTAGTGATCCATGAGGAGCAGTCCACATGATTTACTGCAGTTAGCTCAGCTTTGAATTTTCTGGGCTAGGAACAGGTGATCTGAGGTATGTGTTTTGGTCTTACCTTTATCTCACCAAGGAGCAGCTTTATCTCCATTTCAACGCTTGTGTTTGTCAAGAAATATCTTTGGGTTTTAAAAGTGAGCAAGTGTTCATAAATAAACACTGAACAGCAACATCCCTTGCTATTTTGGGTGTTTTGCTGTTATGGAGTCTGGTGGTAAAACCACTCAAATTTTTTCAACTTTTAAGGAGAGATTCAGAATAGACCAAAGCAGTCAGAGCACGCAGCCAGCAGAGCCATGTTTACATTGCCAGAGTAGCACAAACCCAGACAAACCTTACTTGTCTTCAGTTCCCAAATCTCTCATTTCCTTAGCACCCTCTGTTATAAAGATCAGTATTTTCTGAGGGGACAGAATAGTTCTAATTCCTCTTGTTCATATGGCCCTGATTAATTACAGAAAATACAAGCATTGCAGGTCAATGGTGACAGACAGAAGAAAACTCCCAGCTGTCAACTACAATGGCATGGAAAATAACCAATGAACTAGTCATTGTTTAGGGGTTTGCAGTGTAATGCAGCATGTCTGCTGAAATCTCTTGGCAAGGACTTGGCCACACCAAGGAAGCACCTGGACTGGCTGGCAGCTATGCGGCAGGTCTGGTGGAGACAGTAACAACAACCCAAGAAAGTGTTTGTTTGTTCATAGCTTCATCTAGATATGGCGGACAGAGCACACAGAAAGGAACTTTGGATGTTTTAGAAAGGGAAAATGCTACAAAAGGATATGGGAGGTCCTGTGGTTTGAAGGAAACACATCATGTGTGACAGAATCTCCTCTGTGAAGAATCATAGAATCATAGAATCACAGAATCAGTCAGGGTTGGAAGGGACCACAAGGATCATCCAGTTCCAACCCCCCAGCCATGGGCAGGGACACCTCACACTACATCAGGCTGGCCAGAGCCTCATCCAGCCTGGCCTTAAACACCTCCAGGGATGGGGCCTCAACCACCTCCCTGGACAACCCATTCCAGGCTCTCACCACTCTCATGGGGAAGAACTTCTTCCTCACTTCCAGCCTGAATCTCCCCACTTCCAGCTTTATTCCATTCCCCCTAGTCCTATCACTACCTGATAGCCTAAAAAGTCCCTCCCCAGCTTTCTTTTAGCCCCCTTCAGATATTGAAAAGCCACAAGAAGGTCACCTCGGAGCCTTCTCTTCTCCAGACTGAACAGCCCCAACTCTTTCAGTCTGTCCTCATAGGAGAGGTGCTCCAGCCCTCTGCTCACCCTCATGGCCCTTCTCTGGACACCTTGCAACATGTCCATATCCCTCTTGTAATAGAGGCTCCAGAACTGGACACAGTACTCCAGGTGGGGTCTCACCAGAGCTGAGCAGAGGGGGAGAATCACCTCCCTTGACCTGCTGGCCACACTTCTCTTGCTGCAGCCCAGGCTCTGCTTGGCTTTCTGGGCTGCAAGTGCTCACTGCTGACTCATGTTGAGCTTCTCGTCCACCAGCACCCCCAAGTCCCTCTCCTCAGGGCTGCTCTCCCGCCAGTCACTGCCCAGCCTGTATTTGGGCTTGGGATTGCCTCGACCCAGATGCAGGACCCTGCACTTGGTCTTGTTGAACCTCATGAGGCTGGCTTGTGCCCACCTCCCCAGCCTGTCAAGGTCCCTCTGGATGGATCCCTTCCCTCCAGCTTGTCTGCTGCACCACACAGCTTGGTGTCATCAGCAAACTTGCTGAGGGTGCACTCAATGCCTCTGTCCATGGGACTGGCAAAGATGTTGAACAAGACTGGTCCCAGGACTGATCCCTGAGGGACTCTGCTTGTCCCTGGCCTCCACTGGGACATGGAGCCATTGACAGCCACTCTTTGGGTGCAGCCATCAAGCCAGTTCTCTATCCATCTCATGGTCCACCCATCAAACCCATATGTCACCAGTTTGGAGACCAGGAGGTGGTGTGGGACAGTGTGGAAGGCTTTGCTCAGTTCCAGGTAAATGACATCAGTTGCTCTCCCCTCATCTATTAATGTTGTCACCTGTTCATAGAAGGCCACCAGGTTTGTCAGGCAGGATTTGCCCTTGGTAAACCCATGCTGACTGTACCAAATCACCTCTTCAAAGGCAGACTCCCAAAGCCCAGTCAGGGGTGGGGAAGCACAGCAGCATGAGAAGGGGTACTTTACTCTTTTGTCTGGATCTATGGCTCGTATGGGCTCCATGAAAAGATAAATCATTTGTTTGTTAGAGATGTGAACACCATTTGTGTGGCTATGGGGCATAATGTGTCTTAGCTGGATGGGGCTCAGAGCAGCGTGGGCTGTTGGAAGGTGTCTGTGCCCATGGTAGGGGAGAGTCAACTAGATGGCCTTTAAAGGCTCTTTCAACCCAAACCATTCTATGATTAGTTGAAACCCAGATTTTCTGCCTGGGGGAGGACTGGAGCTGCAGGAAAAGGTCAGTTACAACTGTGTGAAAGTTTTGCCCCAAGAGGACAAACCAATTGGCTCAAACCACTTAGCTCCTACCTAGATTCCAGTGCTGTAAAGAGTTAGGCATTTTCTCCTGGCACAGACTGTTGAGCTGTGGCACCTCAAAAAAAAAAAAAAAAAAAAAAAACAAACCACAAAAACACCTCCATTAAAAACATGAAAGCAACTAATTGTGTCTTGAGAGAATGAACATTTAGCAATGAAATGAAGAGTTTATAGGTAACAGACTCCAACAGCTCCTCTTTATATTGCAGCAAGATTAAGCTCTCCATAGTGTTGGCATTCTGAATAAATGGTAGGAAATCAATTTAACTGAAGGTATGACAAGGGCTTTTTTTATCTTTCCTAATCTGAGCTGTACTATCTCCCTAATAGCTAAGTAAGTAAGATATAACTATTCTTATGAAACTTCAGTGAAGCAAGGAGGATATTCATTGACTTTTACTGAGAAAAAGTTGCATTTCCTTTTATAGACATTTCACCTCATTAATTAATATTTAAAATCTCCACAAAAAGAATAAAGGAAATAGAAGGAAAGTTTTCAGTACAGCTGATAACTGAGAAATCAGGAGAAATTAAAAGTAATCACAGTGTATTGAGCATCTCCCTTTATTCCCAATACAGTTTACAGCATGCCAGAAGCAAAGGCAGCAATCCTGCCACAGCACTGATACGTTCTTAGAGAACATTGAAAAGTACATAACAGAGCATTTTTCATCTAGCAGCAAGTTTTGCAGCAAGAATTACTGATTTTAATTATCATGTGGTAGAGCTTTTAACAGGTAATGTAATCTGTGTTTCAGATTTTGAGCCTAAACAGGGCTAGCGCTCTATGCAAAGTACTTGACTGCTGCAGGTCCTTACAGGGAAGGCACTGGCCTCAGGCTTCCTGCTCATCCTGCTTGTAGGAGGTTTGGCTGGCATCAGCATGCATTGCTATGGCTGTTACCACACTCTTCTGACACAGGGTGATCCAGCCCATTAGTAATCACAGTTCCACACAAATGTGTTCTCAAGTCAGCTACCTATCCTATAAACCTCTTGGATAAAATCATGTTTTAACCATCTTTTCCTGGTGATGGCATATGATCTGTATGGTATATGTACTTGGAGAAAAGCTCAGGCTGGCTCTGGCTGGCTAGCTTCAAGTGGAGAGTTGTCTTCCTCTGAGACTTCTCAACCTCATTTTCTATCAAATGCTCTGTTGCCTGTGAAATCTCTCATTCTGCAATCTGTTGGCTGATCATAAAATCTATATTTCCCCCAGCTTCCCCATATTTACAGAACGTTTTGTAGCTCCAAAGTGGTTTAACTGACCTTATCTTGAACACAATCATTGCCTGATTGAAGGCTAGAAAATGGCTGATTAACTTTTTTCTTCCTGAGAAAGTACAAATGTTGATAAATGCTAATTGAAATTGTGATTACTGAAGAAAGGATGATCAACTGGAAGCCTGAATGCTGCTTTCCACAGGAATGAAGGAGGAAGTAAATCTGATGGAATAGGAAGTCCTTTTCTTATAAATCACATAGTTTAACATTTAGTGGGTTTTTTGTTATACTTCTATTCACCAGAAGCATGAAGAAGCCAAGTGCTTCCCTGTAACAATTTAATTAATTGCTGCAGTCATTTTACCAGACAGAAAAAAATTTCAAACTTTTAATGTATTGGTTTAAGACCTCAAAAAAAAATTGATATAGCCACAGAAAATTTCTTCCATTTTCTCTATTTGCAGACAATTGGCAGTAGTGTCCTATGTTTGCTATCATCAATAAGAAAACTCTTAATTTTGCCCTACACCACCTTTCTCTGGAAGATGTCATACAGCTAACCCTCTGATTTTGTTAACAAATGTTTGGGGTGAGAAAAAAACCCAACAATCTCTGGGTAGGTCAGAAGAAAAGCAGCATCCCACCTTTCAGATTTTCTCACTGGGAGATCACTTTTATTTTTTACTAGTGTAAGATTATTTATAAATAGATATTTAACTTCTCTGTATTTGAGATACCTTCTTCCTTGTGACCAGAGCTGTCATGAGATGCAACTTCTAGCTGGTAGAATATATGCCAGCTCTATTTGCTTGTCTCCATGCAGAATAATTTAATTGACTGCCGTCAGACAAACCAAATAAACTTCAAAAACAAACAAATAAATCTATTACAGAAGCTATAATGGCCTGGTATGGATCTTCCCCATCTCACTTTGCCATCGTTCTTACTGTGGGTCCTGCCCAGCATCGCTCTGTTTATAATTGCCTCCTCCCTGTGCCCTTGGAAGTGCTGCCCCTCAGGGCCCTGCAGAGGCAGAAAGAGCAGTGTCATTTTAACAGAGATGCTATTTGTGAGTTCTTCCCCTTGTGGAGGTTCCTGAGAGCCTTGCTGCACAGCAGGATTGCCACAAGAAGGGTCGAGGTGAGGTTTTGGGACCACATATATGCTGATCACTGCCTTTCCTGTTCCTTTCTTCTTCTTGCTAAAATGAATCAAAGAATGTTAGAGGCTGGAAGGGACATCCAGAGATCATCGAGTCCAACCCCCCTGCCAAAGCAGCATCATCTAGGGCAGGCTGCATAGGAAGGCATCCAGGCACCATTCTCCCTTTCCATGCAGAAGCATTAAACCACAGCTTTCTGCCGTAATTAGCTGGGGGGAACTGCTGGATGTCATTATAGCCTCAGTTCCTGAGCAGTCCAGGATTTTACACCTCTGAGGAGATGATCTGTGCTGCTGTTTAATGGCCAGAGAACTGTTAATATTTTTGCAGCTGGTACAGGCTGTGGCTGTCTGGAAACGTAGCAGATCCTGTAAAGTTCACAGTACCAACAGGAACCCCTAACACTGCACACCAGTGCAGTGGTTTATAATGCCTTGTGGGCTTAGTTTTAAACATTTCTTCTTCCTGAAAGCTCTCTGTTTCTATACTGGTTTTAGTATCACATACTGACTGTGCACAAGAATTAACTGTCCTGCATTAACTGCTTCCTCCTCTCTTGCTTTCAGTTTAATGAGGTCATTCTTCAGGCACACCATGTGAGAGTCAGGAAACAGAAGATAGAGAATTCAGTCTTTGGCCAGAAGTAGACAACACCAAGGAAAACTTTGGAATGCACAATGCCAAATATTGTCTTGTAAGCCCTAGGCTATTTTTTATCATTTTTTTTCCACCTTTTCTTTTTTTTTTTTGGCAGAAGGAACTTTCTTATTACTTACTAACCAAAGTTAAACAAACAGGACAGGAAAATAAGACTCTCTTTCAAGCTGCAATCAAGTTAGCAAAGTTATAAACTCCTTCAAGGTAACAGAGGGTGAAAATGGGGACACCAAACCTATTTTACAACAACACTGCCAGATGCCTTGATAGATCCATTAGAAATTGTACTTACATTATTCTAAGCAAAGATTACTATCCAGCCACTGTTCCTTGGCTGCATTCTTCCCTTCTTTATCTCACTGATTCTTTTCAAAGCATACAGTAAAGGAATTTATTAGTAATGTATCAGATCTCCTGGTAAGATATGGTCCAACAAATGCTGTTATTACATTTTTCTCTCTCTCCTTTTTTTTTTTTTTCCCATATAACCTTTTTCCTTTATCACTTTGGCAGTCTTTGCTGTATGGATGCCTTCACTGGAGCAATGTTGACTTCAGTTACCTAGGATAGCATATATTATGGAAAAATCAGGTTGCAATAGTTTGGTATGTCATTACAGTGTAAGTATCTGGGGGAAAACCTTTTTGTGGTGCATTCTGTTTGTTTTTCATTTCCTTTGAGTCATTTAAAAGAGTTAATTCTTCTGTCTGGTGTATCTTTTGTTTTGGTGAAAAAAACAACCAACCAACCAACCCACAATAGGGTATTGAGTGAATAATATGATGAAAATACAAAGAAAAAAAAAAAGGAGGAAAAAAGTCAGTTATCAATGCATGAATAGCTTGGGGTTTGCTTTTAAGCTGATTAATATGATCTGGAATTCAGTGCTGGAAAATGTACTTTCTGAGCATTCTTAGGTGTCCCCCAACTAAACAGGAGCCTACACAGCATCTTGCAAGCCTGAGAACTTGCCTTGCTCCTCTCAGCCCTTTCTCCTCAATCTGCTTTAACAGAGATTACTTCCCCTCTCAGGTTCTCTGCAATAACCTCTTGTGCAATCTCTAGCTAGTATAACAGTATCTTTTTTTTTTTTTTCTAATAATGTGCTTTCTCTAAGAAATGAGAATTGGAAAGGAGTTCTGGTAGGAGTACATGAGCAGGTGGGTACATAACTTTACGGAGGGTCAGGCCAAGGAGCCACAGCAATCCAAAGCAAGTTGTATTACTGCATCAGAGGATGCTCCAAAAGCATGTGTCCATGAACCTGCCCAACAGTTCAGGCTGTGGAGTGAAGGGCAGGAATCCCACAGGCAGCCATGGCCCAGCAAGTGTTTCTTTCCAAACAAGGTTGTTATTACAGACCCCTGAACCCAGGGTCTCACAGGGACTGCCTCCTCCTTTACAGTGGAGCTAGTTGGCAGGTGCAGCTCCTCATTATCACTGTGAAACTTCTACCACTGCGTGCTTAAATGTTGTGGTTGTGTTCCACTTGAAATGCCTGTTCTCTCTGCAGTTGAAGCTAGCAGCTATAGCTGGCTGCATAATTTGTTGGGAGTGACATCTCCAGCATAGAAGAGGTTATGAAATATAAACAAAGTGGAGAGAGACATCTCCAGCTTTCATTAAAAGAAGGATGGGACAAATCTGTGCTTTGGGCAGTCACTTCATGGTATCTGTTGGGCACTCAATCAACTCCATAGAGATATATCAAGATCTCATTTTTCTGAGATCCTCGGGAGCATAAATGTGGCCATCATGGTGATTATTCAGCTGCAAACTCCCTGCTAAACTGCTTTCCTGGAGACTGTTAGGAATCTTCCCCAGCTCAGCTTACAGGAATGGTTCTTTATAACAAGCCTCAAGTTAGTGTTTTGATGGTGAATCAAACACTACCTTTGTATCTCACAGAGCTTAGCTTCAGCTACCAGCATCAGATACAAGATTTACCCAAGCTCAGTAGTATTTGGATCAGGTTTTTCATTGGGGCCCATCAGAAGTGAGCTTCTGCAACCCTGAATCTCTCTGAGAACCATTTATTCATAGCTGCTGTGTGACTGGCTCCAGACATCCTGCTCATTCTGTGGAGTTCTGCTTACTGTGAGTAATGATCCACTGTCATTATTTCATTTCCTTGGACATTTAGACATGAAAACGTAATTCTCTTATTTTAATCTAAATTTCTGCTTTAGCAGTAAAACAGAAACAGGAATTAAAATGAGGACTGGCAAATGAGCACAAATATTTACAGACTCTGCCTTTTGTTTCTTTGCTGGCTCTCTGGGAAGCCAGCTACAAGGATCTTCCTAGGGAGAAGCAGGTCGAGCACAATGTTGAGTGATTCCAATGTAGGGTGGTGTTCACAGCTCTCAGCTTGCTTTGTTCTTGCAGCTCAAAGATATGTCAACAAAGGGAAAACAAACAAACAAAAAAAACCCCAAATCCCAAACCAAAGAGCCAGCATTCTAAACACAGACCCAAAGAAAGTCTTACATCTTGCATTTCACAGTAGCTACAGCACAGAGTTATCAAAACTGTCAATCACAGCGTTGTTATCAGTTAAAAATGTGTTAAGGAGCTGCCAGAACAGTAGGATCTTGAGCAGGGACCTTTTCAGTGCCTTTTATGTGCACTCAAATTTTTGCTTGTCATTCTGCAGGGATTAAGAAGAAAAATGGGAAAAGGGGCCAGAAATGCACTCATTCTGAAATCATCCTCACTTTTTGAATGCAGAGAGAGCAGAATTAAAAACCACCACCACTATTGGACTGTTGCTCAAGTGTTTACAGTGGCCAGGACTGAACAAGCAGCAGGGAAGCACAGGAACCAGGCAGCCTCAGCAGCTGCTGTTGGTTAAATATCCCCCCACCAACAGAGGCTCATGCTGTAGTTTGTGGCATGGCCACACCTAGCCAGCAGGCATCCATCTTGGTCCCCAAAAAATGTGGTTGACAGTTGTAGTGACACAACAGTTAGTAATGGAGTGCTTGAGCAGGTCACTGAAACGTTCTGTGCCAAAAATCACGGTGGCACCAGCACACCAAGAGGAGTCCCTCCTGATAACACATGGGTTGGGGCGAGCAGCTGAGGCTCTTCAGCAACCTGCTGTGCCTCTGAAGGGAGCCATGGCCTCAGCTAATTGAAGTCTCAGAACATTTTTCAGGCTACAGGACCGATTTGTGCATTGCCTGTAGGTAGTTTACAGCTTTCTTTGGTTCTCCAGGAGAGGGTAGGAGCACTGCCAGTCACTGCCATGACTTGGTTCAAAATGGGGAGTGGGGGTGAAGCCTACCCACAGCTCTTTGGTCTTGAAAATGTAGAAGGTGGGAAATGTTATTCAGCTAGATGAGCACAAACTACTTTCTTTTGCATATATAGCCCAAAGAGATGAAAAAAACTTCCTTCTTGCCCACCTCCTCTGGTCAGCCTCACCTTGTGTGCTAGGTTAAGCCCAGCCCAGGGATGGGCTGAAAAAGCCCCTAGCCCCAGGTGGGCAAAGAAACCTGGCTCCCTCCCAGGGGGAGGGGTGCCCATGTCAAAGTTTATTCCACTGCCACTTCCTGTCCACAACCCTATTTAAGAGGGGATGCTTTCATGTCTTACTCTCTCTCCTGTCCTTGGCTCTCTGGCACTCTGCTGCTGTTGCTGTGAGCTGTTAACCAGCATCCAAAGAGAACTGCATCCAAAGAGAATCCATCTTGCAGCTAGAGAATCCTTTGCCAGCTGTGTCTGGTTTTGTATATATTTTTATTTATCCCTTTTCCTTATACATTTGTAACCTTCCTTTTACTTAAATGCCTTTTATTTTTGTTAAACTTGCCTTTTTATTTCCAATGCAAGACTCTTCTTTCATGGTTTTACCTCTCTCTTCTCCTGCCTAATTTGCTTTCCCTACAAGGAAAAGGGGAGCAGGGGAAGCAACCTAAATCTGTTCCATTGGGCTTTTAGGCTCTGGGAAAAGCTTAAAGCACAACACCTTGAGACCTGAGAACAAGATGGAACAACTAATCCTGGAAACCATCTGCAGTGAGTATTCAACATGGGATTGCAAATGTAAAGGGAAAGTTGTGCTTACCCAACCTGGCAGCCTACAGGGAGGTGATGGGCTTGTGGGGTGAGGGGAGAGCAGTGAATGCTGTTTACTTCAACTACATAAAGGCTCTCAACAGCATCTTCACAGACAAGCTGACAAAGTATGGGTTAGATAAACAGACAGTGAGGTAGACTAAAAATTGTCTGAACTGCCAAGATCAGGAGGTTTTGATCAGCAATGCAAAGTCCAGCTGGACCAAATTAGCTAGTGTGTGTCCCAGAGGTTGATGCTGCAACCAACACTGTATAGCATCTTCATTAATGACCTGGAAAGAGTGCATCCTCAGGAAATCTGCAGAGAATGCAGCACTGAGAGGAGTGCCTGATGCACCAGATGGGTGTGCTGCCATTTGGAGTGGCCTCAGAGGCTGGAGAAATGAACCCATAGGAATATTAACTGTCACAGGACCAAGCACAGAATCCTATTGGAGATTGGAAGGGACCTCTGGAGGGCATCTGATCCAGACACTCCACCCGCACCTTCACTCAAGCAGGGTCACCTAGACCATGTCCAGATGGTTGAGAATCACCATTCTGTGACTTTGTAAACCTCTGCTGCTACAGCAGAGCTGCTCTCAAGGCTGAGATGGTAGGCTCGGGGGAGGCTTGGTCTGACTTATGTTCTTACTGGCATCACTTTACAGACTTTCCCCTGTTTAGTGCTGTGAAGGATATGTTCTGCTAAAATACATTTCATTCATTTGTCCCACAATGAATGGAGACTTTCTTCAGTTAGAGTATATGATTCCCTTAGGTTTTGTGTAATTTAGGTGCTATGAACGTTGTGCTACATTCATCTTGTTGCCTGCCAGCTTTCTGAACTTGTTCTAGAGCTGCTTTTGAAACAGCAGGGGTATGGCTGCTCTCTGGAGGGCAAGCCTGGTCTTATGGTGAGCCAGTGAGATCTGCCACTTCTGTGCTACCAGTAGCTGCTGGAGAAACAGCTGTCTGGAAAATTACATGCAGGGACATTTCAACTAAATAGACAACATGCACGCCAGCACTTCCTAGTTGCTGATTGGACTGGACTCTACCAAAAGACTAAGGACAGAACTAAGCCTGGTGTACAGCCCTAGATCTTTGAAACCAGAGTCTAAATGAGAGTCAAACTCCAATTTAGAATTCCTTTGGTGTAGTAGCAATGACCCTAACTACCTATGATATTCCTGATAAAAGCAATGGATATGTTTTATTCCAATAAATGGATCTGGATGTTTAAACATAAGCAGTGAAACATAAATGAAAGTTCTGACAGTGCTTGTAAGAGAAATGGTGTGGCAGATGCTATTGGAAAGGTATCAGGTGCTTAGTAGAGTGTATGTAAAACTCCTCCTACTCTTCCTGTTGATGTCCTTGTAAAGCAGTGTATCAGCCTTTGTTTTCCTTTGAAGTAGATCTGTATCAGGTGGTTCTGATGGCAGATGATGAAAGGACTGACAGATTCCATGGGTTCATCCAATAACTGGCAGTATCTGCAGGATCCACTTGAGGTGCAGAGTACGAGTGCCCAGAGCTACCTTGCTTTCTCTCCCACAGACACAAAGATGCATGCAAACTGCAGTGTCTGCCCAAACCAATGGTCTGTTTAAAGTACAATTTAAAATGTCAAACTTAAAATAAGATTCTGCTGTAGTTGGGAGGAATGTAATATTTGTTTGGCTGCTCAATGAATCAGAAGTTTTTAACAGTCTCTGCTGTGAGTCATGTTCCCATGGCACTGTAATAATCACTCACAGATTTTTGACCTTATCCATGTTTGAACACAAATTACACTTTTCACCAGCACTTTCGCTTTGCCAGTACAAACTACACTTTTCTCAGCACTATGAGCAAGAAGAAAATCCATTGTCACATCCAGCAAATGAACTTTCTATTTTTCTGCAGGAAAACTACTGTCTTGCAAAGATAAGAGCTCCTATGTCTCCTTTTTCAGGCTATGAAAGCTGTAGGGTATTCAGGATGCCGACATCAGTCCCTAAGTTACTCTGCAGTTCTCTATGCAGATAAACTCCTGGAAGACAGACTGACTTCACTCTGTCTTTGGGATCTCAGAGCTACTAAATGAACAGTGATTTGTGTGTGTGTGTTACTGAGGTAGAATGTTTTGCTTTTGATAAATGTGTCATATTTATTAAACTTATCTAGAGCAAATGTAGGCCATGAATAGGAGGCATATTCCTGATACTGTGCCAGCAGAGATCAGAAGCAGGTTGGAATGGATTTGATATCTCAGTCTTGACTGGTAAGGCATCTGGTGGAGAACAAAATCCCAGAATCCTGTTTCCCTTTTATTCTGGGATTTCTTCACTAGCCACAGCACTCTGCATGTGTTCTCGCCAGGGCTGAGTCAAGGGGAAGAATCACTTCCCCTCACTTGTGGGCAAGACTGGCTGCTAATAAACTCAGGATGCCATTGGTGTTCTTTGCCACAAGAGCACGTTGCTGGCTTATGTTCACCTTGTTTTCCACAAAGAGATCCAGATCTTTCTCAGCAAAGTTACTTCCCAGTCAGCCAGTTTCATCCTGTACTGGTGCTTGGAGTTATTCCTCCTCAGGGGCCGGATTTTGCATTTTCCTCTGGTGAACTTCATGAGATTCTTGCCAATCCATTTCTCCAGTCTGTTAAAATTCCTCTAGCTAGCAGATACCCTCCTGTATGCCAAGCATGTTTATTAACCAAAGACGTGTACATAATTTCAGTACTTTTGCTGGATATTTAAGGTGGGTGCCATTCTGAGGGCCATATTCTGACAGATGATCTACAGAAATATTTACACTGATCTCAGAAGGAACATTTGTAGTGTAAAAATGATTTGATCCTCAAAGTTATTTGGGCACTGAATTCCTGGGGAGCACCAAAATAGCTTCAATGTTCTAGACCTAAGGCATTATTCAACCTATAATTAAGTCCTGGAAATCTGGGCCCAGAATTCATTTGCTGATATCCATTACTCTGCCAGAAAGGGGGAAGAAAAAAAAAAAAAGGCTGGAAAATGGCAGTTGCAAATGATACACTATTTTGGTCTGGTTCATAAAGTTACTTCCTCATTAATCTTTGTCAAAACCAGAATAATTTCAAAATTGTAGCCTGCCTGACTCATTGAGGGAGGGTATGGGAAAAAAGTTGCTCATGTGAAATTTTTGACTGGTGCCCATCTTGGTTCCTCCCCAAAATCAAGAGAGAAAGAGCACTGTGGAGATCCTCCATGCACCTTAAGGGAGAGCCTGTAAGTAATGCTTCAGGGTTAATGTCAAAGGGCTGTGCACAGTAATCATGGGCTGAGTTAGCTGTTCTAAGGGAAAAGGACTTGATTTAAGGTAATTGTTGGTGACTAAATGATAGGAGGGTCTCTCCCTACAGTTCACAAACAACTTGGTCCTGAGCTCCTCCAAAACTATGTATGTGATGTGTAGGAGAAGAGACTATGTAGCCTCTCACCTTCCTTTCTGTCCCTTATACTGGAACTTTCTGTGTTTTGTAGCCTTGTTGCTGTCAATAGGCAGTAGATCCACAGCTCTATCCCTCCTGTAGTGTACAGGCAGGATGGAGACACAGCCTGGGAAACCCAAGCCTGTACATTAAGGGAGGGATAGAGCTGTGCATCTACTGCATTATGGCTTCCAAACATAGCCCCCAGAGTTATAAGTGAGACAATTTGATTTCTTGTTCCATGTTCCTTTCAGAGCTGTCCATTTTCTACAGCTGCCCAGGAGCTGTCTGTGTTCTGCTCTGAGTGTCCACCTCAGTCCAATATAACCTGTGCTTTCAGTGGAGAAACATAGGGAGAGGTTCATCTCACCTGCTTTTGGATGGCTTTGTCTGAGTAATCCAAACCCTTTCCACAGCTGAGATAGAGAAAAAGCTCTTGTGGGAGGTAATCCATCTCCTGCAAGGGTGGACTTTTAAAACAGGTCTGAAGTGCTGCTCTGGGTAACTGCCCTTTGCTCCTCATTGACATAAAGACAGCTCAGATGTGGACAATACAGAACCACAGAATGGTTTGGGTTAGAAGGGACCTCAAAAGGTCATCTAGTGCAATCCCCAATGCTATAGGCATCTGCTATTAGACAACATTTAACCAATTTATGGCATCCTAAAGACTTGAAAATGTTTTGCAGTGTTTAGAATTTTCCTGAGCCATAAATGAGGGAAAAAAGAGATCTTGATCAGTTGTTATTGCTGGTTTTGCATGCATATAAATTGTTTTGTTTGCATTCCTGTGCTGTTCAGTGTTTCAGATTCCTGTATGCTTACATTGGATTAGGTATTTTAGTCATGTTTGCCAATGTTTGTTGTGTTTAATACCATTTACTCTCCTTCTTCCTGCAACTAAAAGCAAAAGATGTGGATATGAGTAATGACAGGGGTCTCAGTGAAGCCCTGGGAATAGTTAGAGTTACACTGCTGGAGTTTTGCTTGGGCTTTTCTTTCTTTGCTGCATGCCCTGCATTGAACAATGGAAATAATGGGAGAGTCCCTCCTGTATTTTTGCCTTTTAATGAACCATAGTTCAGCATTGTATTTTTTGACAGTATCCAATAAAAAGGGAAGTAATTCTCTGCCGCTGCAATGTAAGTCAAACTAGGAGAGAAGGCTGCTGAAACTGCCAAAACAGGAAATATTTGGGTTTATATTCTTATTGTGAGCTTTCTCTTCCTTAATTCTTGTACAAACAGGATTTATGAGGCAAAGATCACTGTGTAGCTTTAGCATCAGTGGAATCAAAGTTTCCCATTTAATCTAATGACTCTCTTTATAAGGCTATTTTTATACATAAAGATCCTATGCACTCTGCAGGGCAGAGGCTGCCAGCCTGCCATACTCCTTCTCAGAGCAGCTCAGACAGAAGAGCTGCACAGAGAAAGGTTGTGTCAGGCTTTGCAGGAGGGTGCAAAAACTGGGTGCTACTAACCAGTCCCAGCTCAACTGGATTTGTAGCCCCCAGGTTTTGTCTGAGTCAGATCTGTGTCAAAAGACAACGTAGACTTAAAGATCTGACTCTGTCATCTTTGCCAAATCAGTTGTGTCTCTACTGAAAGCAAGCTAATTATTTAGCAAATTCCTTTTTTTTTTTTTTTTTTTTTTTTTCCCTGACTCTCTGATTTTAGGAAACATCTGCTGCTTCTGTTTCATGGAAAATCAGGAGAGCTTGCATGGGTGGCAAATCCATGCACTAGCAATGTAGGGCTGCTGATCACCTCTAAGCAAGCAGTAACCT
Source organism: Indicator indicator (assembly GCF_027791375.1). Lineage (NCBI taxonomy): Eukaryota > Metazoa > Chordata > Aves > Piciformes > Indicatoridae > Indicator > Indicator indicator. Next base: position 909,761 of record NC_072021.1, read on the forward strand.
GTGTAGAGAAGGTTCCAGAAGCACTCTCTGCAAATAGAAGTGTTCAGACTATCACAGTTGGACAAGATGATCATTGCAGGTCCTTTCCAACTAAACTATTCTCTTCTACCTAACTGTAGTGATCCTGCTCTGGCAGGGGGGTTGGACTGGATGATCTTTTGAGGTCCCTTCCAACCCCTAACGTTCTATGATTATCAGATATAGGGTAAGGGACAAGGGCAGGGCAAAATAGGTTGTTGG